>NC_133663.1:45297982-45628995 GCF_037893015.1 Macrotis lagotis | reverse complement strand
CTCCAAGAGCTAGTCCTCACTTTGAGATGTCATGCCGCACAGTTGATGTCCACTTGTCATCAGGACCCAAGGAAAGTCATAGACAAGGGCTCTTCCAGCCAAGAAAGTCTACCTGGGATCTGGTGCGCATGAGCGGGCGGGTCTTTAAGAGCTTTGGTGGCTCCTGGATCACCTTGAGCCTTCCTATCTTGTTAGAAGTAACCATTCATCTAAAGAGCCACCATTCTTTCAATATAAGTAACATTTGCCTACATTAGTTTTCATTTCTTTGTGTTTTATTTATTACAGGGCTGCTATTTTCATAATGTACATGAACAATGTCACAGAACTTTTTCTTAATTTTTTTAAAAAATAAATGTAAGTATCAGTAAAGGAATTAATAGACGGGATTGCATTTACTAGATAAAACGTTTAGGCAATAATTGAACAAAAGAATCCTGGCATATTTCTAACACTAATGGCAATTTACCTTTGGTATTTATTTTCAGTAGTAAAGACCCAGCTTGAATGTAAATTTTGTATAGTGTAAGTATGAAGACCATAGTGCATCTGTACAGGTAGTCACCAGTTATTGTGATATAATAAATAATTGATGGGCTATTTTGATGAAGAAAACTTTGCTCATTTCTGTTTCTACTTTCTATAGAGAAATTGCCATGATTCCTCTGCTTTTCAACATTTCGAATTACTTATTTTCCTTTTTCTTTTCCTTTTTTTTTTTGGGTGGGAATAAAAAGCTGTGAAATTGTTCAACCTACTTTGTAACCAAAGAAGCAAAGCTGTGTAATGGAGTTTTTTTTTATAATGCACATTCTTTATGTATTTTTATTTAGTGTTTTCTCATTCACAATTTTCTTTGCTGTCTAGCATGATCTGCATGACCTGTAATCTTTGAACCACTTTCGTACCTCATGTTTTTATCCAGCACTCTTATTGTAATATGTATTAGTCTGTGAACAATGTCAAATAAAAAGAACGAACAGCTGGTGTGGGTGGAGCTGAGCTAGTGTACTATGCACTAGGAGAAAATGAAGTGAGCCATCTTTTGTTCATTTAAAATGGTGTTTTGAATTTCGTATGCAGAATACGTTTTGTTACATTGCAGATTTTAATGTATTTAATAAATGCAACATGCAGATTAAGTGCAGTGTATACTGAGTATTTAAATTAAAAATGTACATTTCATAAATACAGTTTCAAGAGAAAGCATCATTTTGTGTATACTAACACATTAAGTGTATGTCAGAAATTGATGTATAAATATATATATATTTTAACACCTTTTCTGAAATTAAACTGCAGTTTTGTTGAAATATTTGACTCTACATGTGTTCAAGGTTTAATTGGACTTGCATATTACAAAATGCAAACTGCTCCCTAATGAGACAGTAAAAATGGATTTAATGGCGATTTTAAAACCTTTTTAAGGTATAAAATCATTCAGATTATTTCAAGGACTGAAAAATATTTAATCTGCCTTTTAATATTAACTTTGATCACATTTGATTGGAAAATCCTTGTCTGCTTTGATTTTATATCCTTCTTGATTGTGGGAAGATCAGTCACCTATAAAAGTGAAGAGGATGGCTACAGCAGGATTGCGTGTAGTTAATAAAGCTAGGACATAAGTTTTATCCATTAACCTGGGAAGTTAGTAATGAGACTTTCATTAGGATCATAGGTGAAGATGTTGGAAGGTCATTCTTGCAGCTCGACCACTTCCTTTTATATTTGAGGAACCCGAGGCATGGAAAGGTTAAACTTGCCCAGTGACATACAGGAGTATAATCTCCCCTGTAATTATTGCATTTATGACTATTACTTCCCAGAGATTGGTATAAAATTAGAGGTCATTCCTAGCCTTATCTTAGGCTAAGAAGATTTGAGTAGTAGACTAGAAGAGGAGCATTGTGTTTATTCTATATAAAAGACAACCCTTGAAATTTTATTTAATACTTGTTACTTTAAAGTTAGGTTGTGTTGGATAGATGATTATTTAATTGTCTGTCCAACACAGCCTGTTTCATGTATTAATGATGCCCTGTTTGTGGATGTGTTAAGAGGGTTCATAAATAATAAGCAGAACAAAAGAATTCTTTTGGAAAGATTAAAAGAACAAAATTGCTATGAATCTGTCAAAGACCTGGTGAGGATATGAATGGAGATTAGTGAAAAGGTACTTTCTACCCACCAGATTGAATTATTACTTGAACTATGGCATATCACTGAACTATTTAGCAATGTGTTTTGTTTTAAGAAAAATAGAGGGAAAAAAGCCAGTAGATCTCACATTGGTTGTCAACTTGTCTTCTTGGAAAATGACTTGAACCTTGTATACATGTGCTGGCATGATTAATCTCTATGTTGCAGGTCCCTGTAAATTTTCATAAGAAATTACAGAGAATTAAAGACAAGAGCTGCTCACCATTTAGAATGTCTAAGGACAAGAAAATTGTCTCCCTGTTAAGAACAAAAGGAAATGTTGACATTCGAGGATTCACAGAGGATTTCTCTGAAATAAACAGTAAAAAAAAAAAAAAAAAAAAAGTAAGGTTAAACAGGATCCTGACTTCCAGCCTGTGGAAAGTCTGTGGAGTGAGTAGGGCAATGGCTCCCCTGTTACAGCAGAGACTTTGCAGAAACCCTGCCTAGGAAATTGGAGCATTTAAGCTGATTAACATTGTTAAAAAAAAAAAAAAAGTTAGCTTGATAGATAGAATTTTTATGAGTGAAATTACACTGAATTTCAGATATTCTGAATTATTCAGTCCAACTTTATACAAGAAAACATTTACTAAATCTCCATCGTTTGACATTGCACTAGGTTCTGGGGATACAATCAAAATTCCCTACCACAAAGGAGCTTACCCGAATATTAGACTTGAATGGAAAATCTTTGCCTTCTGTGGTTTCAGGTAATTTCTGCTTGAGTGTGCAAAAGTCCCCTGGTGGGGATGCAGTCCTTCGCTCCCTCCTTGATCTGAAAATTCGACTAATGAAGGGGAAGGATTGTTCAACTGATCTACTCCAGACTACGCAGAACAGAACACCCAGTGAAAATATTTCTTTAAAAAATGTTGTCTATGAATTAAAGAAATGTTATATAAAAACCAGCTATTCGGTTTATCATCCACAACCACATCATTTGATCAGGCCTTTTTTTCCTTTGCATCTGAATTCTTAGTAGTTGGTAATGCCTCTCATCACTAGTACTGGAATATATTGATTTTTACATTCTAAGAAGGTGCTATCTAAATACTTTTAAGAGACTGAACAATAATCTTCATGCCTTTTTTATCTTCAAATCGGAAGTTAATTTATCCTAAGGGATTAAGAAATTGACAGCCTCTCAAATCAACAATATTAAGTTAATTCTGTTTAGGTGAAATTAGGTCAATTAAAATGTGACCAAAAATACTTGAGTATAAAACTGGCATTCAGGACTTTTGCTATCTGTCAAAAATGGTATATTATACTACAATAAAAATAACTTTAGTTGGAGTGAAGTTTTATTACAAATTTTTATCACCAAAATTTTTCCTATTATCTCTGCCTCTCCCCTTCTCAGAGAACCATCCCTTATAAGATATTTTAAAGAAGTTTAAAAGGGAGCATAACTATTTAATACATTGAAAAAATCTCAAAATACATGCAATAAAATACCCCTCCTCCCCACCATGAAGGGGTGGGGTGGACTGGACTGGGAATGTCCTCTCATCACTATTCTGGTCACAGATGATCTATGTAATTTTGCTACAAGGGCCAATTTATTTTTGTTTTTTGAGATTGAGGGAACTGGGGAGGGAGAATCCAACATGGGCCAGTATACCATTTTTCCTGTAAGGACAAGCCATTAACACATAGAAGTCTGCCCCTAAGCTCAAGAGAGCACTTTGATGGTTAAGCCTGCCTTCCTAAGGGATTCCTAAGGCTTGTGTGGCAGAATGTCTCTCCACAGCCACAAGCAAGCCTCTCCTGTTGTGCCCAATCCCAACCCCCTCTCCCCCCCCATACTTACAGGTTGGGGTCTTTTCCTCAGCTCCTTTTCCACAATGTTTTCAGTTTGGACTACGTAACAGCTGTATGAAGAATGGTTTGGAAAGGGAAAATGTTTAAGGCTAGAACAGATGGGTAGGGGATTCCAACATTGTCTGCTGAGTCCTGGCAACACAGGCAAAGGACAGTGCCAGCCGTCACAATCTAATGGGTATGACATGACAGGCCAAAACTCAACAAGCTCTCCACCCGGTAAATGGGGAATAGTCCACCAGAGGCATTAGGAAGAACTTCCTTTACAAAACTGTGTTTTTAGTTGGGATTTGAAGGGAAGCCAGAAATGAACATTATATACATACATCTGCAGATAAATGTATGTATGCATTATACTATGATAACTATAGCCTGTCTCTACTCTTGTTTTATATTCCAGTTAGACTGGTCTGTCCCTCAATCAGTTACTAAGTCTTATTTCACTTGGTGGTCTTACCACTTCCTGTAGATACCATTATATCTATACTGACTCTTCAAACTACCTATGCAGTCTTGCATCTTCCCCTTTTTGCCAGATAACATCCTATAGACATCTTAAAATATATTCAAAGCTAAACTAGTTAAGGGAAACGACCATCCTCCCAACCCCTTAGATTCTGAGACTTGAATGTAAGACCAAGATGTTTGATCTGTTTTGCAGATGATAAAATAATCCCTGAAGATTTTTGCTATATTTAAAGCCTTCATGGAAATGGTGGTAATTGAACTAAATCTTAAGAGTAAAAATGGATCCCGAGAGGCATAAATATGGAAGTTGTGCATTTCAGGCCTCAAGACAGCTATTGTGAAGGCGGAGATAAAGGATAATGGAGGTTATTAATAAAGACTATAAAAGGCCATTTGGATTGGATTGTAAAATGTTCCCAAGTTATAGGAGCTTGTCATTGTTCCTAAAAGTAATTCAAAGCTATTGCAATTGAGTAAAGAAGTGTGGTGAAACAAAGTCACCAAGGATGGCTTGAAATGAGGAAAGACTTCAACAAAGACTCAGAGTATATGTCAATAATCCAAACCAGAGGTGAGGATCTGAACAATGGTGATGAGAGAAGGGGGGTCATGTGGAAAGGTGTAGGTAGAAACAAGATTTGGCAACTGGATGGGTATGGTATTACCAAGAGGAAGTTCTATTTCATAGGTGTATAGAAAGGATGAATTGGAGGGGAAAGAGTAAAAATGGAAAGACTTGTTAGGCAGTTCCTGAAACAGTCCAGGGAGATAAGAATGAGGTCTCATGCTCTGATAGAGAGTAGAAGAAAGAAAAGGAAACATTTCATGAGACAAAATTCAATGCTCACATACTTAAATGTGTGTGAATACATACAATGAAAGAGAGGGAAGATCAGATAACCTTGAGGATAAGAAGATGATGGTGCCATTGGTAAGAAGTCAGGAGTAAGTTTTGGTGAAAGGTGCTAAATTCAGAATCTCATGGACCACAGAGATCCGAGTGGAGATCTAGCCCAGTGTATCCCATCAAATGATCGTTCAGGGAGACTTGGATGGAGACCTCTTGATGGGGAAACTCAGTGCTTCCTAAGGTTGCCATATACTTTGGAACAACTCAATTAGCATATAGCTTCAGAACAGGAATAGACAAAAAAAAAACATTCCTGAAGATTTTCAAGAAACAGTACTCTGGCTCATGTTTCATCTTCCCTACTATACTTAGTTCAGTTCTGAGGTTATTGAACTAGCTAATCTACCAGCAAGCAAAGTTGCCAGTAATAGGTATTTTAGAGTAGATAGACAAGAAGCCAGGTTGGGCAGACATGGATGGACTACAAACTGGATTGCAAGGTTCTTGTCTATCTACTCTCCACTTTCCATTAGTGGTCCTTCTTGGTTCTAACTTCACTAAAATTAATCTTCCCATTTGTGGTTCCCCCCTCACCTTTCCAGCTTCCTTTGATGCACTGCCTTCCCCCATGGGGTGTTAAGTTCCTAGAGGGTGAGACCTGATTTTTTCTTATGCCCACCCCCTAACTCCCCCTGTCCTCACTTAGCTTCCTTGCTTCAATTGAATTATGTTTGGGGTAATGTCTGCCATGAAAGGACTGGCAAATGTGATCACTCAACTGCTGTTGTTGATCATAGGAAGTTCTGGAGAATATAAGAGGTGTCTTGGTACAGGGAAAGGTCAAGAGTTGTTCCAGTTAAAAACAAACCCAAAAAAGGCAAGGAGATAGTCTGAAACGGACCTGACCAGTGAACTTGACCTGTGTTCCTGCCAAGTTCTAGAACAAAGCATTAAATCGTGAATGTGAGGTCACGTGGCCTACAAGGTATAGGATGAGGCATTCCTGATCCTCCCCAAAATAGAAAGCATACACCAAAAACAAAGCCAATTTTAGCAGTCTTCACCACCAGGCCCACCAGGAGGTCAAATATAAGGTCAAAATGTGAACAGTAGATAAGGTCCATATTTTCTAACCCCCACCCCACCAACAGACACATGCAATACCTCCTCCCCTACTATCCACCCTGTGCCTGAACACCAGGCTACATAAGGGGATCCATGCACTCAGAACTCAACTCTATACCCCACCCCACCCCCCTCATCCCGGATCCAAAGGCCAAAAATTTGGTCAGACTGTGATAGCATGGAACTTTGGTTGGGCTTCCCGAGAATGGAGGAATAAAGGGGCAGGGGCAGGATGTGGGTCTGCCTGGGCAAGAGGACTCAACTAAACCTCCCACTTCATCCCAAGACCTCCAAGATGCAAGCTTCAAAGGGCAATATTTTCTCCAACTCTATGTGAGACCACTATGTTCCACTTGTCCAGAGAACTGAGGAGTTAAGGGGATGGTGATATGTGGGGGGACTAAACCTGAGGGAAAACATCCCATGGCCACCTAGCACCAGTTCTATCCCCTTCCCTAGAAATCATTTGGGGCAGGGACCAAGGCTGATGAATCATGAAGGCCTAGAATGGGAGGAGGTTGAGACTCTTGTAAGGTCTACAATCCAGGGAAATGATGATTAAAGGGAAGGGACAATAGGAGAAACTAAGGAAAGGGGAAAAAAAGACTAAATTTACTAGAGATCTCAAATAGGAAGAAAATTGCTTAAGCTTAAACCTTGAGTATATGATACACCAATAGGGAAGATATCAATACAAAAAGAAACATTGCCTTTAAATCAAGTCAAAGATTCAATTGAGAGTTCTATGAATGTAGATTATAGGATGAAGGGAAAAAATGCCACAAATTCTAAGATATTTTGTAATTAAGTTTAACAGTTCTACTGCCAATTAACTCTACAAACACCTGGGAGAAAGAACTTTTTAAATATAAAGGAAAGAGAATTCGAATAACACAAGATTATCCCCCCCCCAACTTGAATTAACATGTGCCAAAGAATAAAGGTAGCCCATGAAGACATACTCTGCAAATCCAAGCCTCACCATAAAAGAAAAAAGCTGAATATTTAGTATTAAGAAACAGACATTCAAAGCATTCCTAGGAAGAAAAACACCTTAAAAGATTATTTCTTTCTCAGACTCCAACAGGAATACAAATGTGTAAAACAAGTACAGCAACCAAGGACAATCATGAAATAATAACACATAGACCAATAAGTTTCTCTCTAAACATAAATGAGACAAAAGTGAAAACAGAAGTCCAACAGAAGTGATGGTTAAAAAAACATACATGAAACCTCATAATTCACCTAAAATATATGGGGGGGGGGGGTTGGAGAGTTGAGTGGGGACTAAATTACAGAATGGGAGAATATATTAAAGTCTGGATGATTTAACTCAGGCTAAGAATGAAAGGGGAAACAACTCCTAAAATGTCCAATGAAGAAGACAACCTATAGGAGGATGAATGAGGAGGCAGAGAGAAGGATTGACAGGGCAGTGAAGGAGCAGCTGGGTGACACAATAGATGGAGCACCAGCCCTGGAATCAGGAGGATCTAAGTTCAAATCTGGCCTCAGACACTTAATAATTTCCTAGCTGTATGATCGTTCCCACACACGCAAAAAAAAAAGGGAAAGGAAACAATGAGGAAAATAAAGAGTGAAATATTTTTTTCATTTGTAGAAGAAGGTTCCACTCATCAATGTTCCTATGAGAGAAAAAAGATGTCTATAAAAAAAGATGAGATCTTAGCAATGGATTATTATCTGCAGAGATTCGGTGCTTAGAGTTCTGGCTCAGGTTCAGGAAAATTAGAACTCAAGGCAATTTATACCAAAAATGATAAGAGGGTATTTATTGACCCAGGGAAGATTGAGCATGGGGGAGGCAAAAGATCATCAATGTATTGCATAATAAAGGCATTAGGAAGATTCCTACCATGGAGTTATAATTTCTCTATCTCATGCAGGAGATTTGGTATATCATATCTGGATCTCTAGATGAGGAATTCACAGCCTCCTATGGAAGGTCCAACGGAAAACTTTTGCCAGAATGCAAAGTTTCTAAGGCAATAACAGATAAAGAGGAAACCCAATATCAGTATGTAATTTTTAATTCTGTGAAGAATACAGAGAATAAAGAAAGATTAAGCATAAGGACCCTGAGTCAAAGAATAAAAATCTGGAATAGAAAGAAAGGAATGATAATGAAGAGAATGATGGAAATTCTTTGTAGACAAGGCACAGGAAAAAAAAATTAATTAACAAATAAAATAAGTGGAAGAGGAGGAGAGGTAACAAGAGTGAATGAAACTGTAAATTAGAAGACTATTAGTGTATCTAAACTAGTGGCTTTCATGCCATCATTAAGAAAAAGATGGGGGGGGGGGGAAGGGACAGAGCCAAGATGGCGACAAGAAGGGATCCAGTCTTAGGAGCTCTCCGATAAAACTCATAAGCTAAGGACTCTAACTAAACTTTCGAGAGACAGAACCCACAAAGGGACCCAGTGAGGCAGTTCTCCTACTCAAGGTAACCTGGAAAAGAGCATAAAGGCTCTGCTCCCCTGGGTCGGAGGGGCAGCCCGCCAGAGGGGTGGACCACCAGAGCGAAAGAACTTCAGCCTCCTGGAGCCAGCCCCAGGGCGCTGGGAACCCTGGCTCACAGCAGTGGGGGAGTCTCCAGAGCTGCACCCTGAGGAGCACTGGACAGAAAGTGGGGGAACAGTGGGGGACCTCTGCCAAAGCGAGCACATGGAGCCCAGCCCTCCGGGCACACAGGGAGCAGCTTGGTCTTTCTGCAGCCCAGAGCCGGAAACAGAAGCAGGCAGAGACAGTAAGCAGGAGTCCCCAGGGCATGAGCCCATTGAGCTGAGGGAGGGGAGTGAAGAGAGAGAGATTGCAGAGCTCTGTCCTCTGCCCCTGGAACAGGACTCTAGGGCTCTGACCACATTCAGATCCTGATCCCAGTCTAGGCCCCCCCATAGAACAGCAGGACCCCCCCACATCAGCCCCGTGGCAGAGAGGGGTGCTTATGGTCATTCACAGACCAGGAGGGAGGACAGAGCCTCACACACTGAGACCCTTGTGGGGGTGTCCCAAAAGCTCAGGAAGCACCCCCAAAACCAGGCCCAGGCTGGGAAAATGAGCAAGCAGAGAAATAAAAGGAAGATCATGGAGAAATATTTTGCAAATGAGACCAAGAAGGATCAAAATACTCAGTCTGAAGATGAGGAAGCACAAGCTCCTACATCTAAAGACTCCAAGAAAAACAGAAATTGGGCTCAGGCTATGACAGAGCTCAAAAAAGACTTTGAAAATCAAATGAGGGAGTTAGAAGAAAAACTGGGAAAAGAAAGGAGAGAGATGCAGGAAAAACATGAAAATGAAGTCAGCAGCTTAGTCAAGGAAATCCAAAAAAATGCTGAAGAAAATAGCATGCTAAAAACTAGCTTAGGTCAAATGGATAAAACAGTTCAAAAAGTTGAGAAGAATGCTTTAAAAAGCAAAATTGGCCAGATGGAAAAAGAGATAAGAAAACTCTCTGAGGAGAACAAATCCTTCAAAGAATAGAATTCAAGGAGATTGATGAATTTACCAGAAATCAGGAATCAATACTTCGAAACAAAAAAATGAAAAATTAGAAGAAAATGTGAAATATCTCATTGAAAAAACAACTGATATGGAAAACAGACTTAGGAAAGATAATTTAAAAATTATTGGAATACCTGAAAATCATGATCAGGAAAAGAGCCTTGACATCATTTTCAAAGAATTACTACAGGAAAATTGCCCTGATATTCTAGAAGCAGAGGGCAAAATAGAAATGGAGAGAATCCACCGATCCCCCCAAGAAAGAGATCCCAAAAAACCAACCCCTAGGAATATTATAGCCAAGTTCCAGAACTCCCAAGTCAAAGAGAAAATATTACAAGCAGCCAGAAGGACACAGTTCAAATATCGTGGAGCTGCAGTCAGGATCACACAGGACTTAGCAGCAACTACATTGGAAGCTCGTAGGGCTTGGAATACAATATACCGGAAGGCAAAAGAGCTTAGAATGCAGCCAAGAATGAACTACCCAGCAAGGCTGAATGTCCTCTTCCAGGGAGAAAGATGGACTTTCAATGAACCAGGGGAATTTCAAATGTTCCTTTTGGAATGACCAGAGCTGAACAGAAGGTTTGATCTTCAGATACAGGACTCAGGTGAAGCATGGAGATTGGAGGAGAGGGGGGAAATATGAGGGGCTTAATGAGGATGAACTGCATGTATTCCTGCATAGAAAAATGACACTGATAATATTCATATGAACCTTCGCAGTTAATAGAGCAGGTAGAGAGAGCTTTTACAGTTGAAGCACAGGAGAAAGCTGAATTCGAAGATAAAATATGGTGTAAAAATGGAGTCAATAGAAGAAAAGGGAAATGGAATGGGAGAAAGAAAAAGGAGAGGGGGAATAGTCCAAGATATTTCACATAAGATTTTTTTTTTATTACAATGAGCTATTGCAATGATATGGAAGGGGGAAGGCAAGGGGGAATGAGGGAACTTTTGCTCTCATCAGAGGTGGCTAGGAGAGGAAACAGCAAATATACTCAATGGGGTATAGACATCTGGAGTAAGAAGGAGGGAGGAGCAGGGGGAAGGGGTGGGGATGTGAATAAAGGAGGAGAGGATGGACCAATGGGGGGAGAGTGGTCAGATGTAACACATTTTCTTTCTTCTTGCAAGGGGCTGGTATTGGAAGGCCTGCCCAGGACCATGGGGCCAGGTGGATTCTGGGCCTAAGGGGTGGTATGGGGGCTCAGGGCTTCTTGGCCCCAGGACCAGGTATCTGTCTGCTGAGCCAGTCAATGACCCTACAGCAGAGTCAGAGTGAAAGGAGAGAGAAAATAGAGTACATGGTAGTGGAGAAATAAGAAAGGAGGGAGTTGCGATCAGCAATGGCAACAGTGGAAAAATATGGAAGTAACTTTTGTGATGGACTTATCATAAAGAATGAGATCCACCCATGAAAAAAAAAAGATGGGGGGAGCAGCTAGGTGGCGCAGTGGATAAAGCACCAGCCCTGGAGTCAGGAGTACCTGGGTTCAAATCCAACCTCAGACACTTAATAATTATCTAGCTGTGTGGCCTTGGGCAAGCCACTTAACCCCATTTGCCTTGCAGAAACCTAAAAAAAAATGGGGAAAATCTGAAAAGGAGCCATAAATGAATCAATGAACACTTGGAAGAATTCTATGGTGGAAAAGTCTAGATCTTTCTATGGTCATGAGCTGTTCAGAACTTTTATCAATGACAGAGGAAACCTCAGAAGGTATGCTTCTCTAATTTGCAGTTAACACAAAGTTATGGGATAGCTAACATACTGAATACCAGAATCCAAGATCTTAACAAGCTAAAATAATGCCATGAAATTTGATGGAGCTAAGTCTAGATTTCTACTCTTATGTTAAAAGTTACCAACTTTACAAATGGGGGATGAAACAAGGGGGTGGGGAGCAATTGCAAATTCTGGCTAAGAAGTTAATAGAAGGGGTGGAACTAAGATGGTGGTGTGAGGGCTGGATTTCCCAGAAGCTTTCTTCGAAAATACTCCAAAAACCTTAAAATTATGACTCTAACTAAAATTTAAGAGACAGAACCTACAGAATGATCCAGTTAGGCAATTCTCCAGCCCTAGGTAACCTGGAAGATTGTGGGAAGGTTCTGTTCCATGCAGTTGTAGCAGGTGGGGTGTCCCAATAACATAGAAAAGCTTAGGAAGTACCTCAAAACCAGGGCACAGGCTGGGGAAATGAGTAAACAGAAAAAAGGACTATAGGTAATTATTTTGGTCCCATGGAGGATCAAAATGCACATTCAGAAGATGACAAAGTCCAAGCTTCTGTATCTAAAGCCTCCAAGAAAATTAGAAATAGAGGTCTCAAGCTATGGCAGAGCTCAAAAAAGATTTTGAAAATCAAGTAAGGAAGGTAGAGGAAAAATTGGGAAGAGAAATGAGAGAGATGCAGGAAAAAAAATGAAAACCAAGTTAGCAACTTAATTAAGGAGATGCAAAAAATGCCAAAGGAAACAACGTGTTAAAAACAGTTTGGGTCAAATGATAAAATAATCCAAAAAACCAATGAGGAGAAGAATACCCTAAAAAAGCAGAATTGGCCAGATGGAAAAGGAGATAAGAAAGCTCTCGGAAGAAAACAACTCTACCAAATGTAGAATGGAGCTAAAGGAAGCTGATGACTTTGTGAGGAATCAAGAAACAATAAAACAATAACAAAAGAATGAAAAACTAGAAGGAAACATGAAACATCTCATTGGAAAAACAACTGATCTGGAAGACAGATCCAGAAGAGACAATTTAAAAATTATTGGGCCACCTGAAAGTCATGGTCAGTAAAAGATCCTTGACTTAATTTTTAAAGAATTTCTACAGGAAAATTGCCCTGACATACTAGAAGCAAAGGCCAAAATAGAAATTGAGGGAATTCACCAATCTCCTCCTGAAAGAGATTCCTCCCCCCCCAAAAAAAAGACAATCCCCAGGAATATTATAGTCAAGTTCCAGAACTCCCAAGTCAAAGATAAAATATTACAAATAGCCAGAAGGAAACAATTCAAATATCATGGACCCACAGTCAGGATCATACAGGACTTAGCAGCGTCCACATTAGGGGCTTATAGGACTTGGAATATAATATTCTGGAAGGCAAAAAAGTTTGGAATGCAACCAAGAATCAACTACCCCAGCAAAACCGAATGTCCTCGTCCAGGGGAAAAGATGAACTTTCAATGAAACGGGAATTTCACATGTTCCTGTTGAAACAACCAGAGCTGAACAGAAAGTTCAGGACTCCAAGTACAGGACTCAGGTGAAGCATAGAAAAGGTGGACAAAAGGGTAAATTATGAGGGATTTCATGATGCTGAACTGCATGTATTCCTTTAAGGGAAGAAGGTGCTGATAATACTCTATTCATTCATTCTCATTTATTAGAGTAGTTAGAAGGAACATATGTAGACAAGGCACAGGAGGGAGTGAATATGGAGGTATAATATATTATAAAAATGGAGTCAATGGGTGAAAAGGAAATGTACTGGGAGAAAGGGAAAAGAGAGGTAGAATGGGGTAAGTTATTTTATATAAAAGAGTCAAAAAAAAACTTTTGCAATAAAGTGGAAGGTGGAAAGTGAGGGGGAGTGAGTGAGCCTTCATTCTTATTGGAAATGGCTCATGAAGGAAATAATATACACACTTAATAGGGTATAGAAATCTTTTCCCTTAGAGAAAAAAGGAGAGGAAGGAGATGGGAGAAAAGAAACAGGGGAAGGGGAGGGGAGGGAAGTGTAGGTGATAGAGGAGAGGGTAGATCATGGGAGATGACAGTCAGATACAACACTGGGTGGTTGCTGGGTGTCTGTGGTGGGAGGTGTGTTCAGGGTCTCCTGGCTCCAGGGTCAGTGCTCTGTCCACTGTGCTGCTCTGCTGCCCCAAAGCACACTTTTGAATAGGGACAGAGTGAAAGGAGAGAGAAAATATAATAAATGAGAGTGGGGAGGAATGGATGGGAGGAATTAACAATCAACAGTACTAACTATGGAAAAATATGGAAGTAACTTCTCTGATGGACTTAGGATAAAAAAAAAAATGTGATCCACCCCAGAAACAGAACTGATGGCATTTGAACCAAGACTGAAGCATATTTTTTTCTCTTTCACTTTATTTTTTTTTTTAAGTTTTTGCAAGGCAAATGGGGTTAAGTGGCTTGCCCAAGGCCACACAGCTAGGTAAATATTAAGTGTCTGAGACCGGATTTGAACTCAGGTACTCCTGACTCCAGGACTGGTGCTTTATCCATTGCACCACCTAGCCACCCCCACTTTATTTCTTAAAAGAATCCTAGTCAGTCTCTAAAAGAATCCCCCCCACTTTATTCTTTTGAGGTTTTTTATTTGTTGGGGGAAGAGAATTATGTTTACTTTAAAACAAGACTATTTTAGTAATGTATAAATTAATAAAAATGTAAAAATGATTTTTGGTAGAAACTACTATTATATGTAATTAAAAAAACAAACAAAATATATAATTTTTTTAAAAATAAGGTAATAGAACCTTTTGTAGCTCAGTTGCTACAAAAGGACTCTGCAACCTAGGATGGTCAGTATCTGTGAGGTCTAAGAAGAGGACTTCCAGGAAAATCAGTTCTTTGGGCTTGAAGACATTAGTAGTAGTAATAGTAGTAGTACTCTGATTGGGAAGGCCATAGAAAGACTGGGAAACCATGTAGCTTCTTTAGGGGACATAGAAACCAGCAGCAGAAACCCAGGACCACACCCCAAATAAGAAACTGAAGCTAGAAATCTGAGTAAACTGAAGGAAATACTGAAGATACATTTCAAAACGGAAACCAAAAGACACCCAACAAACTAACATAAAAATAGTAATTCCACAAGTCAATCAGTCTTGGGCTGGGTTGGGGCATAGTTTGGGAAGATGTCATTTTCACACAGACTCTAAAAATAGCTGGAATAGGGGTGGCTGGGTGGCACAGTGGATAAAGCACCAGCTCTGGAGTCAGGAGTACCTGGGTTCAAATCCTGTCTCGGACACTTAATAATTACCTAGCTGTGTGGCCTTGGGCAAGCCACTTAACCCCATTTGCCTTGCAAAAACCTAAAAAAATGTAAATAAATAAAAAATAAAAATAGCTGGAATAATTGAAGCAAGAGATTTTTTTAAAATAAAATTTCACGTGAAAAAGAAAGAACTGGTGGGATAATAAATAACTTAGGACAAAAAATAGAAAATATTATCCAAAAAGTAAATGCTATTAAAATTAGAATGACAAAGAAAACTCAATAATTCTGGAAAATAGGGGTATTAGAGTGAAATCAAAATGTAAAACATCCTCTATTGGTGTACCCCACCCTGAAGATGTCTCAAAAATAGGTTAAAAAAAAGAATCATTGAACTTTATGAAAACAATGAGCAAACAAATTTTGAGAAATCATTAAGCAAAAACAACAAACTAGTTCAATCTATTAGAATTAGAGGACCAAATAGCCTCAGAAAAATTCACCACTAATCTCCTGAAAGAGACCCCAAACTGAAAACACATAGAAACGTCATGATAAAAGGCCAGGTCAATGAAAAAAATACCTCAAGTAGCCAAAATAAAATCATCAAGTACCAAGGAACTACAGTCAGGATCACACAAAATTTGACAGCAAAAGAGCAGGGCAATCTTCATTAATTTTCAAGAGTGTTAAAAGGTTCTGAAAAACTTGGGAAGCATTGATTTAATGGATACTTATATTTTCAGGTCTTAGGTTCAGAATTCTGGAGTGTCTCCATTGTAATCTAATATAAGGATTTTGCCCTTCTCTCAAGGTGCCTCACTATGTTGACTGATAAGATAAAGTATAAGAACTAGAGGATGGAGTTAGGACTTGTTGAAGAGAGGAGGGTAAAGGAGAACAGCAAACCAATTTGATATGGCATGCATTCATCTGATTTCTTCTTCACAGTGAGTAGAGCACCAAGCCCTGAAGTCTGGAGGACTTGAGTTCAAATCCAAGTTCCAACAATAAATACTTACTAGCCATATGACCTTGGGCAAGTCATTTAATCCTGACTGCCTCACATCCAGGGTCATCTTCAGTTGTCTTGATTCATATCCAACCACATGGACCCAGATGACTGGAGGAGAAAGTGAGGCTGGTGACTTAGCACAGCACCCCCTCATTCAAATTTCACTTGCTTCTCATGGCATCACCGCCATCATGGTCTTCTTTGAGAAAGAAGGATAAACATCATCATCATCATCATCATCATTTTTTCATCCCATTCCTTGTAAAGAAGAAGATAAAAAAAGAAGGGAAATGTATCAGACTGTGATAAAAGAAAATACATAATTAACAATTCTACCAGTGAACATGAGTGGAATGAACTCAAACATACCATATTTCCCCATATATGACACACACTTTTTTTGAAAAATTTGGGGTCTAAAAACTGGGAGCTTCTTCTGCAGTGGTTGTAGATTTTTATTTTTACTTGCATTTTCCATTTTTTTCACAATTGTCTTTTCACTCATTGTTTCACATTTGTTACTGGTATATTAGGTGACACTTTGCCATGTTCTACCCAGAAATGGTCCAGAAAAGATTTTTGTCCAGTGCTGAATTCAAGTTCAAAGTTATCTGGTTTGCCAAAATGAATGAAAATCGTTCTGCTGAACATTGGTTTGGTCCTCCTCCAACTGAGAAAACAACTCAAGGCTTGCTATGGGAAGAAGAAACCCTACTTAAAATGCCACGGAAGAAGACCAAGAGAGGCAAGTCAGCCAAATGGCCTGAATCAGAGAGGGAATGGAAGAGATGGATGGAAGAACAAAGGGCAAGTGGAATTCCTGTGTCCACCAAGATGGTTCAGCAGAAGGCCAGAAGAATTGCTGATGAAAAAGAAGTGACTGGTTTCCAAGGAGGACAAAATGAGTGCTTCAGGTTCATGAAATGGAATGGACTAAGTGTGTGTCCACACACTAGACTTGCCCAAAAGATGCCTAAAAGCTAGGAGCAGAAGGGCCTTGAATTTCAATGGATTAAAATTTGAGTTCAATAACTTTTTGTAATACATTTTTTTTCAAATTTTGGGCCTCCAAATTAAGATGCATCTTATATATGGGAGCATTTTATACATGGGGAGATACACTAAACTCTTTAGGGGAGGAGGAAGAGAAGGAGCAAAAGTGGATTGGAAAGCAGAATCCAATAATAAGTTCTTCATGATATTCACAGTAAAAATGAGAGGCCTGAGCCGAATTTATATGCTTCAGGCAAATTTTTTTTAAATCTTTTATTTATTTAAGGCATTGGAGTTAAGTGACTTGCTCAAGACCACACAGCTAGGCAATTATTAAGTGTCTGAGGCTGGATTTGAACTCAGGTACTCCTGACTCCAGGGCCGGTGCTCTATCCACTGTGCCACCTGGCTGCCCCCAGGCAAATTTTTAAAAAAACAAAGTTAGCAATCCTGAGATCAGAGAATGAAATCATGAAAAAACATGGTTAAGAAAGATAAGTGGGAAAATATATTATGCTTAAAGGTACCACAGATAATGAAATTGTATTTTATGTATAATGTAGCATATTTATACATATACATACAAAAATATGTGTCGGGGTGGCCAGGTGACACAGTGTATTGAGCACTGGCCCTGGAGTCAGGAGTACCTGAGTTCAAATCCGACCTCAGACATTTAATAATTACCTAGCTGTGTGGCCTTGGGCAAGTCATTTAACCCTACTGCCTTGCAAAAAAAAAACCTAAAAAAAATATGTGTGTAACAAAACAAAAATATGCATGTTCATTAGATTCATATACAATATATGTACACATGTGTGTATGTATCTATATACCAAGTGTATTAGCATCTAAATTAATGAAGAAAAAATTAATTAAATTCCAGGGACAAATAGATACCATAGATACTATAATTGGGATCTTAATGTGACTCTTTTGGATCTGGACAAAATTAACAAAATGTCAAATAAAGAAGTGATTAAAGACTTGATTAGAATTTTAGAAAAGTTAAATATGATAAATCTCTGGTGACTACTGAACAGGAATGGATAGGAATATATATATATATATATATATATATGTTTCCAATGGCATCTCTGCAAAAACTGACCATCCCTAAGGACACCAAGACTTTATAAATTGCAGAAAAAAATATCTTTTGCAAAAAAAATTATAAAAATTATAATCAATAAAGGACCTTTAAAGAAAAGGTTCAAACTTAAATGAAGACTAAACAATTGAATCCTTAAAAATTTGGTAGGCCAAAGAAGAAATCATCAAAATAACTGATCATTTTATTGAAAACAATTAAAACAAAGAGGAAGCATGCTGAAAATTTGGGATACACCTGGAAGAAAATTTCCATCTCTAAACATTTTCTTCAACAAAAAGAAAGAACAAATAAATGAATTGGTCATTCAAGTAAAAAAAAAGTTAAGAAAGAAAACCCCCCTTTCCAAAAACTTGATAGATCATTTGAAAATGAATTCTTTTTTTAAATTGAATTGATAAATAAAATTAGAAATTTTTTAAAAATAAATTAAATAGATAAACTATTAGCTAATATGACAGGAAAATGAAATTAGCAATATATTTTTTCTTAAATTAATAACAAATAAAGGGAAAATGAAAGAAATGATCAGAAACCAATTTGTTCAAATATATTTATCAATAAAACTTTTAATTTGAATGAAATGTATGAATAATTTTTAAAAATAGTAGAATAGGAAATAGAAAATTAATCCCAGAAATAGAAATTGAGCGAACTATAAAGGGATATGAGAAAAAAATTGAAAGAACAATTAAAAAATTATTTCATACCAAAATCTTTCTTTGAGATAATTATGGCCAATACCTAAGCCAAGAAGAGAACACATAAGAGAAACCTGTAACTTAGTATCCCTAATGAATATCAATATAAAAATATTGAATAAAATAACAATAACATTCAATTTCTTTTTACACACAAGCACACACATATTTACACACACACATTTATATATAGATGCTCTGTGCTTTAGTCCAACTGGATCATCATCTGCATCCACCCTAGCCCCAAGCTCATGCTGTCCCCTCTGGAATCCAAACCATTTTCCATGCCTTGAATGTACTCTACTCCTGTCTGGTAGGGTTTCTCCCAGATACAGTTCAGAAAACAGCTCTCCTGTGAAGTCATCTCAAGAAGAGGGGGTCACTTTTTTTCTCTTTCATATTTTAAAATTACGAACTTTGTTTATAGTCATCAATAAACTCAAAAGCAACAACAAGAATTATAGGATTTCATGTGAAATTTGGAACATCTATTATATAAAGTAGGGGGTTAAGTATATATATATATATATATATTAAATTTTACAGTGATAAGAAAATTGTCATTTTTGTATCATCTTCTGAAAGTTTTTATTCTATGTATTTTAAATTTTGAATGTTTTAATGTTGTCTTTATTTCCTTTCTTAATCTTTTTTCTTAAGTTCAAATTTCGCCTAAACTTCTTTGTATTTATTACTTTCAATTATTCTTTAGTTTTTTTTTAATATGTTGTTCTCCCTATTAGATTGTAAGCCCCTTGAGAAGGGAATATATGCTATACTATCTCACCCACTAAGCACAAGTATTATTCCAGTCACTCTTTCCTGAATGATCTCACTGCTGACCATTCAACTATCATTACTCTTCTAATGATTCAGAAATTCATACCAAGTCCTTTTTTTTTCCCCTGAACTCCAACTGCCTGCTAGGCATTTCCAGTTAAATGTTTCATTACCATCTCAAAACTAATATATTCAACAGAGAACTTATCCTCTTTCTCCCTATACTTTGTTTTAGTCTGAGTTCCCCTCTCCTGAAGTTATCAGCAATCTGTGTAGTCATCGATGTTTATACCCTTGGGGTCATCTTTGATCTTCCCTCTTCCTTCATATCCAATCAATTGCCAAGGCCCTGTTGATTCTACCTCTAACACATTCTACCACATTTCCTCTTCTCTTGATTTGCTTGACCTCTTCTCCAATTCAAGGAAGACCCTTATAACCTTTCATCTAGACTATTGATGGGTCTTCTACTGGGTCTCCTTTACACAGCAGCCAAATTAATATTAATGCCCAAGACTGATCAATTCATTGTGATGCTCAGAAACCTTCTGCCTTTCCTTTTGCCTCTAATATAAATTGTAAACTCTTAAAAGTCTGACATTTATGACCCTCCACAATCCAAATTGACCCTACTTTTTCTGTCTTATTTCCACATTACTTCCCTTTAAATATAATTCATTCCAATCAGGTGGTATTGTATGTAATTGTTTCCTAAATATGAAATTTATCTCTTATCTCCTTTATTTCAACATTTGCAAAGTTGTTGTCCATGGCCATAGTGAGCTCCTTCCTTATCATCTCCTTTTGGATCCCTTATATTCTTTCAAAGTTCAACTCATGATTTGTGAAAGCTTTTCTAATCTTTCCCACTTGTCAGTGGTTCTCTCTTCAAATATTCTTGGAGCACTTTGATTGTTCTTTTCTTCCCTTTCTCTTCCCTTTCTCTCATATTTCTCTTATACATGCTAGAGATATATCCAGTAGAATATAAGCTCCTTGAAGGCAAGAATTGTTTTGTTTTCTTTTTTGTATGCCTAACTCATAAAACACCACCTTGTTATATGATTTTGATGGAATACTATTGGGAAGCCTTATGAGCATTGCAAAAATGAGCAAAAATCAGAAGAATGTTGTACACAGTAACAGAAATATTGTAACAGTAATCAACTGAGAAAGACTAATCTACTTAGATCAATGCCATGATACACAATATTTCCAAAGGACTCATGATAAGAAATACTTTCCATCTCTAGAAACAGAACTGATAAACTTTAATGTAAGGTTGAAGCATTTTTCACTTTCTTATTTTCTTGCTTTTTTTTTGTACAACATGGTTAGTGTGGAAATATGTTTTGCATGACTTCATATAAAAATGTATATACACATATATGTGACTTCATATATATACATATACAAATTCATTTATATATATTATATTCAACTTCCTTGCTTTTTTAATAGATAAGGAAAGGAAGGGAAGGAGAGAGAATTTTATAGACTTTGTTAAGAAACAGATGTATAGGGTGGCTAGGTGGCGCAGTGGATAGAGCACCGGCCTTGGAGTCAGGAGTACCTGGGTTCAAATCTGACCTCAGACACTTAATAATTACTTAGCCATGTGGCCTTGGGCAAGCCACTTAACCCCATTGCCTTGAAAAATTTTTTAAAAAAAGATGTATATTTCACTGATCTTTATAGGGTAATTTTTGTTTGTATTGATTAACTTAACAAAAACTAAATTCAGAATAAATCATAGATTCACAGAATCTAAGAATTGGAAAAAATTTTGTATACAGTAAAAACTTAATAAAAGTTTGTTAAATTGAATTTAATCAAATTGTAAACTAAAGATCAAGCTTGGTCAGAATCCAGAGTTTTTCAAAAGTATATAATTCAATGGACTGAAACGGAAGTGGGAACAAAGGAGTCAAAACAAGATTTTAAACAAGAAGTTAGTATGGAGACTAGAACAAATGTTTCCATTAAACTCAACTTAAAAAATACAACTACTGCTTTCTTATAGTATATATCTTGGCAATTTTCTTTGCCTGAAATGCCACTATTTTATCATCCTCCAATTACTGAGAAAGAACAAGACAGGTGGCACAGTGGATTGATTGCTGAGCTTGGAGTCAGGAAGACTCTTCTTCTGAAATCAAATCTGGCCTCAGACATTTACTAACTGTATGATCCTGGGTAAATCCCTTAGCTCTTTTTGCCTCAGTTTCCTCAACTGTAAAATGAACTGGAGAAGTGTCAGAGACTGTGTGGGAGTGCTGTGAACCTTCATCACCTGATGCCCTTGAGCACCAGAGCCTTGTTTTACTAAGTGCCATGGGAGTGGGAGTGGATTAGAGACTGGGAGGGATATTTAAGCACTTGTGTTTTGGTGAATAAATGGAGACCTTGGTGTACAAAGGGAGAACTTGTCTTCCTTGTCTCCAGCCCCTTCAACACTCTCCTGGGCAAAGATTGAGGGAGTCCAGAAAGGGACCCAACATATGATGCCTGGTAAAGGGACTCAACAAAGAAGGAAATGGCAAAGCCCTCCAGTATCTGTGCCAAGAAAACCCCAAAAGGGATCACAGAGATTTGGACATGACTGAAACAACTATAAACAAGACATTATTATTTTTTTGAAATTTTTTTAGTTTTTTGCAAAACAATGGGGTTAAGTGACTTGCCCAAGGTCACACGGCTAGGTAATTAGTAAGTGTCTGAGGTAGCATTTGAACTCAGCTGCTCCTGACTCCAGGGCTGGTGCTCTATCCACTGCACCACCTAGCTGTTCCAACAAGACATTATTTCCATCAGAATTCCTCCTTGTCTCATTCTCTCTGTGCAAGGGACATGTATGTTGCAAAAAATAGCAGGTTCTAGTTTAGTGATCTTTCAAAGTTCTTGGAGAATGAGAAAAGTTTGCTAGATCTGGGAGAGGGGCGACTGCCCCACCTGCACCTTATAATTATCTTAGGCTGCTTTAAGGAAGGCATAATGCGAAGGTCTGGAGAGGTCACAATCTGCCTGGTCTAACCATGAATGAAATTACATGTCCTGGCCTCCATAGTTTATGGTGTTTCCATAAGAGGGAAAATGAAATGGAGAGAAAACCAGAAATTGTGACACAGGCAAATCAGTTGATGAAATTAGAGAATATTTGACCTAGAGAAGGAAAGACTGTTTGAAAGGTGAAGAGGGCATCATAGTTGTTTTTAAGTATTTGAAGGGCACAATGGGAAAGGAATTAGATGTGCAATATTTGGTCCCAGAAGATAGAAATGAAGTAACGGTTGGAAGTTACAAGAGGCATGTTTCAGGCTAGAAAATCTTCCTATGAATGAGAATTGCCCAAAAGTGTGATGGATTGCCTCTCAAGTCAATGAGTTATATACCTCATTGGTAATCTTTGAGCAAAGATTTGATAGTTATATTCTAGTAGAAGTGGTTTCTTTTCTAATTCTGTGGGTTTTATTTTGTGCATTTTTAAAAGTCTTATTCCAAGAAGAAATCTGCACATGGTCTGTGAGGTACTTTCCAGTTCTTAGATTCTTTGAGCCTATGATTTAATCTGAATTTAATTTTTCTTAAGGTACACAAAAACAACAAAAATCACCTCATCATGGTCACTGAAATATTCACCTGCTTTCCTAACAAAGTCTGTAAGTGCTAGAGGGGTGATCTCAACAGTAAAAACTAGATGACTTCAGAGAAAGGAGATCATGATGGATTGAACTGGGGGAAGTGGCAGGCATGGAAAGTTTGAAAGTGTGAGTGGGGCTTGGAGAAGATGAAGAGCAGGAAACAGAACATTTCTGCCTGGAGAAAGAGTATGAGTAAAAGCAAGGAAAAGAAGATATGCAAAGCACATTCAGGAGACAGTGATGTAGATCAGCCTGCTTGGAACTAGGAGGCAGAAGAAAATCTCTGGGTCCCTTCTAGGATTAAAAAAAAAAAAGGTTCCATTTGAGAAAGGAAGCTTATCTTGAAAAAAATAAGAAGAGTTAATGAGAGGAGCAGAAATCACATGCAAAGGATGAGGAGGAGGAGGTTTGTCCTTCATTCTCAAAGAAGAATCTGACATCAGGGAGGTGATACCATGACAAGCACATGAATTGGATTTGAGTGAGGGGGAGGGGGTCTGTGTTAAGTCACCAGCCTCCCTCTCTTCTCCAGAGTCATCTGGGACCAGTGGCCAGATATGGATCAGGATGACTGGAGATGGCCCAGGATGGGAGGTAATTAAGTGGCTCGCCTAAGCCTCTCTAAGGTCATAGAGTTAGTATCTGAGGTTGGATTAAATTCAGGTCCTCCTGACTCCAGGACTAGTATTCTATCTACTGTATATTGCCAAGGAAAAATTGATAGGAGCGAATTAGGGAAATCTATGGCTTAGTAATATCCACCCTACCCCACCTCACCCCACTCCACCCCCATTCCAACCCACCCAGTCCACTCCAAACATTCTTGAATCACCACACCTAATCTGGGCTGGTGTATCTGTCTCCAGCTGGGTCATTTATCCTTTTTGGTTTGTTGTCTCTACTTAGAATTGGTTCAAGAAAATCTACTAGCACTATCTATGTGTATTATATGTATACATGGGCAGCTAAATGGTGCAATCCCAGAGTTCAAATCCAACCTCAGATTCTTACTAGCTGTGTGACCTCGGGCAAGTCACTCAACCTCTGAATGCCTTGCATCCCGGGCCATCTCCAGTCAATTTGATTCAAATCTACCCATTGGACCCAGATGGCTCTGGAGGAGATAGTGAGACTGGTGACTTAGCAACATCCCCTCACTCAAATCCAATTCTTGTGCTTGTCATGGTATCACCTCCCTGATGTGGTGGTCTTCTTTGAAAGGTGAAGGACAGGGGCAGCTAGGTAACATAGTGAATAGAGCAGTGGCCCTGGGGTCAGGAGGACCTGAGTTCAAATCTGACCTCAGACATTTAATAAATTACCTAGCTGTGTGGCCTTGGATAAGTCACTCATTCTCATCACCTTGCAAAAACAAAAAAAAAGTGAAGGACAAACACCATTATATATACACATATATATGCTTAATAAATGTAATTATATGTAATCAATATAATTTTATTAGGTACAAGGCACTATATTCCAGACACTGCACTGTGTCTGGGGGATACAAATAAAAGGGTAGGGCAAAAAAAAACTGCCTGCCTTCAAGGAGCTTACAATCTTATGAATGGAGAAAATATGCCAGTAATTACATACAAAGCAAGCTAGACACCGGATAAATAGGAAATAATTAACAGAGGGAAGAAACTGGAATTGAGAGGGGTTGGGGAAAGCTTCCTGTAGCACAGAATTGGGAATCAAGGCTTTGGGCCATATTGATCTGATAATGCCAAAGTAACCAATAAATCTAGGAGCTTTTAATGGATGAATTAATTAAATGTTTGGTCAAATATAGCAGGCAAATGATGTTATAAATATTCAAATGGCCCTTGGCAGGAAAAAAGTTCCCTGCCCCTGCCTGTAGAAGGTGAGATTTTAGTTAGGAGGTCAGTAGTCAAAGTGGAGGAGGGAAATTTCACATTCCAGGCCTTGGGGTTAGTCAGTGGAAATGTCTGCAGGCACAAGATGAATGTGTATCTTACCAAAAAAAATTCAAGAGCTGCAAAAAAGACAAAAAGAAATTCACATAAAACTTTATTATATATTTTAAAAGAATGCCAAATTGTACATAAAAAATTTGCAGTTTCATGTGAAAACAGCTTTTTTATTATACTAATGTTATGGTAATACTTGTTTTATTCCATAAATTAAAAATGAAATAAATAAAAATACTTTCAAGAAGATGGCTATATATATAGCATCCAAATAGTTTATATCCTCTCCTCCAAGATGAAAAATGGAGTAGGACTTGCTATCAGGTTAACAGTCTATCCTTCACCCAAAGGGCCATGCACTCCCCTTTCAGACCCATGACGCCCCCCTGTGGTTCATACTAGCCCTATAAAAAACAATTTGGGGACTACTGAATCAATAGTCCCCTTCCCATCAAACCTGTATTTTCTACTAATTCCGTAGCTTGGTTATCTCAATGGGACACTGTGGAAGAATTATTTTCTTCTTTCCTCAAGAATTTGTCACTTCATGAAAAACTTCTCTCTACTTAATTTTTTTGTGATCATGGATCCTTTGGGCAATCTGATAAAGCTTAGGGATGGACTCCTTTTTAAAATAGTGCTAGTTTTTTAAAAAATCAATAAGAACTTAGTAAAAATAGAAATGTAATTTTTTTCTCCATTTGGGTTCATAGTTCTTAGAAAATTTCCCACAGTTCCTTTAGGAGAATCCCCCACTCTAATAGGTCCAGGGCTTGAACTCTCAAACTTAGGCAATATTGAACTTAGTGTTACCTAATAAGTAACTGAGGAGGATTGTGGGAAGTTAGTAGACTAGATCAGAAAATTCCAAGCTCTCCAGTTTTGCTCCAAAACCAAACCAAAAATGTATCTCAGGGTGAATGTAGAACCACAAAAAAAAGAGGAGTTGGGATAGACCAGTGGTCCTCTGAGATTCAGTGAAGTGTAAACACCTTGAGGTTAGCTCCCTGAAACAGCCAGAGGCTCATCTAAGGGGTGGCCAGGTGGGGAGGCATCCTCCTCCTTAGTCACAGAAATTCTCACCTCTTGGATAGTGTAGGGAATGGGTTTCAGAGCAGAAAAGAGGGTACCTCTGCTGAGAAGGGACACCAGGTCCAGTGGTGCTGCTGACAGAATTGTGTTCTTGGTCTTGGTTCTAGGCTAGAAGGCTACCAAGAAAGAAAGAAAGAAAGAAAGAAAGAAAGAAAGAAAGAAAGAAAGAAAGAAAGAAAGAAAGAAAGAAAGAAAGGAAAGGAAGGAAGGAAGGAAGGAAGGAAGGAAGGAAGGAAGGGAGGGAGGGAGGGAGGGAGGGAGGAAGGAAGGGAGGGAGGGAGGGAGGGAGGGAAGAAGGAAGGAAGGAAGGAAGGAAGGAAGGAAGGAAGGAAGGAAGGAAGGAAGGAAGGAAGAAGGGAGGGAGGGAAGGAAGAAGGAAGGAAGGAAGGGAAGAGTATAGAGAGAGGAAAAGAAGAGAGAAAGAGGGAAGGAAGAGACAGAGAGAGAGAGAGAGACAGAGACAGAGAGAAGAGGAAGGAGGGTAGATAGGTAGGAAGGCTTCACAGAGTTTCCTTTGAATTGTAGAAGACATTAAGCACATAGATTAAGACACACAAAATTAATACAAAATACATAGGGAAGAGAGAAGGTCAATAGTAGCTGAGGAAAATCTTCATGTAGAAAGTAGTATTTGAGCAAAGTTTTGAAAGAATCAAGGGCTTCTGAGAGACAAAAATTTGGGTGAGAGTGCATTTGGGATTCAGAGGACATCCAGAGCAGAGGGCTAGAGATGGGAGAGATGGAGTATGGTTGCATGGTGCACAATAAGAATACTAAGTCCATCTAGACAATGGAGTAAGGGAAGGGGAATGATGCATAATAAGGTTGAACAAATCACTTCATCTCTGTGGGCCCCAGTTTTTCCATTTGGAGAAGAAAGGGGATGGACTAGTGATCTCTTAGGACTTTTAAGATTCCAACCAAATCCAAATCTATGTATTACCTTATGATTTGCATAAGGTCTTATGGGCAAGGAGTAAGTAGCAGAGGGAGAATTCTAATTTTAGAACTCTGAGGTCCTAAAGCAGGCACTTCACTGCTCCTTGGTAAGAAATGATGGGTCACATGTTTATTGCCCAAATTTACATTCAAAATCTTCAAGTGGAGAAGTGGATAGCTTTGAATTTGGTTTCTGAGCAAGAAAATCTTGCAAAGCAGGCTTGTTTGTTTTTTTAACAAGTTGGACAGAAGTTATATCCAGTTTGTCCCCAAAGACAATTTATAATTTTAAATTTTGAACGACTATTTTGCAATGTGTGTTCTCATCTAGTTGTGAAAATGATTTCCAAAAAAAACATTTGACCTAAAAACTCTGCCTTGGCCCCAGTCACACATACCCAGACTTTACACACAGACTCTTGTTTGTATCACTAAAGATCTGCAAAGAACCTTGGAATCAAATCCCTGAAAAAATATCCTGAAGAAAATTAAACGGAAACCATATTTAACAACTTGAAATTTTAAGACCTAATCTCCATGATGTTCATACCCTGACTTCTTTCTAGCCCTGGACCCAAGAATCTACATCAAACTAAAGTATGGGTTTTGTTTGTTTGTTTGTACATCATTCCATTCCAGAATGCTTTACTGTCACCTGCCATTTTTTTAAATGAATTTAATCTGGGTGGGCAGCCTAGGTGATCAAGTAGATAGGGCACTGGGGCTTGGAGTCAGAAAGATTAATCTTTATGTGTTCAAATCTGGCCTCAGACACTGACTAGCTGTGTGACTCTAGGCAAGTCATTTATCCTTGTTTGCCTCACTTTCCTCAACTCTAAAAATGAACAGGAAAAGGAAACCCCAAATTGCTCATTATTTTTTGACAATGAAAATCCCAGATGGGATTATGAGAATTGGACAATGACTGAAACAACTGAACATCAACAAGAAATCTGGGTCGCCATCTTGATCCCTTTTGGACTAGCAACATATTACTTAATCTAGGATTTTAGAATTTTATGGTTGAGAGAGGCCTTTGATCAAATCTCACCTGTTTCCTACAATAACATCCTTGAGTGACCCTCTGATGATTATAATGATGATGTTTATACTTCATTCTCAAAAAAGACCATGACATCAGGGAGGTGATGCCATCATGACAAGCACATGAATGGTATTTGAGTGGGGGGCAGGGAGGTGGGTGGTTGTGCTAAGTCACCAGCCTCACTTTCTCCTCCAGAGTCATCTGGGTCCAGTAGTCAGATGTGAATCAGTCAACTGGAAATGGCCTGGATGGAAGACAATAAGGGTTAAGTGACTCGCCCAAGGTCACACAGCTCATACATCTCTGAGACCAGATTTGAACTAAAGTCTTCCTAACCTCAGGTCCAGTGTTCTACCCACTGAGATATCTAGCTCCCCTAAGTTGTCCTCTAGGCTCTCAGCAAATACCACCATAGTGGTTTAGAGCATTTTTTAATAACTGCTTATTCAATATCCTTTAACTATTTATCAATTGGGAAATGTCCCAATTTTTTTATAAATTTGACTCAGTTCCCCAGACACTTGAGATCTTTATCATAGAAAATTGTGGTAAATGTTTTCATATTATTTTATTTGGTACCTTCCTTTGGTATCTTTAACAAAATATAGACAGAGAACTGAAGATTTCCACAGACAGTTCAACTCATTTTTAGACAATTATTAGAAAATTCTTGCCCTTTTTTTTGAGTCAAAAAACAGTCTTCCCAGAAATCAATGCAAGTTTTGCTACTTTCCTTTCTTTATGCGCTACATAGAAGAGAATATATTGATCTTTTTTTTTTTTTAACAAAGGAAACTAACCCTGAGTTCAAATCCCCTGTGGGACTCTGGTTATGTTACTTAACCTTTCTCAATCTCAGTTTCCTTATTTGTAAAATTGGGTACTCATCCCAAAAGATTTTTGTGAAGACCAAATGAGATGACATATATGAATGTCATAGGGTTCACTATACCCTTAATGTCTCAGTAATTTTTTCACAGTGCTCCTAGGTCAGAAATATCTAGTGGTTCTGTTTATTAAGTAGTTGAGTCAGAACAACTTATGTCCCAATAACAATGATTTTGTGAAACAATAATGTATATAAATTGAAAGAAAATGGTTTTTTCATTTTATTCCTAAATAATCACAAATTATTTATTAATGTTATGTACGTGCCAAGTAAACAGCATAATTCCTCAAACACTGAAATCAGATCAGACCTTATCACCCATATTTTTTGGTTCCATGATGATTTTCACCTAATCTTTGCTGTTTATCAGAGCATTACCTCCAAAACCCAAGTTTTCAAAAATATGAATTTGTTGGGTTTTCACTTTTTAAAAATTATTTCTTTATTTTCAGCATGCTTTTATTTTAAAATTGTGAGTTCCTGATTCTATCCCTCCTTCCACTCACTGAAAAGGCAAAAATGCCAATTATTCATATGAAATCCTGCAAAACCTATTTCTACAATAGATAGTTCATAAAACAAAGGAAATAAAGAAAATTATACTTTGATTTGCATTTAGAGTTCATCAGTTCTCTCTCTGCAGGTGGATAGCATTTTTTTAATCATTAGTCTTTTGGAATTGTCTCTGATCATTGCATTGATCAGAATAGCTAAGTCTTTCATAGGTAATCATCGTTACAACATTGCTGTTTCTATGCACAATGATCTTCTGATTCTTCTCATTTTGTTTTGCCTCAGTTCATAGAGGTCTTGCTATGTTTTCCTGAAACCATACCCTTCATCATTTCGTATAGCACAATAGTATTCCATCACAATCATGTGCCTCAGTTTGTTCAGTCATTCTCCAATTGATGAATATGCCCTCAATTTCTATTCTTTACAACCACAAAAAGAGCCACTATTTCTTTCATCTCTGGTAATGTGAAAGGTTATGCAGAATAAGATCAAAATGGATACAGGATCTAGACATAAAAAAACAATATTATAAGCAAACTAGAAGATCAAGGACTAGTTTACCTGTAAGATCTATGGAAAGGAAAGCAATTTATGACCAAGGAAGTGATGGAGAACATCATTAAAAACAAACTAGATAATTTTGATTACATGAAATTAAAAAGCTTTTGCACAGACAAAACCACTGTAACCAAGATCAAAAGAAATGTAGTAAATTGGGAAACAATTTTTATGCCTAGTGTTTCTGACAAAGGACTCATCTCTAAAATGTACAGAAAACTAAGTCAAATTTAAAAAAAAAAAAAAGACAATACATTCCCCAATAGACAAATGGTCAAAGGATATGCAAAGGAAATTTACAGATGAGGAAATCAAAGCAATCCATAATCATATGAAAAATTGCCCTAGATCACTAATTATTAGAGACATACAAATTAAAACATCTCTTAGGTACCACGTCATACCTCAGATTGGTCAATATGACTAGATACAAAGATCAATGTTGGAAAAGAAGTGGGAAATCTGGGACACTAATACATTGTTGGTGGAGCTGTGAACTCATCTAGCCTTTCTGGAAAGCAATTTGGAATTATGCCCAAAGGGCAATGAAAATGTGCATTTGATCCAGCAATACCACAAGGTCTATACCTTGAAGACATTATCAAAAAGGGTAAAAACATCACCTGTACAAAAATGTTCATAGCAGCTCTGTTTGTGGTGGCAAAGAAATGGAAACTGAGGGAAAGTCCATCAACTGGAGTATGGCTTAACAAACTATCGTATATGTATGTCATGGAACACTATTGTTCTATTAGAAACCAGGAGAGATGGGAATTCAGGGAAGCCTGGAGGGATTTGCATGAACTGATGCTGAGTGAGATGAGAAGAACCAGAAAAATATTGTATACCCTAATAGCAACATGGTAGTAATGATCAACATTAATGGACTTGCTCATATCAACAGGGCAGCAAGCAGGTACAATTTTGGAGTGTCTGTGATGGAGAATGCTATCTGTATCCTGAGAAAGAATTGTGGAGTTTGAATAAAGACCAAGGACTATTACCTTTATTTTTTTTTTAGGTTTTTGCAAGGCAATGGGGTTAAGGGGCTTGCCCAAAGCCACACAGCTAGATAATTATTAAGTGTCTGAGGCCAGATTTGAAATCAGGTACTCCTGACTCCAGGCTGCTCCCAACTTTAATTTTAAAAAAAAAATGTCTTACTGGTAATTCTGTTATATCTCATACTATATGTTTCTTCCCTAAGGATATGATTTCCTCTGTCATCACATTCCACTTAGATCAATTCATACTATGGGAATGATGTAAAGACTAGCAAACTGCCTTCTGCGGGGGAGGGGGAAGGAAGTAAGATTGGGGGGAAAATTGTAAAACTCAAAATAAATAAAACCTTTCTACATATTCTTTTAAAAAAATAAATAAATAAATCCCAAAAAAAAGGTTATGCGGAATTTTATAATTCCAAATTATGTTAGACCAGTTCATTATTCCACTAACCTTAATTATGTATTCTTATTTCGTAAACACTTGTTTTTCTTCATCTCCTTTAACATATGTCACTTTTGATAGGTATGAGAATTCTTTTAATCTGCATTTCTACAATCCATAGTGCTATAGAGCATTTTTTAGAAACTGCTTGTTTGGGGTGGTTAGGTGGTGTAGTGGATAAAGCACCAGCCCCTGGAGTCAGGAGTACCTGGGTTCAAATCCGGTCTCAGACACTTAATAATTACCTAGCTGTGTGGCCTTGGGCAAGCCACTTAACCTAACCCTGTTTGCCTTGCAAAAAAAAAAAAACAAACCTTAAAAAAAAAAGAAACTGCTTGTTCAATATCCTTTAACCATTTATCAATTGGGAAATGTCCCATTTTTTAATAAATTTGACTCGGTTCCCCAGACACTTGAGACCTTTATCATAGAAAATTGCTGTTAACTTTTTTCATATTATTGCATTTGGTACCTTCCTTTGGTATCTTTAGCAAAATGTAGTTGCTATGATAAGGTCTATTTTTTTCTTTTTTCTTTGTCTGAGATTGTGATTGCAATGCCTGCCTTTTTTTAAAAAACCTTAGCTGCAGTATATCAGATTCTACTCCAGCTTATTTTAATTCTGTGTGTGTCTTTCAATTTCATGTGTCTCTTTTAAATAACATATTGTTGAATTCTGGTTTATAATCCATTTTGTTGTTTCCATTTTATAGGTTTATTGTGATTTTGATTATTACTATTTCCCTTCATTCCATTTTCTTTTTTATCTTTTTCTCTTTTCATCCTGTTCCTCCTCAAAAGTCTGCTATGGGTCTAACCATGTTCTCCCTTAATCCACCCTCCCGTTTATTATCCTCTGTGTTTTGCTCAAAAATTTCAAATATCCCTCGATGCTCTTGTGAGTTCACTCTGGCATTCTGAGACAATTCATACCATTTAGGGACTTCAACACTATAATTATCTGTTATTTGTGGCTTTCCCCCCATAGACTATGTAAGGATAGTTGATAGCTTATGCCCTATGGGTACTCTCCAGATAGTCATTGTCCTTAAAGAAAGGGAGAGGTTACAGAACTGAGATTTGGAGAAAAGACTAAGTAGAACAGAACTCTCTGTTCATTATTCCTGGCAGCTCTGCCCAAGATCACAGTAATTTATGGATCCTGCCTCATGGTGATGCTTAGTCCACTAAAACTCCCAAATCTTTTTAATTTCATTCAATTCATACCTCACCTATTGTATGCCTGAAAAGTAATTTTTTTTAAATTTGAGATAATGAAGATCAACTCAAGTTCAGGTTTTTACATTTATTCTTTTTGAATTTTAATTTATGGTTCCCCAAATGCTCAAACTTATTCGTTTCCTTTTGGATTCTAATTCTGTCAGTCAATGTGTAAGCCATCCCCAATTGAACTACAAATTTGATTTAAAAAAAAAACTTCTACAGGAAACTTTTGCCAACCCCTCTTAATTTTAGCTCTTTCGCTCTCTTAATAATTTCTATTTATCCTGTATATAGCTCATTTACACATAGTAGCTTGCCTATGGTCCATCCTATTAGACTGTGACCTCCTTGAGAGGAGAAATTCTTTTTGTACTTGTGTTCCCAGTACTTAGCACAGTACCTAGATTAGAGCAGGTGCTTAATGGGAAAGCATAAACATAGCATACTTATGCAAGTCAGTACTGTTTCCTCAGCTATAAAAATTAAGATTTTCAACCCTGCTTTGTTGAATTACTTGTGGGTTTACAACTCAGTTGTAAGCCCAGTGGTAAAATTTTACAGCCAGTTTTTACCTCTTAACTTAAAACTCCCACACAATTTCCTTTCATCAAACTCAATAATTCCACAGTCAACACCACATCCTCTTTAACTTCCTGTTTTATTATTTGACCCATCAATCCTTTCCATCAATTTGCTTTACCTTTTAATTGTTCAACTTACTTTTTCTTATTTGGTTTTGCCTTGTCTTGCCAACAACCTTCTCCCTATGCTTCTTGAGTCTACTTCAAGTTCCACTCCTTAATCCTTAATCCTTCTATATTCTCTAAATTGACTATTTCCAATGAGAAACCTTGGCAAACATTATTATCAATTAAGTTGCAGATTGTTGGGATCGAAAAGGACCTTGAAGATCATTGCTGTTGATTCCTGAAAGACTGTGGGATTCTTTCCCTAAGAATTATTTTTGGTTTAGTTTCAAATATACTTAACAGTTGGCATTTTGAGTATCCTTTAAGTCTTATGAAGCATTCCTCAAAAGTATATTTTGAAGTAAGTTGTGAAAGTATTATTACCTTCATTTTACAGGTGAGGAAAGGGAGGCTTAGAATATTTGGCACTTGGCCATAGTAACAAGGAGGGAAAGTTTGGAGCCTGGAGTCAATCCTAGGTCTCCTGACTTGTGACCTGTTAATACTATACTGCTTCCTTATTGCTGCCACCAACTGGCCCCTTCCCACAAGTCAGTTTGATTTGAAAACCTATTTAACTGTAACCCTATAATAACCTTATCGCTTTTAAGGACTAAGGAATGAGAAACCCTAATTCCTCAATAAAGAAAGGACAATTTGAAGGGTTTGAAATGTCAGGGAATTCTTGACTTTTGCTTGGGTTCCGAAGCAAACCTCTAACAATAACTAATAATAACTGATGATAATAATAATAATAATAACTGATATTAATCTAGCACTTTAAGTTGACAAGTCACGTTCCACACATTATTTCCTTTAAGCCCCTCGACTAACCCTGTGAGGTAAGTGCTACAGATATTGCCAACTCCTTTTTATGGAAAAGATAAATGACTTACCCAAGGTCATCCAGATAATATATGTCAAGAGACAGGATTCAAACCCAGGCCCTCCTCCATCCTCTCTAGTCATAATTCTTGTTATCAATCATTTATGTCTTGTCTGATTCTTGGTGACTCCATTTTTGTGGTTTTCTTGGATAAGATACTGGGTACTTGGCCATTTCCTTCCCCAGCTCATTTTATTAATGAGCAAACTGAAGTGAAAAAGATTGAGTGACTTGCCCAGGGTCACATAGCTGGTAAGTGATTGAGATGAATTAGAACTCAGGTCTTCCTGGAGACAGGTTCAGTGCTCTATCCACTGGGTAGAGCCACACACACACACACACACACACACACACACACAAACACATTTATCTAAAAACTCATATCATCCATTCATTTTGTTCATTCCTTGAATAAAATCTTTAGAGTTCTATAGTTGGTTGGAAATGAAACTTTATTTCAAAAATAATGTTTAAGGGTTAAAAAATAGAAAAATTACTTTTGATTTCATAAAGGGGATATTGGAAAGCATTTTAAAGATAAATGATAAATGGTCAAAAGTGGGAATAATGTGCACAATTCAAAGTTGTTTTTGATTGTTTTGATAGTTTTGATAATAACAGCTCATTTATATAGAGCCTTAAGTTTTGCAGGGTGCTTTACATAAATCATTTCATTTGACCCTCAAAATCCTATGAGATAGGTAATATTATTTCTTCATTTTACAGATGAGAAAAACAAGTTCTGTCTTTTTCATAATAATATTTATCCTTTGTTCAATCATTTTATAGGGTGGTTGGCCAAGAAACACTGTAGTAGCCCAATAATTGAAACTGATGATCACCCATGGGATAATAGAGATGTATGGTGGATGTGAATAGCTTCTAAAACATTACAAATAAAAAATTATGAAGGTCATAATTTTTAATCACATCAGAAGAAAAAAGAGATGACATCAATAAATGTTTTACTGAGAAAAAGATGGGTTTGTGATGTGGCAAAAAATCCAGAGTTAACCAATGGGCAGCCATGTGCCCCATTGGCATCTTCCCAATCTCAAGAGTAATCAAAGATGACACCAGCATATTGGGCAGATCTTTTGTGACCTAAGGGAAGATGTGCACAAGTGTCTTACTGTATGCACAATCATAGATGGTTGTGATCTATGTGATTAAAAGAAATACAAAAAATTAGGGATATCACAAATTCAATTGAGTATCTATGTACAGTTAAGGAAACTGAGGCCTGGAGACATAGTGATTTGCCATGGGCAAAAGTTAGCTGGTCGGGGGCGGCTAGGTGGCATAGTGGATAAAGCACCAGCCTTGGAGTCAGGAGTACCTGGGTTCAAATCCAGTCTCAGAGACTTAATAATTACCTAGCTGTGTGGCCTTGGGCAAGCCACTTAACCCCGTTTGCCTTACAAAAACCTAAAAAAATAAATAAAAAACAGTGAATGATTCAAGTTGAAAAATGGATGTTGAATGATTGATATGTTACAAAGCTTTAAAAAAATAAAATAAAATAAAATAAAAAAAGTTAGCTGGTTAGTGTCTGAGACCAGATTTGAATCTAGATGTTCCTGATAATTTTTCTTGCCTTTGCAGTCTCTCCTCAGCAACTTTCTTTAGAAGCCCTTGTTTCTTAAAAACTAAGCTCAAAGACTATCTTCTATATGAAAATTTTTCTGGTTCCCTGGTCCAGTGCCTCCCACCCCTCCCACCCCACTATAATGTATTTCTTTTTTTCTAGACTTGTTTAGGTACATACTCTCTCCCCCTTGATAGGACAAAAGCTCCTTGAAAGCAGGAACTGGTTTTTTTTTTGTCTTTGTATGACCAGAGTCTATCACATCTCTTTGGTATCTAAAGAGCATTTTAAAATGCTAATAGAATGATTGATTGACTTCTCTCTCCCTCTCTGGCTTTCTTTTCTCTTGACTCCTTTTTTTCATACTATGCCTGTCTGTGTCTATATTTTTGTATCTTCTTCTGCAGAGATGCTCATTCTCTGTTTCCTGGTCTCTCTTCATGTTCAACACCATTTTATTTGCCCTTTCTTCCCCTACCTCCTCTATCCTCCCTCTCTTAGGTGACCAAGTCCTATGTATTCTTAGATGTATTTTATTTCAAAGTTTTGTGTTCTTGATTCTTAATATTTAAAGATCTCTAAATGGAAAAAATAAATAATTCTAGTTGCTCTCTGTTTGTGTGTGGTCCTCAATGTACACTTTTTTTTTCATCCTGTGGTTTAGTGGCAAAAATTCTGCAACCCTGATTAAGGATGTGGGCATTCTCCCAAGCTAGCTTGAATTGAAAAGGATGGCTAGTGCTTGAATTAGCTTTCTTTGGTCTCCACCTGGTGGTGGGAAGTCAGAAGACAAGTCCCTTAATGGACAGAAGACGCTGCAGAGGCAAAGTCCCAGTTACAGTTGAGGTCATCTTACTAATTTGTATTTTATGTGCAGAGTGATTCACCTCGAGAGGATGAAATAATTTACACTTATAATTAGCAAAGGTTGATTCTGTGACTTTGCTCTTCTATCCCCCCCTGATTTGGAAATGGAGGCTCAGAATAAAACCTAATCACTGAAAGAGGGGGGTTTAAGATTTTTTTTTTTAGTTCCTAAATCTCTTTAGTGGGGCCAAAGGTCAACCCACTCTATTACCCCCTTCTCCAGATCATCACCCTGCACTATTTTTGTTCTCTTCATGACAAAAGGGGGAACTGATGGGCTGTTCTTGCTTGGATCCTTACTTTTTTTTTTTAACCTTTTAAAGTAGTTTCAACTTGGAAGTGAAATATACAGGTTAAAAAGCTAAAGTTTTGTATGAGGTGCATCACAAGTTAAATGGGCTTTCATGGAACCATGCCAAGTACTCAGAGCTCTTCTGGAAACTCCTGGGGATTCCAAGGGCACAGTGACTCAATGCTTGGGCTTTTGGGGGATGATGAACTTCTGGTTGCTCTGATCATTTGGTGACTCAACATTTAAAGGATATGGCATTTTAGAAAAAGTGGTAAATCCTGAAGGGTCTCTGGGTCATCCCCTGTCTGAGCAGTGAAGGGAGTACTGCAACTTTTATTAAAAACAGGAAGGGTTTCTGTCTCAGCCTTTTGAGGATGCAAAAATGGCAGGTGATGTCATGTGACTCTACAGAAGCATGAAAAAGGACATCCTTTTTTATCCAAGATCACTGTGACCCCCCCCATTGCCCCCCGTGACTCAAATGGACTTGAACCAAGGGATCCTGGATGCCTTCACTCATTTTGGATTTTTTTACTTTACTCCTTTTGTGTTTGTTCAACAAACAAGTATTCAAGAGTAGACCAAAGAAGGCCACCTTGTACATTTGACAGAGGTCCCAGATTGGAGCTGCCTGTTGACAGAGAAGCTTCTGTCCTAGCCAGGATAGTCACTAACAAGAAAATTGGACTAAGACAGCAGATAAATACTGAAAGATATTCGGACAATGCTTAACTGAGGTGAAATTTAATATGCTTAATTAGCAGTTCTGTGAATTGATATCTATTCTGATGAAGTCTCAATATTAGTAGGCATGTTGAGTTTTTGCATCTCATTCTAACCTTTCTGTTCTTCCAAGCTGTCATTCTTCTATTCTTAGCATTCCTTTGCATATGGGAATAAATTACTTGTACTGAATCCTGATATATATTGTTCATTTAGTATCCTTTTAACTTTCTTATCACCTTTTGATGAATCATTAGACTTGTGAGCCACAATCTAATTTACTAAAATTAAAATCATCTGCAGTAACCAGGATGGGAGACTTAATCAACCAATAATTGTGAGAAAAGGGAGCTCCCTTTCAATAGAGGCAGACCCCCCAGGACTAGATGGAGTCCGAAGAGCATGTTTAATACAGGATCAAAAGGGCCAAGTGCCCCTAAGTGATCCTACTCCCAAGGGCTCAGCTGATAGATTCTTCAAAGTTGCACTTGCCTTTGGAAAAAAAGCACAGGTCCCCTGGAGGGAAGATATTTTAATTCCCATTTTGCAGATGAGGAAACTGCAAAAGGGAAATTACAGCAAGTGTCAGAAGCAGGATTTAAACCACACTGCTTTTAGAATGGCCTAAAAAACTCAAAATTCTTATGTTCTATTTTTCTAAGTCTATATCTATTTTTTTTTTGCTTCTTTACCTTGTGATTCATCTCTTTTCTGTCTATTTTTTAAACTCAAAATTCTTTTTTAAAAGAGTAATTTCTTGGGGCGGCTAGGTGGTGCAGTGGATAGAGCACCAGCCCTGGAGTCAGGAGGACCTGAGTTCAAATCTGGCTTCAGACACTTCATAATTACCTAGCTGTGTGGCCTTGGGCAAGCCACTTAACCCCATTGCCTTGCAAAAGCATAAAAAAAAAGTAATTTCTTCCCTAATTATATGGCAAGATAATTTTTAGCATTCATTTTTACAGGATTTTGAGTTCCAAAATTTTCTTCCTCCCTCTCCTCTCTCTTCTTAAAATGGTAGGTAATTTGATACAGTTTATATATATATATGCTAACATGTAAAACATATTTCCATATTAGTCAGAGCTGTGAAAAAAGAAACAGATCAAAGGGGAAAAACACTCAAAAAGAATAAATTAAGTGAAAAAAAGTATGCTTGAATTTGCATTCAGAATTCAGAAGTTCTTTATCTGGATATGAATAGCATTTTCCTTTGTGATTGGTTTATTCTTGTTTTAGATCATTGTTAGCTGAGAAGAGTTGAGACATGCATTGTTGATCCTCACATAATATTGCTGACACTATGTATAGCATTTTGCTGGTTCTGCTCATTTCACTTTGTATCAGTTCTTAGACATCTTCCTCAGTTTTTCTGAAATCTGTCTGATCATCATTTCTTATTGCACAATAATTTTCCCTTACATTTGTATACCATAGTTTGTTCAGCCAATTTATAGGCAATCCCTCCACTCCTACTTTTCTGTCCAGTAAGATAGATTTCTATATTCAACGGATTATGTATATTATTCCCTGTTTGAGTCAATATTGATGAAAGTCAAGATCAAGTGATGCTCATCATCCACTTTCTCATCTTTCCCTCCACTGTAATAGGTTCAATAGGTAGAAGGGGCCCTGTCTTAGACTTCTTGTGCCAGGGCTATAGACCTTGGCTGTTTACTTGTTTCTACACCAATGCTTTCCTGAGGTCCACAGGGGGACCTCCATCTGGTGTGGCTCTTACAGGATGGGGTGAGGGGTGGTTGGTGCTGCTAGAGGCCTCAGAGGTCTGGCAGCTTACCTGGTTCTGAGCTGAGGTCCTAGTGCCAATGTCTGGTGGGGGGTATTTCTGCACTTCCTTGAGAAAGTGGGGGGAAGTAGGAGGTGTGTTCTGGTTTCTCAAAACATTTTTGTTCTATTTTCTCCAATTTATATCTATTTCTTAAATTTTCCTACTTCTTTTCTGTCCATTTTTAAATTGCCATATCATTCTGGACATCATTTTCCCCTTTTGTCTTTATCATCCCTTCCTCTCCTAATCTCCTGCCTGCCTTCACCACCCTGCCTCCTACACACTTAAAAACAGTCATTTCTGCCATAATGATGGTGCTGGGGGTAGGGAACAACCTGCTGACATTTGTGAAGGGAAGTGAAAAGACAAAGTGGGCCTCTTTCAGTCAGGCCCCAAAGCAGAAACGAAAACCACAGGAAGCTGAGAGCCAATTCCCTGAACTCTGTTGTGGAAGGGGCTGAGCCAGACCTTCTCTGCTTGCTGAACCCTTCGGTCCAATTCCCCCACAAACCATACATACGCTCTTCTGCCTCTTGTCCCTCAGCTTAGCATCTTGAACTTCCAGCAAGTGACCTCAGCTCTGTCCCACCAATGAGTCACTTCTATTATCTTCATGACTTTTGGGGACAATCCTTCCCTATTTTCTGGCTCAGGAGATGGAGCCATTTGTCTCATAGAAGACCCAGGTCCTGTCCATTCTTCATCACCAGGTTTTTCCTTCCATTCATTATTGGCAAAGACACAACCATCCTCCCCATCACCTCAGTGTCATCCTTGACTCCTCACTCTCTGTCATCCATGGGGTCCCAATCAGTTGTCAATTCTACCTTCTCCGCATGTTTCCTCTAAACCTTCTTTCTTCTGACACTGTCACCACCCTGAGAACTCATGACATAGTTTTCTAATTGCTGTTTCTGTCTCATATCTCTTCCTGATTCAATCCTTCCTTCATTCAGCCACCAGAGATCTCCCCAAAGCACAGGTCCAATCATGTCACCACAACCTTCTCCTCCAACGCGCACACACACACACACACACACACACACACACACAGAGACTAAACTCCACTGACTCCCTATCACCTCCAAGATCAAACATAAATTTGATTTTCCTAATTGAGTCCCCTCTTCCGACCTGTCCAGTCTTCCTTACTCCTTGCCATGTACTCTCCAATCCAATGACATTGACCTCCATATGCTTCCCCACCCAAGAAGCTCCCTCTTCTAAATTCCAAATATTTTCACTGATTTCCTCATGTTTACAATTCTCTCTCCTTACCTCTCAACATCCCGAACTTCCTTCAAATCTTAGCTAAAATTCCTCTCTCTACAAGAAACCTTTCCCAGTCCCCTTTAATGCCATTGACCTTCAATTTATCCTGTCTTTATGCTGTTTGAACATAGTTGCTTGAATGTTGTCTCCTTCACTAGATTGAAACCTCCTGGAGGGCAGGCACCACTTTTACCTTTCTTTATATTCCCAGCACTTAACATAAATTAATAAATATTTGTTAGCTCGACTTGGCCATGGCTTTAGAGCTAGAAAGGGATCATCTAGACTTCTCATTTTTTTGTTGTTAAATTGTTTCAGTTGTGTGTGTGTGTGTGTGTGTGTGTGTGTCTTCATGACCCCATTTGGGGTTTTCTTGTCAAAGATATTGGAGTGGTTTGCCATTTCTTTCTCATTTTACAGAGGAGGAAACTGAAGCAAACAGGGTTACATGAATTGCCCAGGGTGATATCAGATTTGAACATAAGAAGATGCATCTTCTTGATCCCAGATCTAGCACTTTATCTACTATGCCACCTAGAGGCTCAAAAAAGTAAGTAATTTGATCAAGGTCAGAATGTAAGAGTGAAGGGGCAGCTAGGTGGCGCAGTAGATAGAGCACTGGCCCTGGAGTCAGGAGTACCTGAGTTCAAATCTGACCTCAGACACTTAATAATTACCCAGCTGTGTGGCCTTGGGCAAGCCACTTAATCCCCATTGCCTTGAAAAAAAAAACCTAAAAAAAAAAAAAGAATGTAAGGATGAGGAAATGTTCAGCCCACTGGTCATACACTGCCGATGAAATCATTTGGTCTAGTGCTGCCAAGGCAACTGCAGATGGGATTCAAAATTCAATAAATCTAGATGCTTTTTAGGGGTGAATTAATTCAATGTTTGACCAGATACAACAGGCTAATTTTTATGTTTAAGTTTTGGCAGGGAAAAAGGTTCCCCACTTCCTGTTATAATGGTTAATTAATGAGGAAGTCAGAGATTTGAATTCAGGATCTCTGTACAAATACAGTACTTCCATTGTAGCATGACACTCATAGAATAAAGACAAAAATCCTTTGTTTTTTTGGTTGCTATTCAATTTTCCCTATTCCTTTTCAAGTGGGAAAGGAAGAATGAACCAGGCATGATGTGTCTTTAAGCAGAAAAAAAATGTGTATATTTGAACACACACACACACACACACACACACACACGTGTGTGTGTGTGTGTGTGTGCGTGTGTGTGATATTATTCTTAAATTCTGGAATCCTTGAGCAAACTTTTCAGAAAAGGAAACTCTGACCTGTTAGAGATCCTGGAAGCTTAAGGGATCTATGGAAGACTTGACGGAGAAGTAGGGGCAAATTGTATGGTAACTAGTAACGTCTTTTGTGATGGTTCTTGTGAAATACTCATTTTTGTTTTTTTGTCTTTTATTCCAGAGGATTTTTGATTTCATTGATGTATGTCCTTTCTTATACAATAGAGAACAAAGAAATCATTCACACCTTTTCACTTTGTGCCATTTTTGCACCATTTTTTTCTCCTTTTTTCCTAACTGATGTCATCAGTAAGGAGATTCCTTCTGTCAGTTTGGATCTGAAATATAGAAGCCCAGAGACATTCAGTCATCATCATAATAGGCATCATAATGCCTACTATGTGCCAGTCTCTTAACAATTATTATCTCATTTCATTCTCACAATAAGCTTGGGAGATGGATGCCATTTTACAAGTGAGGAAAGTGAGAAAGAGTCATTTAGGAATTTGCCTGGTTAGTGCTTTTCTGAGGGCAGATTTGAAATCAGGTCTTCTGGACCTCAGTACACTATCAATCACATCACCTAACTGCCCCGGTAAAGTGACTTGCTAAAAGTCACAAAGCCAGTAGGTGTCAGAAATGGTATTAACACCCAATCTTTCTGACTTCAAGCCAGTTCTCCGGTCACCCACTCTCTCTCCCATAAATCCTCCACTGAGCATCTCCCTCTGGAACTGGAGGTTTTTTCCTTTTGACAGCTACTAGTACGGTGCTCAGGTTATCCAACTTTTCTGATCAGATAGTTCTAGAATATTATTTTATTGGGGGGGGGGGGTTCTAGTACATGTACACATCACAATATTGGTCCACAAGGCATCTTTCCACATGGAAGGTGCTAGGGGAAATGGCTTCCATGTGAATCAAGAAGTCTTTTCAACTTAGATCTACTTGGCAGAGATTACATTTTGCTGATCTAGCCTTTGAGAGTCCAGGTTTGCCTTCATCCATCCAATAATAAGGCACAAGAATGAGACTTTCTTGGAAGATGCATAGTTATATAGCAAAGGAAATCATTCTTTTATTCACCAAGCAAAGTATTGTACCCAATACTTTTTTTACTCAAAGTATAAGGCTTCAACAAGTCCCTTGAGGATATATCATAAACTCCTATGCTTAGTATCTACAGGACTTCACAAGATGTGTCTTTTCAGGCTTATTGCACCTATGTCTTTTTTCTTTTCTGAGGCAATTGGGGTTCAGTGACTTTCCCAGGAAGTGCCTGTGTGTCAAGTGTCTGAGGTCACATTTGAACTCAGGTCCTCTTGACTACAGGGCAAGTGCTCTATCCATTGCACCACCAGCTGCCCCCACCTATGTTTCTGATGAGTCTTTCATGTGCTCTAAATTCCAATCCAACTTTCTGCAACCTTCTAGTTTGCATCTCCATGTCTTTGTACAACTGGAGCAGTGGATCAAGGTCCATTTTTCTTTACTCATCAAGAATGCTTGGAGTTACCTTTCCTTGTTAAAGTCAGTCCTGTGCTTTGGAGATTACTTCCATGAATGTGGATAATTTTAACATGACATGAAAATCCTGAATGGTCCCTTTGTCATCTTCCTGTTTGTGATAATCACAAGGGAGTTATGTAAGCTAAAAAAACAGATAGCATCCAGTTTAGCCACAACTCTTTCATTTGGCAAGACATAAATACTTTGACTTTCCTGAGCACAATCAGGATGGGCCAAATCTGCTCAAACTGACACTGCTCTTTCATGATTCATGAACTGAGCTATACGAGCCGATTTCTGCTTCTCTACTTTATCTTTCATTTCCCGAGTAGGTGGATCAAACATGGTCTCAAGATGGAAATGACCAGTCTTAGAGGCAATCATGTGAATTCAAGAAGACAAACAAGAGGAGTTATTAGGACATTTTTTTTAGTTTTTTTGCAAGGCAATGGGGTTAAGTGGCTTGCCCAAGACCACACAGCTAAGTCATTATTAAGTATCTGAGGCTGAATTTGAACTCAGGGGATTCCTGACTGCAGGGCCGGTGCTCTATCCACTGCTCACCTAGCCACCCCAGGACATTTTTTTTTTTTTAGGAAAAGCTTCTGCAGTGGAGATAACCACCAATTGCCTGCAAACCTAGCTATTTCACTAACAGAGAAATTGTTTGGACAGTTCTGAGCAAAGGTGAAATGTAAAACACCTAATTAACTAACCATTCTGCAAATTGCTTTATGTTCTAATAAAGTTTCAGATCAGGCTCCCAGGAAATTATATAGGTAGTCTTAAGTTAACTTATTGAATCCTATGCTTAATGAATGTTTGTGAATACCCTATGCCTGTCATTCCTGTTTGTGTGTAGGAATAAATTGCCCATTCCATACCTGATTCATTTATGCCTCCCTTTTTAAGTAAGCCTTAAATATGTGTTAAAAATCAACTTATTCCTGGGCACTCACTCTAACAAAAGTGAGCCTGATTCCTCTCATTAGAGGCAATACAAATTATGTGTCTGGCTATAGTGAAAGGGGTAGGTACAGTACTCTCAGGCCAAAGCATAACTCAGAAAGACTTCAAGGTTAGGGATGGAATGCACTCCCTCCTAGAATCCCTGGCTTCCTTTGAAGTTCACCTGAAGTCCTTTCTCCTACACGATCTTTGCCAGATCACCTGTTTTCTAGTACAATATCCCCAGCCCATCCCCAATTTTGTATTTTTTCTTTTAGATATATGTATTTCCTCTTGACCAAATGTAAATTCCTAAAACTCTGGATGCCAAATCCAAACAAAAACAATTGTCACCCTGAGACAGAGCCCTAAGGGAAAATTCCAATGGGGACCACTACTCAGAGTAAACTAAAAGTTAGGTTTAATTTGCTAATTATTCTAACAAGGTTCTTTTTCTTCCTCTCCTTTACCACACCCTATACCCAACTTAAAAATACAATTTTGCATGTTTCTCTATGCAGCAAGCAGGCAGATGTGGTAGATCAGCTTCAGAAAGCTACAGGCAGGCCTAAAGGTTTGATAAGATTGTACTTAAATTAGAATGCCAAAGTGATTTAGAGGAGAGGCCAGAGGTGAGGACTGGACTGCTCAGGGCAGAGGTGCCAAGAGATCTGGAAACATGAAACCTGGACAAAGTACTCACAGGGACCAAGTGATGATAACTGTAGCCAGGATGGAAACTTGGATGTTGAAGTTATAATAACATGTCAGTGTGGGGCACACACTAGAGAGAATAAGCAGCTCATAGCAAGAATACAAAGTGAATCAGGCGAAGCTCTTCAATGGAGAAAGAGACATCAGAGGTGGTCAGATGATAAATAATAAAGTGTGATGAAACACTGAGCCCATTGTGATTTTGGTTTCCACTATTACTCTGGAGAAGGAGCTGGGAAAATATAGGTTTCTGACAATCAGAATATTGACAGGGGCGGAAAGCTTGTTCTATTTGCCAGCTTCTCAGGAAGAATTCCATCCTGGGAATTTGGAGGATTTCCTTCAATCCTTTGAGTTGAGATATCTGGGGATCAGTTGTCATTCCTTTTTTTTAATTTTTTTTTGCAAGACAATAGGGTTAAATGATTTGTCCAAGGTGACACAGCTAAGTAAGTACTAAGTATTTGAGACTGGATTTGAACTCAGGTCCTCCTGACCCCAAGGCTGGTCCTCTATCCACTGTGTCACCTGGCTGCCTCCTCTGTAACTAACTTTTATTTATTTCCCTATTGATGAGGAAGGAGGATACTCACTAAAAGATTATTAAATTAATTGTTAGATGAAGGTTAAAGCAAGACTTTGATGGTGAGATTATATGCAGCTTTTCCATTATCTTTTGTGTGATACTAGACATACTTTTGATAATGATGATGATTGACATCATAAGCTTGCACAGAGTATGAGTGGTTAGTAAGATCATATTCTATACATACCTATTACTATACACACCTATTACTGGGTGAATTTTCATTCTGGGTGATACTAGACATATGATGATGATACTAATAACTAACATCATAAATATGTACACAACGTGGATAGGTTGGCAAATCCTCTGCACTCTTATGAAAATTTACTTAACACTTTAATGTCAGCTAAGGAATTGACATCTATTCTCACTTTTGAGCCTCATGGCAAGCCTATGATACTATAGGTATTATGAGCTCCATTGTGTTGACGAAGAAACTGAGGTTCAGAATATCCTCATCTATCAAACAGGAAAATAAAGGAACCTATTTCCCAAGGTTACTGTGATCATCAAATGAAATAATCACTGTAAAGTGCTGGAACATAATAAGCACTATATAAAAGTTATTATATTAAGCAACTTACCCACATTTACATGACTTGAATATTCCAAAGGCAGGATTTAGGCCCAGATTTTTCTTCCAAGCCCAGGATTCTCTTGGTTAGAGTGACCTTTTACATTTAATCATATGGTTGGTTGTATACCAGAAGCAGATGAACCCACCTTCTTGTCTGTACAGATATGTGCCCAAATCATCCTGGTAGATTTATAAAATGCAACTAAATAATAATACCCCTATACCACCAGAAGTATTGTGAGGAATGACTAGTTAAAATGAGTGAAACTTCTCCCCTATTAATTAATGTCAACTCAACAAACATTTCTTAAACATAGTACAGGCTGCTGGTCAAAGTTTAAAACGTCTTAATCCCTGCCCTGAAAGAGCCTGCATTCCACTGGGGGTAGGGAGAGAGGTATAACCTGTACACAGATGAATAAATTCCAGATATACCCAACACAGAAAAAATAGTCAACTTTTTGGTAGTGAGGGATCTTAGTGCTGGGGAGCATCAGAACAGATTTCAGGTATGAGGTGGTCCTCAAAATGGGACTCGAAAGTAGAGAGGAATGCCCAACAGGAAGAGGTGAAGCAGGAGTTTTGTATTGGTAGAACCAAAAAGACTCAGTAACTGATTATCAATGGAATGATTTGGAAGAGTGTAGAGTTGGGAATGACTCTAATCTTGTGAATCTCATAACTAAGATAGTGTCAGGGCTCAGATTAGGCCACCTATTGTTGAACACCTGAAAATTAAGAAGGATTTTTTACATTATTTTATTTTAAAATGCATAAAAACAGGGGGCGGCTAGGTGGCGCAGTAGATAGAGCACCGGCCTTGGAGTCAGGAATACCTGGGTTCAAATCCGGTCTCAGACGCTTAATGATTACCTAGCTGTGTGACCTTGGGCAAGCCACTTAACCCCATTGCCTTGAAAAATCTAAAAAAAAAAAAACCCAAAAAACAGGCAGCAGGTAGATTTGACCAAAAGGACCCTTACCTTACTCCAAAATGAGGAAGTTAGAAAGGAAGCAAGGTGGCTGGGGGAAGATGAGTTTTGTTTTGAACATGTGATTTTGAGATATCTAGCAGGTGATATAACAACCTATTATAATAATTATCTTATTTTAAGCCTAAGGGGTAATATGATCCCTCCTCTTCAGCTGTAGGTAGTTAATTGTAGACTAAATTTATGTTTAGTCAAAAAATTATAAATTTAGTCACAATCACTCCAAACCCCCAATTAAGAAAATTCCTGATATTTCATTGGAGTTGAGTTCATTTTGTGGTTGAGACAAGATTCCATTTCCTGGAAACATCTCAGTAATGAAATAGCAAATTATATTAGATTATTTATTGATAGGCTGGAACTGGGAAGGGAAGTTTAGGAAAAAGTTGACCATTTCTGGGGTCTTCCCTCAGTCCAGGTCTTCAACTCTGAAAGGCCTGCAGAGCCAGTGATCCTCTCTGGCAAATCCCTTCATTGCCACAACTCTTGTTACTACTTTTATTGCTCTGAGGTGTGTTGGGATGTATTCTAGCACCATCTTCTCTGCTCCCAGACCCTCAAGAGAAAGTTAGTGCCCTTTATTTATTTACTAGAATTTTGCAAGGCAAATGGGGTTTAAGTGCCCAAGGCCACACAGCTAGGTAATCATTAAGCGTCTGGGATCGGATTTGAACTCAGGTCCTCCTGACTCCAGGGCCGGTGCTCTATCCACTGCGCCACCTAGTGGCCCCAGTGCCCTCTATTTATACAAAATCTTAAAGGTGTGATCAAGTCTCATAAAATGGCTTTAATTGATTTGAAGAAGTGTACAGACCCTGTTCACACTGGATTAGTATAATTCAATGAAGAAGTGCTCTCAATTAACAAAAATAATTAGTTTTAAGTGAATTGGATCATCAGAAGAGCACTACTCTTATGCTCTCCCTCCAACTTTTAATATTTACTATCTGCAACAATCTCTAGTTTATGAGTCTATATATTATTTATAATTTTAATATCATATAATTGAATATGATAATTATCATTATTATCTCTCTAGAAGATTTAAACTCCTGTTGTAAGGGGTGGGGGTGGGGGAACTCTGTTCTCCAGTTTCAATACCGAGACTGATACCTTTTTCTGCCAAGCTCTTTTCTCAACTTCCAGGGTTTTTAGCATCTTAGGTCACCCTTTCAAGGTATCAGTAAAAAGCCTGGTTGAATGACTTACATTCATGCAATAAAACAAACCAGCAGGTTATACAAAATAGCCAGATTAATTTGGTAACAATAAATGACAGCCTGGATAGACCTTTGCACCTGGAGTTGGAAATTCTCAAGTTTAAAATTTGCCTCAGATACTTATTAGCTATGTGACTATTGCAAATTATTTAACCTTTCTTGGACTCCATTTCCTTATTTGTAAATACCTACTTTATAACTGTGAGATTCAAATGAGATAGTAGTGCTTTATAAACCTAATAGATCTATATTAATGCTAGTCATGATGATGATGATGATGATGGATTGGAGGTCAGAAGAGTAATGAGGGCTGCATATATAAATTTGAGAGTCATAGAGGGAGCTGATGAAATCCCCAAAAATGAAACTAGAGAGGTACCAGAACAGAGCAGTAGATTATAAGCAAAATTAGATAAGATGTGAATGATGATATAGCAAAACATACTGAGGGACATATCACAGGTTTATAGGATTAACTCTAAGGGTTGGAGAGGTTATCAAGCTTTCTCTATTATTTCCCAACATTTAAAAGCAAAGATCTGCTATATAGATGACAAAGTGGTAAACATCACTCCTGTTCCACTGAAGGGTGAAGGAAAATCCTAAAGCACAATCCATAACCAACAGGGTTTAGGGTAGGATGCATAATAGTTGTTCAGATTTTGGAAAATTTATACAAGGAGCAAAAAAAGCCTTCAGGATCTCAGCAAATCTTTCTAGATGAAGGATATGCTCCTGTCAAACTATAGGATTTCTGACTGGTTTCTAGGCCATGACATGCCAGTAAAAATATCAACATCTTTATATAGGTGGAAATGCGTTTTGAAACTGGATTTTTTTGCTAATAAAGAGGAAGAGCTCCCTTCTGATGTTGCTTATCATCAAGGTCCAGCTTTTTTTATTGGCCTTCAAGATTTAGAGGCACCAAATTGCCAAGGCCCACATGACCTAGCTAGTGAAGTTTCCCTCTCCCCCAAATTCATGATGAGTTATCCTTGGCACATATTCAAAACCCTCAGTGACCTTAAATGCAAGTGGATGGTATTTAAAAGAAAACCTATAATGAGCAAGTGCTTAGAGTTATTCTAAAGATTGCACACAGTTGATGACCTTAGGAGGTAGCTATTTCAGGGTGGGCAGTGTGCCTATTTCAAATACTAATAATTATCCTGAGAATGACCTTGGCAAAAGCTATAATTATTTTAGAGTTAGAAGGTGAAAAGTTTTGCAAAAGTTAAGATAAAAAAAATTGTATGCAAACAGTGAAGTTATAAGCAGCTTATAAGAAAACATTAATTCAACATATAAGTAAAAAGGATTACAATGCAGTAAAGCATAATACTAAGGTTTCTGTTTTATAGAGAAAGGCTCCTAAATGTACTTTCAGTTTCAGGATATCTTCTGTCTTCTTTGAGAAGGAAGGACAAAAACCTAAAAAAAAAAAAACAAAAACAAAAAACTTGGGATGGCTAGGTGGCGTAGTGGATAAAGCACCGGCCCTGGAGTCAGGAGTGTCTGGGTTCTTCAAATCCAGCCTCACACCTCACACACTTAATAATTACTTAGCTGTGTGGCCTTGGGCAAGCCACTTAACTCCATTTGCCTTGCAAAAAACCTAAAAAGAAGAAGTAACAATAGTAATGACTAGTTCCGTCCCTTATCTTTACTTTTACAAGTAGAAATTCATACTTCATTCAATCAATCAAGTATCTCTTGCCAAGTCTTGTCCAATCTACCTTCCAGCTTCTCTCATATGCATTCTCATCTCTCCACTTACACATCCATCCCCTGGTTCAGGCCCTCTTCCATCACACCCTGACTACAGTATTAGTCTGCTAGTTGGTTTACCTGTCTCAAATCTCTCCCCACACCAATCCATCTTCTACATTAGCTGCCAAAGCAATTTTTCTGAAATTCTACTCAATAAACTCCACTGGTTCCCTATTACCTTCAGGATCAAATATAAAATCTTCAGTTTGACTTTTTAAAACCCCTTCACAACCTGAACCTTTCCTAAATGTCCCATATTCTTATATGGAGGACTTGATACCCCTCCCCACACTCTGCAATTCAGTCCCTGTCTCTTTGCTATCTCCCATAGAAGAAATTCCGTTACTCGACTCCATTCAATGTCACTGGTCATGCCCCATGTCTAGAATCCTCTCACTCCTGTCTCTAGTTCTTGGTTTCTCTAGCTTTCTTCAAAACTCAAAATCTTCTTCAGCTCAAATCCCACCCTCTGCAAGAGACATTTCCCTATTTCCCCTTTTTCCCTCTGAAATTACTTCCCATTTACTCTGTATATCTTGTATATACAAGGCAATTTGAGTGTTTTCTCCAATAAAATAAGAAAATTTTTTGGCAGGGACCCTATCTTTGTCTTTCTTTGTTTCCTCAATGCTTACTTGACACACTGCCTGGAACCAAGTTAGCACTTAAAAAATGATTGTTGACCAATGTGCACTTTTTTTTTTTTTTAGGTTTTTGCAAAGCAATGGGGTTAAGTGGCTTGCCCAAGGCCACACAGCTAGGTAATTATGAAGTGTCTGAGACCGGATTTGACTCCAGGGCCAGTGCTTTATCCACTGCACCACCTAGCCACCCCATCCAATGTGCACTTATTAAACACCTACCAGGTGTTTAGTAACTGAAGAAACAAAGACAAAATATAAATATAAAAACAGCTCCATGCTCAGTGAGTTTGCATTCTATTGTAAAAGACTATCTATAGATAGATAGATAGATAGATAGATAGATAGATAGATAGATAGATAGATATAGAAAGATAAACATATATAGGTATAAATGAAATATGTTCAGAATAAATACAAATTAGGCAAAAGCTTCTATAATGTGGAGGCAGGTCATAGCAGTCATAGTCTGACAGTTAAATTGAACCATGAGAGAAGAGCATCATGAAAATCTAAGAGAGAAGAATAAGATGTAGGAGAAATGGGTGGCTATCAATAGAAAACATTGAAAATAAGTCAAGAAGGGTAAGGACTGGTGCAAGGAGGTGGTTCAATGGATAGAGCACCAACCCAGGAGTGAGGAGGAGGAGGAGGAGGAGGAGGAGGATTTAGATGTATTGTAAATTTTTTATTAATTTTGTTTATTTAAGGCAATGGGGTTAAGTGACTTGCCTAAGGTCACACAGCTAGGCAATTATTAAGTGTCTGAGTCTGAATTCAAACTCAGGTCCTCCTCACTCCTGGGTTAGTGCTCTATCCACTATACCAACTTAGCTGCCCCCATGATTTGGATGTAAAAGGGGACATCACAAGCAAATTAGTGGAACAAGGAACAAGGAAGAAGAAGAGCACATGACAAATGAGAAAAAGGTTCATAATAGGTAAAATGGATAATTTTTATTACATAAAATTAAAAGATTTTGCAACATCAAAATCCTTGAAGTTAAAATGAGAAGAAAAGAAACTGGGGAGGGTGGGGGTGGGGGGAAATTTTTATACTTTCTCTGGTAAGGTCTCATTTCAAAGATATATAAGATATTGAATCAACTTTACAGGAAAAAAGAATCATTCTCTACTTGAAAAATGGTCATAAAATATGAAAGGGCAGCTTTCAGAGGGAAAAATCCTATCACTAGTCATATAAAAAATTTCCTAAATTACTAATAATTAGAGAAATTAAAACAACTGTGAGATATTATTCCTGCTCATCAGATTGACTAAAATGATGAAAAATTAATGACAACTTACTAGAATGGCTTTGGGAGAACAGGTATACTAAAGCATTGTTGATGGAGCTTTGAACTGGTCTAACAATTTTGGGGAACAAAATTCTGTGTCCAAAGGTCTATAAAATTCTACATATCTCTTGACCCATCAATTGTTCTATTAGGTCTATACTCCAAAGAAACCAAAGAAAGAGGAAATGGTTCCATAGATACAAAAATATTTATTGCTGATTTTTTTGTAGTGAAAAAGAACTACAAACTGAGGGAATGTCTATCAATTAGAAAATTACTGAACAAATTTTGGTTACATAATGGAATAATCTTATGTTGTAAGGAATGATGAAGGGGATAATTTCAGAAAAACCTGGGGAGATTTGTAGGAACTAATACAAAGAGAAGTGAGTAGAACCAGGAGAATAATGTATAAAATAACATAACTATTGAAAAGATAATTGATTTTCAAAGATTTAGTAACTGATCAAAACAATGACCAAACACAATTCCAAAGGACTCATGAAGAAACCTTTAGGTAGAAAGATGAAGGATTCACATTGTAAAATGACATATCTTTTCTTCTCTTTCTTTTTTTGGACTTGGCTAATGAAGACATTTGTTTTATATTACTATAAGTATTCCCAATAGGTTTTGTTTTTCTTACCCTCTCAAAAAGTGGAAGGAGAGAGGAAGGGTAAGAATTTCAAATTGAAATAAAAGAACATTAAATTTTTTAAAAATAGATTGTTAAATAGCAAGGGAGGGGGCAGCCAGGTGGCACAGTAGATAGAGTACTAGCTCTGGAGTCAGGAGAACCTGAGTTCAAATCCAGCATCAGATGCTTAATAATTACCTAACGGTGTGACCTTAGGCAAGTCACTTAACCCTATTGCCTTGCAAAAAAATTTTTTATAAAAAATGGAAGAAATAAGGGAGGAATTCTGGTCAAATGTTAAAATTGGAAACCCAGTTATAAGAGGCTGAGAAGTGAGTGATCATATATATCCCTTCGATTCATGTATCTTCCAAGATTTTTTTCATATCATCCCTTCCCTTCATCATTTCTTGTAGTACAATAATATTCCATCACATTCATATACCATAACTTGTTCAGTCATTCCCCAATTGATGGGCATTCCCTCAGTTTCCAATTCTTCACCTCCACAAAAAGAGCTGCTATGAAGTTTTGTGTATATACAAGCTTTTTCTTCTTTCTTTGATCTCTGTGAGGTATAGACCTAGTAGTGGATAAAAAAATAGGGATAAAAAATTAGGGATAAAAAATATCATATATACAGTCAAACAATAATTATGTTGATGGTTTTACTTTTTTACTTATAAGTTTTTTCTTTGTTATAAGACAGAAGTCTATAGCTAGATCTATCTAGATGGAAAGGAGAGATAAAAAGATGCAAAACTTTTGTCACATGTTATGTGACAGCCTAAGATAACTGATAGAAATAAAAATTCAAACAAAAAAAATATTGCATAGGGGTAGCTAGGTGGCACAGTGGATAAAGCACCACCCTGGAGTCAGGAGTACTTGAGTTCAAATGTGGCCTCAGACACTTAATAATTGCTTAGCTGTGTGGCCTTGAGCAAGCCACTTAACTCCATTTGCCTTGCAAAAACCTAAAAAAAAAATTGCATAATCTCACAGAGTTTGCATTCCAATTGAGGAAGAGAGTGTATAAAGTAAACTAGAGAGTTGGGCAGTGGAGAGGGGCAGTTCTTCTGAAGAGGAGGAGGTGGAAAGTCCCAAGAACAATGAGTGGAAGTGGGAATAAAATGAGAAAGATCTGGGTACCACCATGAAATGGTGGACTAACCAATCAAGAAATGAGGGATGCAAAGTGGCAGCATCTCCATGGTGAGAAAGTTGCTGCAGATAAAGCACAAAGTCTGGAGTATGAAGAACTGAAAGTTGAAAAATGAGATTGTGTGTGTGTGTGTGTGTGTGTGTGTGTGTGTGTATTTTAAAGTCAGCAATACAAATTTTAAGAAATAAATTGGATAGAAAGCAGTAGGCAAATATGTCCAGGGCCATGAAGACTAAACAGAGGGAATTAGTGTCCTCAAACAAATGAATGTTGTTATAGATACTGCCATTGAACCTTAGCTCTGCTTAAGTTCCCAAAATAGCAAAGTGGTTCCTCTTTTGTAGAAGGCAAAGACTGAATAATTAAAGAAAAAAGAAAGAAGGTGCCCTGATCTATCAGAGAAACAAAAACCTAACATAGAAATATGTGGTGTAATATGTAGTATTTGGAGTCAGGAAGACCTGGATTTGAACCTTGAATCATCATAGACTAGTCACTTAACACCCCCGGGCCTCAATTTCCTCATCTGATTACAAGTGGCACCTATCTCACAGATTATAATTTTAAGTGAGATGAGGTATAGGTAAGGAGGGCCATCTCTTGACACACCTTCATATTGCTCTTTGTGATTCTAGTCAACCACATGGGAGCTTTGGAGCCTGATGGGTGACTCAGCACTGATGGACTAAGTCTGGTGACTCCCAAGTCCTCTTATTGGCCTGGAACAAAAAGAACTGATGACTCAGTAGATATTTAAAACAAAAACTCAGATTCTCTTCTCTTCCTACAATGAATTGTGTTGAGACAGCATTGAGTTGCTTTCTGAGAGGCAGGGTGACTGAGTGGCAGGGGTGGAGTTATCTTATTTCCCAGAATGATTACCATGCAAATAAGCAAGCCTGAACTTGGGGTTGGGCTACCTTGGTGGGGGTGGGGATTTCCGGATCTCAGATGAACAGGCACCTATCTTGAGATGAATCTGTCTAGGCTGGGAGGTTTCCTTGCAGGTTCCTAGTTCTACAGGTCCTGGGTCCTACTGGGCCAGAGCTGAACTCCAGAGGACCAGTGACAGTGACAAGAGTGGTGCAATCTAACTCATTTTATCTGAAGACATGGGCTTCTAGAAAGTCAATATAGAGTCCAGAAGAAATGCCAAATGTTTAACCAGAAGTCCCACAAAATGTTTTATGTTAGAAGAGAGATCAACCTCCTAGGGGCAGTTAGGTGGTACACTGGATAGAACACCAGCCCTGGAGTCAGGAGGATCTCAGTTAAAATTTGGTCTTAGAACATATGACCTTGGGCAAGTCATTTGACCCTGCCAGAGCCATCTCCAATCATCCTGATTCATATCTGACTACTAGACCCAGATGGCTTTGGAGGAGAAAATGAGACTGGTGACTTAGCACAGCATCCCCTCAAATCCAATTCACATGCATGTCATGGCAAACACCTCCCTGATGTCATGATCATCTTTGAGAACAAAGGACAAAAATATCATCAATTATTCATCAGCCTCCCAGAAAATTGGGAGTCTCAGTAGTTATGAACAAATTACTGAATCCTGTTTAAAGTTTCTCTGCCAATGAGCTCTGTGAGTCATTTGTGTCTGTTTACATTTCTTTTGTATCTGAAAAATAGCTGTCCCATATTGTTCATTGATTCCTCTTTTACTCCTCCCTTTAGAGAGATATAGATAAAAACTCCAAAACCTAAATTTTAAAATAATTCATCCCCAAGGCAATGGGAGGTTAGCCCCACTGTGACAGGGTCTAAATTCCCCAGGATTGAAGCTGACCTAAAACTCATGACTGGGTCCAGAATAGATAAGGCAAATGACTGATCACAGTCAATAGTGCTATTTTAAAGTACTGCACATACATGAATTATTTCTCATCTCAATACATGGTTATTAAGAGCCTTCTCTCTGAGAGGGAATACAAGAGCTTAAGATATGAAATTGAAAAATGAACAATTTTCTGCCCTCAAGAAGCTTAAAATACTCCGGAGTATGGGTGAAGTGGGGGAATAACATGCATACAAAGAAGTATATGAAGTGATGGCCCATGGACCAGCATGATGGACACAGGGATAGAGACAAAGAGATAGCTATCAAAGACACAGTGGAAACTTGGTAATTGAAATGGGGCAAAGCAAGGGGATGTTAATGACAATTTCAAGAAGGTCAGAACTAGAAGGAGTTAGAATTAGCTAAAAAATGTAACAGGAAAGATTTCCTTTCAAAATTGTAATAGCAGAAATCTGAGGGACTAAATAGAATGGATCTTTAAGAAATTTATTCTTTTTCTGTTGATTATTTTCTGTAATCCTATTGTGTCATTCATCCTATTTCAGTACTCCTCCTAGCTCCAAGGTAATATAAATATAGCATATTTATATTTATTATTTATATAATATACATAAATATTAAATACAATTAACTTCATTTAAAAAAAAAACTTTGGTCTAAGGATTTCCTATTCACGTTTCATACTGAAAGCAGGTCTTGAAGGTGACTAACTATGAAATCACAATCTCCTCATTTTTCCTAAAAACACATGTTCCAAAAAAGGAAGAGGTGATCTGAGAGATGTCAGGACTAAGAATAGACATTAGATGGGTTTTTCCTCTATCTCTTTCCATAAAGACTAATCATCCTTCTGACCCCATGAAAGAAAAAGAGAGAAAAGTAGAAAAAAAAAAAAACCAAACCCTGTCCATTCTGGAATCTACTGCTCTTCTAGGAATAAGTGGAGACAATATACCTTTGACCCTTTGGCTATAGCAAATGTTTTAAAATATGCAGAGGAATAAACTGTGAGTGATGCTGGGCAGCTGGTGTCTGTTTCTACTGAGTAAAGGACAACATGGTAGGATCTTTAATTTCAAAGGGTCCATTTAGGATAGAAATGAGGAAGAATTTTCTGATGAGAATCAAAGAGCCCCTGTGTTTGCTCTGAGGGAAAAGGATGTGGGATCTTAAAGGAATAAGTATTTCAGGAATGTTTTGAGTGGAGGCTCAGTTAAGGCTAGGAAGGTTTCCTTAGGGACCTGAGTAGCCAGTCAAGGTCACTTCCAACTACATTTTTGCTGTTGTTATTGCTATTGACCAAGGCTATTAATATCCTCATATGCACATGATAAATCCAGCAGGTGCCACTGTTGGTGCATAAAAAGCAAACAAATAAAAGCTTTTTATTCATTTTAAATCAAGAGAGAGGAAAAACAGAGAGGCAGAGAGAGATGGAGGAGAGGGGGGAAGCAGAGAGAGCAAGAGAGAAAGAAAGAGTGAGAAAGAGAGAGAGAGAGAGAGAGAGAGAGAGAGAGAGAGAGAGAGAGAGAGAGAGAATGATCATCATTATGGAAATTCCCTATAATGTGCTTATACAGAGACTTTGACCAGGACTGGAACTATCATATACAAGACAGGAAACAGATATTATGGAAATGGTATCAGCTGGAATCAAGTGAACTAGATTCAAATCCTGGCTCTGCTACTTACTACCTATGGGATCTTGGGGCAAGTTACTTTACTTCCTGGTCCTCAGTTTCCCCATCTTTAAAATAAGTGATTCATGGATGGACTGTGAGAAGACTGGTTGAGCGAACTATAAATTGGTCCAAACAATTTGGAACTATGAGAGAAAAAGTCCTTAAACTGATCATACCTTTGACCTAAAGCTATCACATAACCGAAATATCAGCTTTATTAGTTTCTGAAATACAATTATATGTATAAAGTTCTTTAACTATGAATAGCAGTTTTTATTATCAATGTCATAATCACACTTCCGTAATGCAACCTTCATCAAAGAAGCATATATGGTATGCATGCATGTCTCTATTCTTGGAAATGAAACTTTATAATAAATATGTAGAGTGAAACTGTGGATATTTTCTGTTGAATTTATCTTTGAAAAATATAACAGGGGGCAGTTAGGTGACACAGTGGATAGAGCACTGATCCCGGACTCCTCAGGAGTACCTGAGTCCAAATCTGGTTTCAGACATTTGATAATTACCTAGCCATGTGACCTTGGGCAAGTCACTTAACCCCATTGCCTTAAATAAATAAAAATTTAACAAAAAAGATATAATAGCTAACAATAGCTAACGCTTATAGAGAATCTATTATAATCTAGGCACTTCCTAAGCACTTCACAATGATTTCATTTGATTCTCATAACAACCCTGGGAAGAAGTAGTTGCCATTGTTATTATTTTCATTTTACAAATGAGAAAACTGAGGCAGAGTGATTTAATAACTTACCCCAGGTTCACATAGCCAGTATCTGAAATTACATTAGAACTCAGGTCCTCCTGACTCCAAGTCTAGAGTTTTGTCCACTCTGCCACCTAGCTGCCCTATGGAGCAAAAACAAAAAACAAACAAAAAAAAGCAAAAATCTAGTACAGGTTTTCATCCCTTCATATCTGCTGGGTGGTCCACCTGCCTCAAGCTCTCCTCACTTCAGTCCATTATCTTGCAAAAAGATTTTTCCAAAGCACAGATCTGATCACATCACCACTACATCCCCCATCCCATTCATAAACTTCCTGTCACTTCTAGAATCAAATACAAAATACCACATTGGGCATCAAAGGCCCTTCATACTGTAACCACATCCTATTTTTCTGATCTTCTTACACCTTACTGTTCAACACACTCTCTACAATCCAGTGACACTCATTTCCTGGCTTTTTCATGAGCAAGGCACCCCATTTCTCAACTCCAAGCATTTTCTCTGCTCCATTTTCCAAGCCTGTAACATACTCTGCTCCCTCTCCAACCACTGACCTCCCTCACTTCCTTTAAGCCCCAAATTTTAAAAATTAAAATTCCACCTTCCACAAGGTTTTTCTTTAGTCCTTCTTTTTTAAAAAAAAAATCTATTTTAAATATTCATTTTTTTAAACTTTAAATTTTATGACTTTTTTTTTCAATTATTTGCAAAGGTAGCTTTTAATATTCCATCCATTTGCAAGTTTATGAGTTCCACATTTTAATACTACCATCCCCAAGGTGGTGAACAATCTGGTAAAAGTTTTACATGTACAATCATGTTTAACATTCATTTAAGAAAGTTTTTGAGTTACAAATTCTCTCTCTTCCTCTAGTCCCTCCCCAACCCATTGAGAAGGCAAGCAACACAATATCAATTATACATGGAAAGTCATGCAGAACAGATTTCCACATCAGCCATGCCCAATTCCTCCTAATTCTAGAACTTCTCCTTGTCAGTTATTTTCCATTTATCCTATTTATTTATGCTATTTATTCCTATTTAGCCTGCTGCATAGAAATTCCTTTCCATGTTGTCCCTTCATTATGTTGTAAGCTCTTTGAGGACAGAAGGGGGTGGGGAGAAGAGTGATGGGAGAGGAGGGAGAGAAAGAAGAAACAGAAGGGGAGCAGCCAAGGAGAAGAAAGGAGGAAAAAAGACAAAGAAGAAGAAAATGATGAAGATGAAGAAGAAAAAGAAAAGAGTAGGAGAAGGTGAAAGAGAAGAGAAGAAGAAGAAGAACAACAACCACCTCTGGAAAGTCTTTCCTAACAGGAAAATATTCATAGTGGGTGTGGAATTGGGGTGTGGCAGGAGGAAGTCCTGTGAAATCAGCAATGGAAAACTATCTGTTTACTTTAATTCTTACATTCTGTTTGGGTTTTTTTTTTAGGTTTTTGCAAGGCAAATGGAGTTAAGTGACTTGCCCAAGGCCACACAGCTAGGTCATTATTAAGTGCCTGAGGCTGGATTTGAACTCAGGTCCTCCTGACTCCAGAGCTAGCTCTATCCACTGTGCCACCTGGCCACCCCAGTTTTAAGTGTAACTATTTCAAATGGAAGATGTCCTAAACCAAGTCTGACCATGCATAGTCAAGCACAGGGTTCCCTACCTACAAGATGTGTGAAAGGTAGCCCCAGTTCCCTAGAAGGCCATCACCCACTCTGAGGTTAGCTTTACCCAAGTCTAGCATATGCTTGCCTCAAGGGCTTACCTCAGTGAGGTTTAGGGCAAAGTTTCCTAATCTTTACTGGTGTCCTGGACCTCTTTGGTAGTCTGGTGAAGTCTATGAGTCTCTGCTCAGAATAATGCTTTGTTGTCTATAGTTATAACTGAAGAAAACATTAACTTGTATGAATGAGTAAAGAAAAATATAATCATGGATTCCTTGAAAGCTATACAGTAATGCCGTGTTAAGAACACCTACTTGAGGGGAATATATATATTAATCATCTTTCTGCCTATAGATTCTGTTGTTTCTTAGGCATTTGCACTTGTCCAGGGGTAGGATATTAGTACATTTTTCTTACATGTGGGATTTCCATATGAGATCAGTATGTGCTTTTCCTCCCATCTCTCAGCCCATACTAAACACAGCTGTTCCTCCCATTTCTCCAAAGGGATCAAAACCTCTTCCCAAATCTCTGTTCCCACCATCATTAATCATGCCATTGTAGCAAGGTCCTCCCTTCCTGCCCTCCCCCAAGGAGCATGCTCAGTCTTCCTTCTTGGTGCCATCTCCTACACAAGCTTGGGGGTGGGGATGAAGGTGGGAATGGGAGGTATTTTAGTCAAATATGACTCATCTGAGGAGATTACAATGGATGAAGGCAAACAGTTCTCCAATAGATTACTCAGCCCCAAGGGCTAGGAGGACCATGATGGGAAATAAACCTTTATTAAGAACCTACTACAATTTATCTCAATTGAACTTCAAAGTAATCCTGGGAGATAGGTGTTATTATTATCTCCATTTTACAGTTGAGGAGACTGAGGTAGTCAAGGATTTAGTGACTTTGCCCAGGATCACATAACTGGAAAGTGTCTGAGGTTAGATTTGGACTCAGGTCTTCCTGACTCCGGGCTTGGTGTTCTACCCACTGTGGTGGTGGATTGTTTACAACAGGATCTCAAAAGGTGATGGGGGAAAGAGCAGTTGTCCCACCCAGACTTTCCCAACCAGATTCCATATGACCAGGAGCCTAGGAAGCCCAAACTTGGATTGAGGTTCCCAAATATTCCTTTTCCTCACTAACCTCAGCTAACCTTGAGATAGTTGAATTATGAGTTCAAATGGTCTGAAGATGCTGGCATTAAATGAAAGGAACAGTTGGTTGGGGAAGGTGCTGGAGAAAGAGGCAAAGGAACAGCAGACCTCAGAGAGGGTGGCCATCATGAAGGATAGCTTGAGCCTTGACCAGAAAATGCTAAGCTGAGGTGAAATAAAAAATACATACCGGGGCAGCTAAGTGGTGCAGTGGATAGAGCACCGGCCCTGGAGTCAGGAGTACCTGAGTTCAAATCCGATCTCAGACACTTAATAATGACCTAGCTGTGTGATCCTGGGCAAGCCACTTTAACCCCATTTGCCTTGCAAAAACCTTAAAAAAAAATTAGTCTATTGGACAACACTAACCATAATTAATTAAGTTACTGAATCCAATTCATACTCTTTATTCTGCCAATGTTTTATGATCTTTTTATGTTTAGTGCTTCTATTTGCGTGTAAGAATAAATCCCTAAGCAGGTAAGCTATCACTCAAATAAATAAAATAAAATCTTCACCCTCATGGGGCTTTAGTGAAGGAAGATAAGAGGAGAAAGTGCATTCACAGATAATGTGCAATAATATAAAGTTAATTCATTAAAGAGATGCAAAACAAGTACTTGGTAAAGGCCAAGATTCTTATCCATACTGGAGAACAAAGATATTTACATGGTTCTTGGGGCAAGGGGATTTTCTGGGGATTGGACCCATGATTTCATCAGCTTTGGGAATTCCCGAGACTCCTTGTATAAATACACATCAGCACCTGCTCTGCAGGTTATAATCATAGAGAATTGCCTGGGGTCATTGAAGGCAAAATTATATTGTTTAACTTGAATGGAAATTGAAAACTTAAATGAACTGAATTAAAATCTGCAAAAATATCAAACAGCAAGATGAACAAAACAGGACATAGATGATCTTGATAATTTGACCTTAGGAAGCAAAAGTCAGTAAGACATAAAGTAGATCAGTCTAGGGAAAAAAATAAGTCTAGAAAGGTAGGGAGGGTTGCACTAGACTGTGCAGGCCTAGGATATCCGGCACAGGGATCTAAAAATTACTCAGTAGACAAAAAAGCACATGACTAGATCTTTGCAAAAGGAAGACAAGTCTGACAGTGCTATGGAGGATAGATTAAGAGGGTAAAATGGAAAGATCTGATAGGAGGTTTTGCAGTGGTTGCAGCACCTGTTTAAATCATGTGAGGTTAGATGTAGTGAAAATAGAGAAGACCAAGAGGCAATCTCTTGCTACTATACCCTTTAGCTATCTTTGTCTTTTCTTCTGCATTTTTGTGACTTTCAGGTTCAGAATTGTCCCTAAATCTACCTCCCTCTAAAGATATAAGAGAAGTAAATTAGAGCTATGGAACTTACTGGTTACAGGACCTAAGGGCTACTTATTCTCCCAAACTTGAAACTTAAAAGGAAAGAGAATCATAAATATAATGCAAGCCTCTGATATCTCTTTCCAAATCATCTCTCAGTGTATCCCCTTTTCTTTGTCACCATCATAAAATATTTGAGCTTCCTGAAGACAGTTTCTCTTTTACCCAGAGAAAAATTTGCAGGGGGGGGTAAAAGAGATAAATCTAGCCAGAAAATTTGATTTCAAAACCCATTTGTCTCTACTAGATCACCTCAAAGGTCTATATATAGCCAGCTCTAGCCATGTCTATTGATCTAACAACAGTACATCTTATAGACCTTCTTATATATTCATTCTGCAAGCATGATCATACTCCAAGCAGCCTCAGTACGTTGTATCAGGAGGAAGTCACCCATGAAAGGTCTCTCATTTTTTGCCAAATCTGTAGGTTAAATAATGAATATGCTCAACAGACTCTGCCTGGTGAAGCCCTCAAACATGGATTTCAGAATACGTGCAGTCATTGTTTCTGATCTGCTCCCCTTTTGATTGGCTACAGAGACAGAACTTCAAATGTTTACAAAAAAGACGACCAGGCCTCTCTTAAGTTTATAATTGATTAGATACCAATATCTTGCATTTATATAACATTCTAGATTTCTCAAAGGCTTTGACTTCTATTCTCTTGTACGAGTCTCACAACTGCAATGCTCTTGGGATTCTTGATATTTGTCAAAGGAAATGGAGGACACAAAGCTGAAGCAGGTTTTTGTCAAGTTTTCTGGTTGCCCATCCTAGACTCATTCCACTTTTCTGTCATTGTCATCATTGTTGTAGCTGTCCATCTCGTTATTGTTCTCCCTCTTCTTTCTTCTTCCTCATCATCCTGTCTGCCTCAATTTCCTCATTTCCTGGAGTTTGAGAAGGAAATGACAAACCACTCCAGTATCATTCTCTCCTTCCTCCTCATCCTTAGTTTCCTCCTCTTCTTCCTTCTTCTCCTCCTTTTTCTTCTCGCTTTCCTGTTGTGCCTGACTCTTCATGACCCCATTTGAGATTTTCTTAGCAGAAATATTAGAGTGGTCACCCATTTCCTTCTCCAGTTCCAGGAGATAAGGAACCTGAGACAAAAAAGATTAAGTGACTTGCCCAAGTTCAAACAGTAAGTATCTGAGGCTAGATTTGTGCTCAGGCCACCTTCCTAACTCCAGTTTTAGTGCTCTATCCACTGTGCCACCTAGCTGCCCCTATTTTTTCTTAGGGATGCCAAATTTCTGCTTTTAATTGACTCTCTTTCTATTGATAATGAGAACAGTTATATTTGAGCTTAACCTGACCATATGTATATAGAAAGGAAAAGATAACTACAACATTTGTATAAGCAAAAGAAGAGATAAATGGATTTAAAAAAACAAAAACCTCTGAGACATTCTAAACAAAATGCAAATTTGGAGTCTGCACCATTTTTTATCTGGCTGGCTTGCTTTTCTCTTTCATTTATATAACTACCAGTCATACCAGAAAGCTGAACTGCTTCCATCTGAATTGTCTTGGGAAGATAAGGTACAGGACATTAAGGTCCTTTCTCTAAACTAAATTGCCAAGCATTCAGACTCTACTGCAGAGAGTAAAATCTGATGGGCTGGTCACATTGTTTAAATTCCAACTCATGTTTGCCTAAAAAAAAACTATTTTACAAACTAGAACAAAGCAAGTCAAGCTCTCAGAGGAAATGGTACAAGGACACTCTCAAGGTCTCTTTGAAGAATTTTAGTATTGATTGAGACATGGGAGATTTTGGCACAGGACCATCCCCATGACGTACCACATCAAAGAAGGCACAGTATTCTATGAGCAAAGCAAAATTGCAGTAGCACAAAGAATACATGACCTGTGAAAATCCAGAGACATCTCCATCAAATGTTCAAATGGTCATTGCTAGAACCTTCTGAGTTCCTATTGGATTGATTGTTCACATTTGGACACATGTACTTTGACCCCAATATCAAAAGTCATTGGTCAAGGATGAACAATAATAAATATTGCTCATACCAAACTAACTTGTATCATAGAGGAGAAGCATCTTTGAGTAGCTAGATTCATTCACTTGTCTTTTATGATATATGGATTATCAGTCCCAAAATCTATTACATTTGTACTTTAAATCAGTTAATAAGAAAATAGCTAGCTATCTTCTTTATATGCTCTTCCATCTCACTCCTCTCTGCCTATGTACCAGTGGTACATAGATTGAATTACATAGAATGCTACATTCTATGGTACATAGAATGAATTCCTTTATTACCTCAGCTTGTCAAATAATTTGTTCTTCTTCAAAGAATACATCAGGGGTGATCCTCTCCTCAAGGGTTTTCCTGATTCCCTCAGGAATTAACCTCTCCTTGAAATTCCTCTGTACTCAGGTATCTCCCATTCTTAAAATAAAATTATTCAAGATTTCTTGAAAGACATACTAATAGGAATAACTCTACTCATTTGGAGAATCAGAAATATCAAGGGAATCATAAAACAGGTACATGGATGCTGGTCAAAGATGTTCACCATTGCCATGGAGAAGGTCCAGCACAAAGTTCAGGTTAAGGAGATTCCCTGTAAATGATTGGGTCTTGTTCACAGATTCTGGTGGTTGTACTTGGCCCTGGCCTACTACAGTATGTACTAGAATAGATAAGGAACTACTTGAGATTCTTTGGCTTGACCATACACATAGGAATTATCAAGTGGATGAAGAATTATCTCATATCTGTTCAGAAAATGACAAACAACTGGGCAGAAAACCTACAGAATGTGTCTGTAATCATATATCCCTAGGATAGGGTAGTTCAAATGCATAAATTGGGTCCAGAATTAAAGAGAACAAACTAGATTACCTTTAAATGACCCCCAATTTTTTTTCCCAAAACAAAGTCCTCTCTCTTTTTTTAAGGTTTTTGCAAGGCAATGGGGTTGAGTGGCTTGCCCAAGGCCACACAGCTAGGTAATTATTAAGTGTCAGGTCAGATTTGAACACAGGGACTCCTGACTCCAGGGCTGGTGCTCTATCCACTGCACCACCTAGCTGCCCCCTAAAGTGCTCTTCTTTTAAAGTCAATATTCCACAGTTGTCTTATCATTACAAGATAGGAAAAATATCAAAGAACTGAAAATGACTATCACATAAAAGTCAATTGTGGTTGTGAACTGGCTGCAACAAATAAGAATTTTGAGGAAAAGCAAGAATAAATGATATCATCAGAGAAATGTATGATAGGAAAAGAAAATGGATTAGCCATGGAGCAAGCAAGAGAGAGATTTGGAGAATTTAGGTGATATCCCCAGATATCCAAAGAAATTAAGAGGCTTCCAAAGCATTTAGTGGACTTGCACCACCCTCCACCACCCCATCCCATCCCTGAATTAAAGAATATGGACAGGAATTTAAGCATAAGTTGTGATCTGAATCACTTTTGCTTGAAATGGAATTTAAATTGTTGAGATTTTGGAAATATTGAATATTCTTTGTATTCACCTACATATGTAAATACCATATCCTAAGGCTAATTTCCTGAGAGCTGGGATTATTTTGTTATTTGTCTTTATAGTTCCAGAATCTAATAGAGGTCTTGTCCATAATCTGTGCTAAATAAATGTTGTTGAAATTGCGTTCATATCAGGTAACAGAGAATAGAAACACCTTCCATTTCATCTTGCTCATTTGGTGATGATCTATGAACTGGCAGCTCAAAGGATTCAACACTTTCCACTGCAAGCCCTTAAATTACTTAGCCCTGAGGTCCCTCTTCTCATGCTTCAGCAGGTGCATTTCTCACTCCTTCAGTTGCTATCACAGAAGTCTAATTAAATCACCATTGCTATCCACACCTTTTCCAGAGGGATGTCCATTGAACTATTCTATTTAGTATTCCTTGTCTCTGTGACTTCCCAAAACTGAAACACCCTTTCCTGACCACTAGGAGCTATCTCCTCAATTAGACTGTAAACTCCTCCAGGGCAGGGAGCATCTTACTTTCACATCTGCATTGGCAAACAATAAGAATTTAATAATTGCTCATTAGTTCATGTATTCATTGTCCAAAGTCATATGGCAATTAGTGTTATTATAGTAATACTGAGTTAATAATAATAATAATAATTATTATTATTAGTTTTAGTTTTTGCAAGGCAAATGGGGTTAAGTGGCTTGCCCAAGGCTACACAGCTAGGTCATTATTAAGTGTCTGGGGTCGGATTTGAACTCAGGTCCTCCTGACTCAAGGGCCCATGCTCTATCCACTGTACCACCTAGCTGCCCCTCCTCAATTTTTCAAGTTCTAATAAAAAGGGTAATTGTTTCATTTTTTACTTAAACATCTTTTGTCATTCTGATGTGTAAGGAATAGGCCTGTGATTTCCTTTGTATATATGTAGGCAGTTGGAGAAACGAGGGACCTAGAGAATAGAGTTGGGTCTAGAGTTAAGAAAGGTTGAATTCAAAACCAGTCTAAGACTATAGACAAGTTGCTAAAAAACACAAAAACAAAAAACCCCAAAAACTTGTGTGCCACAATTTTCTCAACTATAAAATAAGGATAAAAATGATACCTATCTTATAGAGTTTTTGTGAAACCAAAATAATCTAAAATAGTAAAACACTTTAACACAGTGCCTTGAACTTAATAAATGACTTTTAAGCTTAGAGTTTTGCCTAGAGAAATGAGGCATAAGGCTAGTATATGTCAGAAGTAAGATTTGAACCCATATCTTCCTGGTTCTCAGATCAGCAGTCTATTCTACTACCCTATATTGCTTTGTTTATCATTCTTTTTTTTTTTTTAGGTTTTTGGCAAGGCAAATGGGGTTAAGTGGCTTGCCCAAGGCCACACAGCTAGGTAATTATTAAGTGTCTGAGACCGGATTTGAACCCAGGTACTCCTGACTCCAAGGCCAGTGCTTTATCCATTACGCCACCTAGCCGCCCCTGTTTATCATTCTTGCTTGATTAAGTTATACCATATTTATACACTCAGGCAGATGAGTTCACATTTTAAAATAATACTTCTAATTAAATTACCCAATAACGTTCATTTATTTTTACATTACTATGTACAAAATTTCATAAAATTTTCAAATTTTTATAATGTTTTGAAACCTTAAAAAGAGATATGAATCCTTTTTGTTTAAAGTATGATCTAATCATTACTTCAGGGACTAAAGTTCATACCAAAATAGATAATGGTTTGGTCTGATTCCACAAACAATAATACTCCATAGCCATTTAGAGTCCACTTACACAGAAACACAGATTTTTTTTCCTTTGGGAATGGATGTGACTGTCAATCTCATTTTAAAGAGGAAGGAACTGAGACCCAGAAAGGGTATGATTTGTCAAAGTGAGAAAACTCGTTAATAGCAGAATTGAAGCTAGAATGACCATGTTGCCTCATTTGCAGAGTATTAGTTGACAAAAAAAAAATTTATAACATACTTTCATTTTGCTAAGTGCTGAGAATATAAAGAAAGCTATAAACATGTCCCTGCTCTCAGAAAGATCACATTCTATTGGGGGAGGGCACAACATACAGTCAATTATATGTGATCTAGAAATTTAAAGGGTAATTTGGGGATAGTCTCAGAGGGAGAGAGCTAGCTTGAGGGGCCATGGGTAAAGACTTCTTGTAGAAGATGGTATATTTTTAGGAAGAAGAGATGGGGAAGGAGAGCTTTAGCGGCATGGGGATGGCCAGTAACAAGACACAGAGTTGATGATAAAAGTATCTTTTGTAAGGAACAACAAAGAAGTCAATGCCACTGGATCAAGAAGTAGGGAGAAAGGGAAAGGGAGGCAATGAGGATTTATATATCGCCTACTACATGCTAGAAATGATGTGAAGATATTATCTTATTTGATCCTCACATGAGATTTTTAATCACCATTTTACAGATGAGGAAATTGAGGCAGAAGTGAAGTGACTTGCCTGGGTTCACCCAGCTAGGACTGTCTTAGGAAGGATTTGATCCCAGGTCTTTCTAACTCCTAGCCCAGCATTCTGTCTACACAATGCCTCTAGCTGCTTCCAGAATAAATGGTTTGGGGGGTTGGCATAGGGGATAAAATATAAGACTACTGCAAAAAGTGGGAAGGGGTCAGGTTGTGAAGGGCTTTGAATGCCAGAGGATTTTATATTTGATCCAGGAAGTAAAGAATTTGTGGAGTTTGCTGGAAAGGGCATTGGTGGAGTTAGGCTTTAGCATTTTGGTAACCTAGGAGAGGATGATTGGACTGGGAAGAGCCTTGAGGTTGTAGCTTTAATTTAGATTGCAGATAAAATGCATCCAGAATTTTGGCTCATATCATAATTAATGAATGGCAGGCACTAAATAGTGGGAAAATGAAGGGTAGATGCAAAGAATTTAAGGCAGACCTTCAAATGTCAGGGAGCTTCTTTAGGGAGATATTATCAGGAAATTCCCATTTCCTCATCTTTAAATTTGTTGGATGTCCTTACTCTTTGACCCAGACATTGAGTATGTACCCCAAAGAGGTCAATGACAAAAAAAGAGGTCATCATAAGTACAAAGAACTGGAAATAAAGTAGATGTGGAATGGCTAAGCCTATTATGTAATGGAATATTACTGAACTTTCAGAAATTTTGGACTGATGAATATAGGGAAGTATGTGAAGACTTATGTAAACTGATGAGAATTTAAGCTGTAATAATAATTAACATTTATCTAGAGTTTAAAGGTTTACAGAACATTCAGGAATATCTCATTTTATTCTCACACCCCCTTTAACAAATGAGGAGACTGAGGCACAGAGCAGTTAAATAGCTTGTCCAGGGTTAGGCAGCTAAGTGGCAGAGGAGATAGATCACTGGGTTTGGTTTCAGAAAGATCCAAGTTCAAATCTAACCTCAGAGACTTACTAGCAGGGTGACTTTGGGCAAGATGACTTTAACCCCTGCCTAAAAGAAAATGACAAACCACTCTGGTATCTTTGCCAAGAAAACCCCAAATGTGGTCACAAAGAATTAGATCTCACTAAAAAAGACTGAATAACAACAAAGAAAGAATCTTTAGCTGGATTTAAATTCCAATTTAAACTCCACTGTGCTACCTATCTGCTATAATGGATAGCAGAAAAAAAAAACTAAGAGGAAAGAACAGCAACATAATAAGGGCATCTTAATCCTTTGAAATTATAATGATCAAGTGTCTCCCAAAGGAGATATCTGAGAAAGTCCATCCCCGCCCCCCCAGCTTCTTTTCAAAGGTCTGATTAGGTGAAATAAGGTGGGAAGATTGTGGGTGTGTAGGGGGTGGGACCATGTGCATGGACACAATGTAATGCATTGTTTTTTTTTTAGGTTTTTGCAAGGCAAATGGAGTTGTGGCTTGCCCAAGGCCACACAGCTAGGTAATTATTAAGTGTCTGAGATAGGATTTGAACCCAGGTACTCCTGACTCCAGGGCCAGTGCTTTATCCACTGTGCCACCTAGCCACCCTGACACAATATAATGTTGACATTTTCAATATGTTGGTAGTTTTGCTAAATAATTTCTTACTCTTCATTATAAGGAATGGTATTCTAGGTGAGAAAAAGTTACATCGGGACATGTAAAGGACAAAAACAAGACATTAATAAAAAATATTTTTAAAAATTTGATATACTGAGCCCATCTCTATAACCAAACTCTTGTATAATTCATATTTTAATGACATCTACACTGGTTTTTCATCTACACAATACCCACAGAATTTGACACCATTGGACCATGTGTAGAAAAATTTAGTTATGTCAATAAATAATTTGTCATATTTTTCTTCTCTCTTTTTATCACTTTACACCATTGTTTTCCATGCTCAGAAAGGTTTTATTCCACAAACTGATGAGACTTTGGAGAAACCATTATCTAATGGTCACTTGCCATGGTTTACACAGTGTTCAGGTCATGCTATATAAACAGGACACGTAACTGATGGTTCTTGTCTCCAATCACCAAATCCTTTCAACTTCTTGTAGTCTTGACTTTGGGGAATTAAAATACCCTCGGATGTTCCCTTCCAAGAGGGGAATACTCTGGAAATTTACAGTTAGAAGACTTTCAAAATCATTTAAGCCAACTCTGTTTTGTTTTTGCCCCTTCCACCTCCAGAGCTAAAGTGATTTTTCTAAGCAATCCCATGACTACTCAGTGGTACAAGTACCTATCCAGAACTGAGGACCTTGACCAGCCCAAAACTTTCCCCCAATATATCAGAGACTATCAGACCTCTTTCTGTTGTTTAGGGTTTGACATGGTTCTAATATGTAGTTTTGTGGTGTCTATTTTATGTGACTAAAGAATTATATTCTCCCTAGCCCTTGTGACTTGACCTGTTTAGTTCATATTTCCTCATATGCACTTACTACGAGATGACTATGTAAGAGGACCTGCTTCTATGGGGTTGGACAGTTGCTCTGACAAGGATGCCAATAGTTAGAACATGTTCTAGGTTGGAGTGAAGTTCATTTAATTTGTCACTTTTACAAGTAATCAATTTGTGGGTTGCCAAGATGATCATGCTTACCAGGTGTGGTTGCCATATGCTAACACGATCATTGGTTCTCCTAATCTCTCTTTAGATTGTAAGCTCTTTGAGTACAGGTACAGTTCTTTAAATTTATTTCTAGTCTCCCCCCCCCCCCACTATTCTCCCAGGACATCCTCCACCCCCATCCCTACCCAACCTAATACAGTGTCTCCTTAACAAAATGTTCAAATAAGTCTTTCATAAACTAGACGGACTGGTATGGTGAGTTGTAGGTTTTGTTGAACAAACCTCTTTATATCTGTTTACACTTATTAAGAAATGATAGAAAAGTACCCTGGGAAGGATTTAGACTGGATTTAGATTCTGCCTGTGATATTTGTATGATCCTGAGAAAATTCATTTCTTTGAGGCTCAGTTTTCTCATTGGTAAAATGGAGACCACACTTGCAGCAACCTGCTCCATAAGGTGGTTGTGAAGATCAAATGAGATAATGGATATAAAGCATTTTGCAAGTCTTTAATAGTTTGACAATCCATAAACATTTAGTCTACACCAATTGTGTCAAGTACTGGACTAGACTCGAGCACAAATAACATAATCCTTGCCCTCAAAGAGTTTATGTTCTATCAAGGGAGACAACATTTACGTGCATTAGTATATAAAAATACATACATAGGGCTGGCTAGGTGGCACAGTGGATAAAGCACTGACCTGGAGTCAGGAGTACCTGGGTTCAAATCCGGTCTCAGACACTTAATAATGACCTAGCTGTGTGGTCTTGGGCAAGCCACTTAACCCCATTTGCCTTGCAAAAACCTAAAAAAAAAATACATGCATAGAAATGGAAAAGGAATCTTAGGATAAAGTTTTTGAGGGAAGGGTACTAGCAGGTGGGGGAAGGGGATCGGAAATTTTGTTATAGAAGGTATTGCTTTGAGAAAAGCTCTGAAGCAAACAGGGTCCCAAGAAGCCAGGGTGATCTGGGAGTGCACTGAAGGCAAGGCATGCCATAGAGAAAAGGGGCAGAGATGGAGAATGGAGTATTGACTAAGAACAAGAACAATTTAAGTGGGCCATAGAATATGGGAAGGGAGTGATTGGTTGGGAAAGGTGGGTTGGAGTCAGGTAGTGAAGATCTTTCAGAGATAAACAGGAGAGCTTATAGTGATCCTGGGAAAATTGAGAAGACTTAAGCTTATTGGGTAGGAGAGTGACAGGGTCAGCCTTGAAGTTTAGAAAAATCACCATTGAAAAGTGTGTGGAGGCTGAATGATTGGAGAGGGTTGAAATAGAGTCAAGGGACCAAAAGGGGACGGAGTCAAGAGATAGTGTGGAGGCTGAAACGACCAGATTTGGCAACTGACTGTGGTATGAAGGAGACTGAAGGGTCAGGATGATTGTAAGATTGTGAACTTGGGTGACTGGAGAGTAGCATCCTCAATCGAAATAGGGAAGTTACTATCAGAAACAATGCTCATATAGTTGTGATTCGTTACTAGGAATGATTTAATACTAAAAGTGATTCTACTGTGTTTGGAAGAAAATATAGGCTGTATTAGATTAAATTTTACACTTGAGCCTCCAGTAATGTCCTACTTTGCTGCATTATTGTGTCAAGAAGGAAATTCAAGGTCTTTAAAGACTGAACTCAAATATGGCAAGCTCTACTTAAGCTAGAAAAATTTAAGGTCCAGAGATGGGCTGTGTTAACTAATGGAGAATAATGGCTTCTAATTCTTGGTGTCAGGATGCACCCTGAGGAGTTCAAATTCTTGAAGAATGGATGTATTAGACTTCATTTTTGTTGTTGTTCAGTCTTTTTCAGTTGTGTCTGATTCTTTGTGACCTCATTTGGGGTTTTCTTGGCATAGATTCTGGAATGGCTTGCCATTTTCTTCTCCAGCTCATTTAACAGATGAGGAACCTGAGCCAAACAGGATTAAATGATTTACCCAAGGTTACAGAGATAGTGTCAGAGGTCAGATTTGAACTCAGGAAGATGACTCCAGGCTCAGCAAGTCATCCATTCTGCTACTTAGCTGCTTAATATAAATGCTTTGATTTTTATTATTAGGGCTAAAGTAGTTTATATTAAGATGATTTAGTTTCCAAGAATAAATAATAAAACTCATTTAATAATTTAAAGAAATCAGACATGGTTTCTATCAGCTTCAGAGACTGTTTTGAGAGCCTGAAGAAGGCATTTGCCTCATTTCATTCCTGTTCCTCAAATATATTTATTGAAGTCCTTCTATATATAACAGGACACTGTTGGACTCTGGGTCAGGAGAGGGAGTGGTTGTTATCAAGCATATAAATTAATCTAAGATATTGCACCTGTCCTCATGGAGCTTACATTCAAGTTGGAGAAGAAACGAAAAAAAAAATTACAGTCGTTTTAAGGTATTAAGAGCACAGTAAGTACCATAAAAAGGAACTGAGAGAAGGAAGCTACAAAAAGAGGAAAGATCTTTAAGAAAAAGATAAATTTGGGGCGGCTAGGTGGCGCAGTGAATAAAGGACTGGCCCTGGAGTCAGGAGTACCTGGGTTCAAATCCGGTCTCAGACACTTAGTAATTACCTAGCTGTGTGGCCTTGGGCAAGCCACTTGACCCCATTTGCCTTGTCAAAAACCCAAAAAACAAATAAATAAATAAATAAATTTGAGTCTGAAAAGTGTATCTCAAGGATGGAAATTAGAATCTCATTTTGACTTCATTAGAAAATAATTCCCAGAGAGAAATAAATAATGGAAAGGCAGAGAGGGTTTTCTTGTAAACTGACCTTGAATCTCAGGCTAAATGTAATGAAGGGACTTTGATGAATTATAAAAATGATCTATTAAAACCTAATGAAAATAAAATCAAATTGAATTCTTCAAATAGAAATTTATGTCTATATTTACATGTAAGAATTAATGAGTGAATATATGTGCAAATATACTTGGATGAAAGGAGAACTTAAACATTCACGTTATTACTACTATGTGGACCTTGAAAAGGTCATTTAACCTGTTCTCCTCAGGTGACTCTCCAAGAATATAAATTACAGAGCAAGGTGTTGTTCTGCATTGATAAATGTCTTCTATGTTAATGAAATCATAGGTCCTGTTCCCTTCTATATCCCATCTCAAAAAATTAAAGTTATCAATTTCAACATATATAAATATTATACTCACATGTACAGATGTATATGTTAGACATATGAAATTTGTACTGCATTGGGAGTCTAAAGACCTCCAGTAAGATATGACTCTGCCACCTATGTGACCTGGTGTCAATAATCATTTGCCTATCAAGAAATATTTATTAAGGAGCAACTAGGTGGTGCAGTGGATAGAGCACCAGTCCTGGATTCAGGAGAACCTGAGTTAAAATCTGGCCTTGGATACTCACTAGCTGTGTGACCTTGTGCAAGTTATTTAGTCCTGATTGCCTCATATCCTAGGCCATCTCCAGTCATCCTGATTCCTTTCGGGTCACTGAACCCAGAAGTCTCCAGTGGAGAAAGTGAGACTGGTGACTTAGCACAACCTCCCCAACACCGCCCCCCCCACTGAAATCTAATTCACATGCATGTCAAGGCATTACTTCCCTGATGTCATGATCTTCTTTGAGAAGGACAAACATCACATCATGTTTTTTGCCAAGAATTAGGCTAAGTATAGAGAATATCAAGGAAAAAAAACAGTCCCTGACATTTCCGAGTTTACGTTCTAATGGGGAGAGAATTATGTAAATAACAAGGTTCATACAAGATGAAGTAATCTGTGAAGGAAAAAGCTGTATCAGCTAGAGGAGGGAGGGAAGGAGGAGGGTGTAGGAGGAGAGACTTAGAAAGACCTCTGCTGAAGGTGACCTTTAAACTGAGTCTTAAAGGATGTTAGGGATTCTAAGCAGCATAGGTGAGGTCAAGGTATTGCTAGTGTAGGGGACAGTCAGGGCAAAGACATGGAGACTGGAGATAGTGAAAAATTAACTTCTCTAATTTTCTCATTTATAAAATGAGGTTAAAAAATTTCTAAGGTTTTCTTCTATCTCTATAATTTTACAACTCTAATTCTCTCATCAAACTTATTTATGAAGCAAAAAGTTCTTTTTCCATGGCAATGGGAAGAGAAAAATCATATGACTAGAGCTAACATTTAATATGATTGTAACATCATAGGCAATTTTAATTTACAAAATTTTTCGTTTTTATTTTTCTTTCCTGATTGAAAAAGCTATTATTCAATTTGAATGTTTTAAGATCAGGCCTATGCTTGGAAGAGCAACCATTAAGATGTCTATGAATTTTATCTGCTTTTATCATATCTTTTCCTAACATTAAGACTGGCACTGAAATGAAATGGATTTTAATCATTACCAACCACTTCAACATTTGAAAATAATTTAGGACACCTATTTCTTTCCTCCCATTTTTTCTATAATACAATAGTCAAACAGTTCTGGGATCTATCTCAGTGGTTGAAAAGTTGCTTCCAAGAATGACTCTTTTCCATAGTCTCCCCTAGGCCAAAGGCAGGGGTTTTGGTCAATTTCTCTTGACATGAAAGGATGAGCACTCTGGCTGGCCACCCTCCATCCCTTACCATTCAGTGATGACATATTTACTCTTGTTCTTCCAGAGTTCCTTATTCTATGTTGCATCTCATTCACAGCTATGGTTCACAAGCATTCACATATGTGGTCATGCTCCTCCATCATCCCTTGGGTGATAACCATTTTCAGTATTTCAAAGATGATTGTATTTTATATCATGGTCCAAAGAAACCTTAATAGGATGTCAGTATTAAAAAAAGAACAGACTTTGCCTTCATGGGAATTTTTTTTGGGGGGGCAGTTAAACACCCTTGTTTGTCCACTCTCTCCTGTTAAAGTCTGGTCCACAACTAGTTGTTCATCTGTTAAGTATTATCTGTCAAAATAAATATATATTGGGCAGAGTTCTATAGGATGTCCACTGAAATTTATGATACAACTGGGTACTGAACATTTTTCTTTCTTTTTTATTTTAAAGGATGCATTAATTTATTCCTTGACAAGCACTTTTTTTAAAGCTTTTGCAAGGCAATGGGGTTAAGTGATTTGCCCAAGGTCACACAGGTAAGTGTCTGAGGCTGGATTTGAACTCAGGTCTTCCTTATTCCAGGGCCAGGCCTCTATTCACTGTGCCACCTAGCTGCCCCATACTGGACATTTTTCAAGCTCTCAGTCTTTCTTGTGTGGGTAGGTGATGCATCCAGAACCATCTCTAGTCATCCTGATCCATATCTTGCCACTGGACCTAGATGATTCCAGAGGAGAGAGTGAAGCTGGTGACTTTACATCTCCCCTCTGCCCCACTTAAATCCAATTCACTTGCAAGTCATATATCACCTTCCTGATGAGATGGTCCTCTTCAAAAATGAAGGACAAAGAAAAACATACAATTAGGACCATCCAGAGAACCTCTCCATCCACAGGGAATCCTGCTCTGGAGATCCTTTAGTTCAGGGATGAACTTTTTGGCAATTGCACATTTATTTCCTTGTTCTGTGCTTGTCTAATGTTTGTGAGCAGAGGGTCATTGAATAGAGTCACTTTTAGTTTTATGTGTTTGAAGTAATCGAATGATTTTAAAATGTAATTTAAATGAGATTGATGTGTGAATGGGAGATTATCTCATAACTTTTTTCATTATCAAAAACCATAAATTCGGTGGGATTCAATATTCTCATCATTATTCAGAAAATTGGGAAATTTTGAGACTACATGATATGAAAGGCCTTTTCTTGAATTATCACACATTGATTTTCTATATATATTTATACATGTTGACCCAACTAGAATGTAAGCTCTTTGAGAACAGGCAGTTTCACTTTTGGTATTTTACATCAAGTAATAAATCAGAATTTGTAAAGTATGTATAATGTATCAGAAACTGTGCAAAGCCCAGTGGATATAAGTTCACACACATACACACACACACACACAATCTCTCTCTCTCTCTCTCTCCTAGCCCTCTAGGAGCTTATATCCCAGTGGAGACTTTAATAACATGTACATCAGAGACACACCAACTAGATGGAAGATAATCATAAAGGAATAAGATCTAGTATCTGTGGGAGGGCTTTGGGGAGTTTTCCTGTAGAAGTTGGCTTTCTAAGAGGTAAAGTGAGCACATATGCAAAGGCCTGGAGATGGGAGAACTGTGATGTGTGTGGGCTGGAGCCAGTTCCAACCTGTTCCCTAGAACCAACTTTTAAATTTCAGCACGAGCAAGCACACCCCAAGAATCAGCAAAGGCTACAAATCAGTGCTTTAATTATTGTTTTGTTGATGTTCAGCCTTAAAAAAAAAAGTGATGTGGAGGAAATGTTAATGATACAGATTAAAGTATGTTCTCTTTTCTGGAGAGTCAGATCTCAAACATTTACCAGAACACTCCTTGCAAGGAGGCCAGTATGGTTGGACGGAGGAATGCATGCAAAGATGAGAGTAGAAGACTGGGAAGGTAGGAAGGAGACTTGGTTGCGAAGAGCTTTAGAAGTGCAGCAAGGGAGTTGACACATCATAGGGTGTCACTGGGAATTATTCAGTAAAATCATTTTTCAGGATGGGGGATGTATTGGAGTGCAAGACGCTCAAAGACTAATTATGATAGTGGAATCATCCAGGAAAGAGATGACAAGAACATGAAGTGGGGTTAAGTGGAGAGAAGGGGACATATGGGAGAAATATCTGGTAGAAACAAGATCTGCAACGGATTAAAGTCCAAAGTTGGTGATGTTGAGATTTTGAGGTTAGATGTCTGAAAAGAGCTGAGCCCTTAGGTTTAGAGGTTTTAGAGGAAACATCTGGATTGTTTTGGCAATGTCCCATTAGAGATATCCTGGGAAAATCCAATCCAAAATACCCAATGTGCTGTTGATGTGGAAATGGAATTGAGAGGGACTTGAAGATTCTACCTTTAAAATATCTCACAACCATTCCCTTAAATCACATTTCTTTTGTCATCGTCCAGGAAGTGATGTTCTCTACCTTATTTTTCCCTCCTCCAATCCATCCCCAACAGTTACCAAACTTAATATCCCTAAAGTTCTGCTCTAAGTGTGTTATTCCCTTACTCAAGAAAGGATTAAAACTCAAGAAACAAATGGAAATTCCTGTTTAGGGTATTTACAACCAGGCACCCAAATTACCTTCCAGACTTATTCTTACATTATTCCCCCAACAAGAACTCTTTGGTCCAAACTGCCCTTCATTCGATAGTCCATTTTGTGCTATCTTTTCAGATTGCCCTGTCAAGCCTGATATGCACTACTGCGGGTTGCTACCTCTTAAAAAATCCCATTGTCTGCCTTGATATCTGATTCCCTGGGTTGCTAGCCCTTGCCTCCCACATCCCTCAAGATTATTCTATACTCATCTTGCATGTATGCATGGTCCCTCCAGAAGAATTTTAGCTTTTTAGAACAAGGGACCATATCATTTTTGTCTTTATATTCCCAGTGCTTAGTCCAGTTCTGCTAACTGGAAGTGAACATACAGGAAACATGAAGTGAAATAAAAAATAATTTAGCCCCAAGATACTATTCTTCTTGTAAGCTAATTATATGCTGATTTCAAGGAAAATTCATTGGGAGTTTCTTTAATGACATCTGATCAAAGTGAAACAAGACTAAAATACAGTCCAGATTTTTACAGAAAATCCTTCTCACCTTTTATAATTCCTGTTCATTTGGTTAAGCCTGAAAGCACTACTTCAGCTCCTATTTCAATCAATAAAGGATTCCACTTCATCCCTCTGTTGGAAATTACAGATAACACTTTTTAAAAGTTAGCCAATCTATAAACACTCCAGATTGCTCTGATAAGAATTTCCTTTTTCTTTGGCTGTAATCCCCTACCTGCCAAAGATCATAGTTAATAAGTGGCAGAGAGAAGCCTAAACTTCCTACTTTTTAGTGTTCAATCAAGTATATTTGATTTTATAAATTGGATCCTTGAGTTCACTTTTTTATCTTCTTTGGTAATAACTGCATCTAGCCACGATCTGCTCCTGATGGGTACAAGAGATAATTGAAACAGAATTTGTCCAAGCAGTTAACTCCTGAAGGGAACTATTGCTAAAACCAACCACATCTTCACAAGGAGCTTAAAGAACTCACACATAACAAACACTGGCTAGGCCAAGTGAGCACAAAAGTTGGATATAATCCATATTATAACAAAGAATATCTGAAGTTTCTGTTTAAAGATCCCATGGCCCTGGAGAAAATTGAGTACACCAAATTCTTTTAATACAGGTTTTCAAAGCCTGTTACAATGAATTCCATTACAGTGAAAATCTTCATACAGTGAGAAATATTTCCAAACCTACTCAACCACTTTATTTTGAGGTGTATTATATACAACCAAGTGCATACAATGAAATAATGTGGTTATCCCCTTGAAATTTGTTACAACTAAAAATTAGAAAACGAGATGCTGATAATCTCAAACTAATTTTGTATTGTGGACTGGCATCTTCAGCTAGAATACAGAATACAGTGGGCGGGGGAAGAGAGAAGAGAAATAGGAGGGAAGGTATGTTTCCATAGATGAAGACAAGTGAGTGAAAGGGAGACACATTCTATATGGGGAAAGCATTTAAACAATTTTAAAAGCACACTGTACATGTATTACTACTACACACTTTCCATCTTATTCCTTACATCTATTCCAAAGATTGCAAGAACAGTAATGTTTCTTTTAATCTAAACTGCATAATACAAAGCATTTTATCATCTAATAACTAGACATTTAAATGAGGTCATTTAACAAAAGCATCAAGTTGAGGGCATTTATTTTTAATGGGGACAAACCAATCAAAATCACAATTTTCATTTAACCAAACATGCATAAACTGCTTACTATAAAATGCAGAAGGTGGGTATATTACACGTGTAAATACAAAGGGAACAATTTTTTTTAACAGATATGAAATGACCAATTTGTACACCAATTTAACAGTCAATTTAGTCAAGAAGACACTGTAAACAGAAAATACTTTTTTGAAGCCAACTGTCGGTACTGAAAGCATGAAAAAAATTTGCTATGGAATGGTTTGACTCAAAACAAAATTAAGGCACCTGCTTCAAATTTAGAGCAAAATTTTGCATTTTTAAAGTTATAGTATAGTAGAATCTGTTAACCAAGACATTTATCTTTAATGACAAACAGGGACCTGGTTATGATAACTCGAGTGGCAAAAATACAACGAGGGAGCTAGAACCCTACTTCCCTTAGCTAAATGCCAGTACTAGCAGCTTTTGCATTCTTTTATAATTTACAGGAGTAGTTTACTTACCTCTATTAAACCTTCGCTACCAGTGCCATTGCTACTTTAACAGTCTCTGGTTAAACAGATTGGAAGCTAGTTAAGAGAATCCTGTCAACTGTTTTTCATGATGTTATCAAAACGAGGGTGTGGGAAGCAGTAAAAGTCACTTCCCTATTTACCACATAGACCATTTTCATTAGTACACAAACCAAGCTTTGTCCACTGCCTGCCTGTAAGTACAGTCAAGGAGAAAAAGCCATTAGTGGCCAGCTGGGTTGTTTTCCAACAGTTTCTTAAACTCAAAACCTAGCTCTCTCTTCTATCCTCACTATAACAAGAAATGTTAGCTGATAGCAACTTAAAAGTCAAATATCACACCCCCTAACTTTTAAGGTTTACTTTGTAACCAGATGTCAATACAACTTCACATAAAAGTTATCTTCACAGGGGAAATTCTCATCCTCAATCTAAAAAGAGTAGAATTAAAGTTGACCTTAATTTAGCCGGTGTGCCTTTTTTCTTTTTTTGGTATTGAAAGTGCTATCAACATGCTTTGAGGTCTAAGGCACAGCTGGACTCAACAGCATGTCACAACCTGATAAATGAGTAGTGGAATTTCTAGAATACCTATTTTCTAAGCCATGCTATATAGTGAACTCTGTATGGGCTAACTTGCAAATGTTAACCTGTGGCCAATACCCTTGATATTTGACACAAACGACTCAGGTGACATTTATAGTACATGTATTAGCAATTGTCAACAAGTTCTACCCTATCCTCATCTCAAAGAAACTGCAGTAACTAAAGGAGGTGACAGAATGTTTCGTCAGCTTTTGTTTTATGGCCTCTTAGTTTATTCAACCATGTGAAATGCAAGGTAGAGTTATAATCTTATTAAAATAAATTTTCTGGATCTAAGAATCTCCCTCTATAGTAGTATTTTGAAAGCCTTTTCATTTTCAGGTGCCAAAGGCTGCAGGGGGAAATTAGGCTAACTACATCTAGGTGTTCCTTTAATAAGCACCATAATACAGCACTGCTAAGTTTACCTAATGAAGTGTGCTTTTGATTCACAAGACAGCAATAAAGTGCCTAGCTGCTATATAAAAATCAGTTTCCAAATTTTAAATTAAGACTAACTGCGTTTATACATTAAAGGGCAAACGAGAATCAAAGACTTTTTGTCTATACAGATTTAGTCTAGGTATCTATACCGCATACAGTTTACAGAATCACATCAAATGAGAATTTATACTCGACTGAATAAGTCGGGTCCACCATCGTAGATAGATCAACAATCAAATTTTATTGCTTTATACATGTGGTGCTTTTCAAGGCACTGTGGTATGAACTAGAAAAATTGGAATGACTTGTGAAGAAACCTTGGAATGACACATGAAGGATGACATGAAGAGTCATTCTGAGGCAGGATGCTTTACTGAACTGTTTTTAAACCAAGGTATCAAACATCAGGAATGAGTTCAAGTGATAATTCACAGGAGAATGAAAACATCTTTAAGGTCAGTCCTTCACATGCCCATCCTGATACTCTGAATAATCTGGAAGATGGCTGTAAGGAGAAGAGGCAGACGTTAAAATGACGCTTTCAAACTGGTGTGCGTTCGAGGCCACCTAATTTCTCCCAAAGCGCCCCGATTTCATTTACAGAATGCAAAGCTGGGTGCATTTTGATGGCACTCTTTCACTCGAGCAAGGGGTCTGGGTGTCTGTAAGGAGGAGCCCCGGGGCCCTCTGGCCCGGCGTCCGCACCCGAGCGGGGCCGAGTCGGAGCTCGGGCGGAGCGGGCGCGGCGGGCACGGGGGGCACAGCGGGCACGGGGGGCGCGGCGGGCACGGGGGCGACACTTACCCGAGCCGCAGACCACGAAGATGAAGAGCGCCAGCAGCCAGGGCCCCACGGACGCCTTCTCCTCGGGGGCGTTCCTCTGGGGGGACAAGCTCGGCGTTAGGGGCGCCCCGGCCCCCGCCGCCCCCCGCCCGCCGCCCCCGGCCCGCCCGCCCGCCCGCCTCACCGACGTCTTGGCCACGTTGCCGCGCTGGGTGATGTTCTTGCTGTGCTTCTCGTTGGCCATCCGGATGCGCTGCTTGGCCACCATCTTGCAGGCCGGGGCCGCCGCGCTCGCCGGCCGGGGCCCCGGGTCTGCGCCTGCGCGCCGCCTGTCCCCGCGAGGCCCGCGCCTTGGCCGAGGAGGCCGCCGAGCTCCGGAGCGGGCGGACGGGGAGAGCCGGGGGCCGAAAGGGGAAGCCGGGAGCCACGGGCGGAATTTGTAGCGTCGGCGCCGCGCCGCTCCGCCGCGTCCGGCTGCCAACGTCAGCACCCGGGGAGCCCCGCCCCCCGGAAGTGCGCCCCTCCCCTGGCCTATCAGGGGCCGCCCCGCCCCCTCGCGCCGGAAGGACCACGTCGTCGCCTCCGCGGCAGCGAGGACGTGTAGCTCCCGCAGGGGCCGGCCCGGCGCGCTGAACTCTGACCCGGCCCGCCGGACGACGGGGATCTCCTTCCGGGACAAGATGGCGCCCTCCGCCCCGCTGCTGGCAGGTGGGTCTGGGGCGGCGGCGGCGCCCTCCGGGGTCCCCCCGCCCGCGTGGGCGCCGCCGCCGGGGCTCGGAAGCGAAGCTGCGGGGGGCGCCGCCGCCGGGGCCGGAGCCGGGCGGAGCGGGGAGGGAGGGCCGCGGGGACACGTGGCCGCCCGGGACCCAGACACGGGGGAGGGGCGGGGAGACCCGGAGTCCGGGGGACCCGAGTTCAAGTGCGGCCTTGGGCGAGCCTTGCAAAAAGTCAAAAAAGAGAGATTTGCATTCTACTCTACGTCCCCTTCCCCGTTCCTAGTGTCCCCCTGTTTACACATGAGTCGCAAGCCCGGGGCCAGACGAGACGCCTTCTGTACGGCATGCCACAGCCCTGGCCCCGGGCTGCCCGGAGTGGGGGTGCCACCCCCAGCCCCTGGAAGTTCCCGGAAGGGCACCCCCATGTCGCAGCTTCGTTTTCATCCGGTGTGAAACGAGAGGAACGGCGCCAGCCTGCTGTGAGACCCGCGTGAGGTGCCGCAGGGCGGTGTGCAGTTGTTAATGTAGGACGTTCACGCCGTGTTGGGGGAGCCCAGAGCAGAAAACAGTGAGCGCGGGTGAGCCTGGGGGTGTAGAGGCAGAATTTGTGGCCTTCGGAGACCAGAACAGGGGCCAGAACCAAAGGGGCCACCTTCTTCCCATATTTGCTCAGGGTCACCCGGCTGTCTGGTCCCTGAGGTCTTGGACTCCTGATCATTCTACTGACTCTGGATCACGAACTCTTTTTAGACTGAACATTTTAAGGGGTTGCAGAATGTTTATAATGCTGCCCTGCTTTAACTTGGAGGCCCGTGGGTCTAGGACTCGGTCTAAGGGCCCTTTGTTCATCCCCAGTGCCCGACTGGAAAGTTAAGAATTAAAAGATGGATCTGTGATTGTATCAGTATTGAGGAAACTCCATCTGCTGATGACTGTAGCATATGGTAGTGAGTTGTCTGAGACATTGGCCTCAAACTCAAGTACAATAGCTCCCTGCAGCCCTAAGCTGACTTAGAAGATCACAAATTAACCTGATATTGTTCTGGATATTCATTTTGTGAAACACTTCCCAGTTAGAATTCATCTGGTAGGGGGAGATCACTGCTTTCATTGGGTCCCTCTGATCTAGAACACTTGAGAGGGAGACTTTGCTCAAGGTTCTGAGGCTTCACCCAGGTCCCCCCGGCTTCCAGACCAGCTTTCAAGACTCGCTGTGGCACTCTGCCTCCAGAGATGCCACCTGCTCAGTATGCAGTAAAGGTTCGTTTTTAGAAAATAAATTCCTCTAATTTTTTTTTTTAAGTGAGAGAGTGTTTGTCAACTCTTAACTGGGTTGGGGGCCTCGTTAGCATACAAATAGTAAGTAAATGGGCATTTGGATGTATTTTCCTGAAGGGAGGCCTGCAGAAGGCAAAGAAATAAGATTTAGAAGGAAATAAGTGGAGACCCTCAGAAATGGGGTCAGGACTATTGATCATGAAGAAGCAAAAGTCAACAAACACCACCTGGAACACAGTCCTCTTAAAGGAGGTTACCTTTTCTCACTGCCATTTCAGTACTCAATGTTGTACTTTAAGGTCCAGAATGGTCTAAGGAACTCGGAGTTATATGTGACCTGGCTTTGAATCCTGCTTCAAAAATTCACCACCAGCATGACCATAGAGAAGTCAGAACCTCTCTATGCCTCAATTTTATTATCTGTAAAATGAGAATAATATACTTGTTCAAAGGGTTGTTATAGGGAATAAACAAGATAAAGTTATTTGCAGGCTTTCAAGCAGCAACATAAATATCAACAACAAAAGTTAAGCTGGAGTGTTTATTCACTAACAAGTCTGTTAGAAAAAATAAAGGGATTTTTGTAAGATGATGTATGTGTTTATAAAATGCCATGGAAGCACCCACTAATGTGGGGGAAGGCACAGGGACAGTTTAGATGAATCTGAGGACTCAAATTTGTGTTCTAGCTCTACAGGCCACTTAAGCTCATTATTTACTTCTCTAAAATTCATTTTCTTGATTAAAAAGAAAATAATGTTTGTTCCCAGTGAAGGTTGTCTTCATCAAAGGGGAGCGCACACACACACACACACACACACACTCTTTACCTTTAGTTAGTTTCTCCCCCAGAAATGATCCTTCCCTCTTTACAAGTAAGATCACAGGATGCAGTTCCTATCTCTATCCATATATATGGATAAAATCTTGACAGACCCATTGTGAGCTATTATCATGGAGAAGGTGTTTAAGTTTGACCTTTAAATTGAGAGATATTTGGCAAGATTTTGACAGGTGGAAAAGCAAAGCAGTACAGATAATCCAATATGTGCAAAAAGCAAGAAAACCAAAGAATAAATCATCTAAATTAGTAGAATTTAGAGTACTTGAAAGGAGAATAGTTGAAGATAATAGCCTTGAATACCAGGGGAAAAATTTTGGACTTTATTCTGTATTTAATGGGGAGCCAGTGGAGGTTTGGGTAATGTGACCAGAACCAAATTGTAGAGGATAACTTGGAATTGGAGAAACTGGAGCACTCATTAGGAGCCACTTTAATTAGTTTAGATTGACAAGTAGTGGAAACCAGAATTATGTTAGTAGGAATAAAAAGGCAACAACAGTTGTGCCAGTTGGACATGACCAATGGATGTAAGGATGACGGTGTCTTATGATCTAAAATCGTCATTCATATCTCAAGCAGTTGAGTGATGTGCTTAATATCTGTTATTGATTTGAGAGAACAAAGTTGACAGACACTCCAGTTTTCAGTTTCAAGCCTTAGTAAACGATAGACCAAGGAAAGCCATTAAAAATGAGAAAGAAGACCATAGGTCATTTGGGGGGGGACGACTAAGTTTTTTAATATTTTATTTGCTTTTCCAACTACGTGCAGTGGTAGTTTTTACCAATCTCCGCCCCCCCCCCCATAGTTTTACGTTTTAGTTTTCCTCCCTCTCCCTGACAGAAAGCAATCTAATATAGGCTCTACATTTATAACCATGCTGAAAACATAGATATTGAACATATTGTGAAAGCAGAGTCAGATCCAAATGGAAGAACTAAAACCTTAGAGAGAGAAAAATGACCTAATAATAAGAAATCTTTTAAAAATTGAAGTTCATAAGCTTTGGTCTTCTTCATTTAAACTCCACAGTTCCTTCTCTGGATGTGAACACTATTTTCCATCACAAGTCTTTTAAAAATTGTCTTTGATTCTTGTACTGCTGAAATGAAAAAGTCCACCATGATTGATCATCACCCCATATTTTTAACGTGTATAATGTTCTGATTTTGCTCATTTCACTCAGCATCAGTACAGAGCTTTTTAAATTTTAAAATGTTCAGGTGGGCATGACTAGTAGGTCCTATTGAAGTCGAGAATACAAAAAGATAGAGAATTTAGCAAAGGAAGCAGAGGCAAAGAACATAGATGCCTTTTTCTTTTGCAAAGCAAATGGGGTTAAGTGGCTTGCCCAAGGCCACACAGCTAGGTAATTATTAAGTGTCAGATTTGAACTCACATGCTCCAGACTCCAGGGCCAGCGAGTTATCCATTGTGCCATAGATGCCTCTTAAATTTGGTGGCCTTCTGGTTCTAGTCTCCCTCTCACTTTCATACATTTGCCATATTCATTTTTGTTCACACTGTGAGTCCTCACCAGCCTTAAGTGGTTCTTTATGGCCCAAAGGATACAATTAAAAAACCTCTTGGTCTGGCCCTGTTCTATTTTTCCAGTCTTGTATTTCACTGCCTCCTTTTCTGTATTCTCCTTCCTTTTCTGCGAGCTCTTGCCTTCTTCATCTTAGAACAACACACTCCTGTCTCATATCTACTTACTGAAATCCTTTCTTCAAGACTCACTTCAGGTACTAAGGTACATTGCCTTCTCTACTCTGACTCTTCAGATTTTCCTAGAGCATTTTATCTGGATCTTTTCTTACCACATTATTTTAACCCTGTTTCATGGATAGAAAAACTGAGACACTGAATTTGGTTAGTGACTTTAATACTTTTAGAAACTTGGGATACAGGGACTAGAAAATCTGGTCTTGAAATGAGTAGGTGGCCAAAGTAAACCTGATCTGCCCCCAGCCAGAAAGGAAGTGGAAGCTTATATATTGTTGCCAGCATTGAATAGAAAATAAATATGGGGGAAGCTTGTTTTGTTTAGCAACTTGTTTGAATATAGTAGTTGCCTATTTTTAGGACAGGTTGAAATAATTTCCTATATAAAACAGAGGTACTCCACAGCTGCAGTATATAATGTAATAATTGTGTGAGAATTGTGAATTCTGTTTTATAAAACATAATAAATCTACACTAATGTATCACTTGCTGATACAATTAAAAATACTTTGTGTATTTTGGAATCTTTCTCATCTCTAAAATGATATTAAATGTGCATGTTTATTTTTGTCTAAGGAAAATGCCTCCTAAATCTTTGAAAACATAGTTAGCTAATCATATGGAATAAGCATTATGCAAATAAGTTTCAGTTACATCTAGTCCAGCTGGATGTATTAGCAACATAAACATATGTTAATATGTTAATACATATGTTAATACATATGTTAATATGTATTGCTATTAAAGTTGCTTTTGAAATAGATTTTTTTCTGTTTCTGTCAACATAAAATAAGATTTTTATTAAAACTATCTTAATAAAAACAAATATGGATTCTCTTGCATCATGTGGGAAATGGTCAATGTGTTTTAGAAACTGATTAGGAATCACTCAAGTTTTAGATAATCTCGAATAGAAATTAGGTCGTATTCAGACGACATTGTGAAAGCATGTTCTTATAATGAGCTTTTATTTAGAGAGGTACAGAACAAAATAATTACTTTTAATAGTATAAATGTGGGGGGAACTGATGAATTCCTTAACTCCGGGTTCTAGCTATATGTTTTGGTTTCTGGAGAAAAAGAACCTTATAAGGTACAATAATAAACCAGCAGTTTATTAACCTTCAAAATATTCTTGTACAGTTTTTCTCATCTGAATAATAAAGAACTAATGATTGGCATGGTCCTTCCAGCACTTTTTTCTGTGACACTACTTTGATTTCTTAGAGGAAACCCTTGGGGGAAAAAAAAGTTCTGTCCTTCTGACTTCATACCAGTTGCAAGTTTGAGAGTTACCTTATGCCTTTCCTGTAGTATTTTCTAGGTAAAACTAGACCTATGAAACTATAGAAAATATAATTGTTAACTTGCTATTTCCAAAAACAAGAATTGTAGTGGGGGTTTTTTTAGGGTTTTTTTTTTTTTTGCAAGGCAAATGGGGTTAAGTGGCTTGCCCAAGGCCACACAGCTAGGTAATTATTAAGTGTCTGAGACTGGATTTGAACCCAGGTACTCCTGACTCCAAGGCCGGTGCTTTATCCACTACACCACCTAGCCGCCCCAGAATTGTAGTTTTGATGAAAAAATCTGTACCTTTGCCTGGGTTTAGATGGAAACAATACTATATCTCCATGTTGAACAAGTGTCACTGTATATTTTAAAGATTTGAGTTCATACTTGTGGACCAAAAAGTAATTTTACTAGAAATAGGAAATAGAATCAGAGTCTGGTCTTGAACCTTTGAACTTCAGCCTAGTAGGAAGGGAAATCCTCACCCAGGTTGTTTCTTCCATAGGTTGAGAGCTAGGATTTCTGGGCAATTCCTGCCCCCACAATGAATGGTATGAGAGATCAGGAGCAAAAGTTGTTTTTCCATTTATCTCTTAATTCACACATATTCTCTTGGTGGGGTTATACTTCTATACCCAATAATTTTGTCTGCTTTTTTCCATTTGTTTCCTGGGACACAGCAAGGAATATACATAAGCAACAGCTAGATAAATGAATTATAGAGCTTGGAGGACCAAGCTGGTTGTATTCATGGGTATCAGAAGCAATAGTAATAATATTCACATTTTATTAATACTTTGAGGTTGGTAAAGTGTTTTTCTCAGGAAAAAAAAGCAACTCTAAAAATTTTTATTTTTATTTCAATTATATTTAAAGATAGATTTCAGCATTCATTTCTGTAAAGTTTCTCCCTCCCCCCCTTGCAAGTAATCTGATATAGGTTATGTATATTTCCATGTTTGTCATGCTGTGAAAGAAAAATCAGAATAAAGGCGGGGCAACTATGAGAATGAAAAAAGCAAAAACAAATTTTAAAAAGTGAAAATAGTATGCTTTGGTTTGCATTCAGATTCCATAGTTCTTTCTCTGGTTGTGGATGACATTTTCCATCACAGGTCTTCTAGAATTGTCTTTGATTGCTTTGTCTTGATTGATGATTGATGATCACACAGTATTGCTGTTAAGGTGTACACTGTTCTGGAAAAACAACTTCCTTGAGAAATAATGCAACCCCATTTTGTAGATGAGAAAATTGAGACTCAGAAACAAATTATAGTTACTCACACTCTCACAGCTAATAAGTGTCAGAGTCAGGACTCAGTGGCAGGTTTCCTGATTCCCAAGATAGTGTTATTTCCACTGTAACAAATTGTTTCTGAAAAAAAAGTGAAACTGGACAAAGGCTATTTTTATCTATTATTATACCCTACCTACACTGAGAAAGTAGGTTAGTATTTTAGAATATAACTTTATTGTGTTATTAGGATTCAATCTTCTCTTTCCTTGTAATTTGAAAATATTGTTATGTTCATATAATAGTCATTTTAAATTTCCTGTTATGTAGAAACCTATAATCTGATTCATTCTCTGCTCTGGCATGACCCTTACTACCTTTCTGTTTCCCCTTTTTAAAATTTTATTTGATTTTTCATTAATGGAATAAAACAAGCATTTGTAACAGTGCAATGAAAAGATGATTTTGAAACTGCAGGGTTACTATGTAAACTTGCTGTTCCTTTCAAATATACAACAAAATTATGTAAATTTCTTTTTTTTCCTGTTTTTTTGCTCTCCCCTCCTTCCCCCCCCCCATGGCTACCATCAGACACAAATAGGTGTATACATACATAGTATATGCATATATATATTATATATATAAAATTATCTTATGTAGCTTTTTATCTGTTCTTTCTCTGGGTATAGACAGAAGATGGAATGCCTATTATGTTATTATGCCCCCTATGGACCAACCTACTTGGTATTCTTACCACGTGGCACTCCATCTCCTTTCTACATGCCTTTGTGATGACTTATTCTCCTCTCTTCCCCCTCCCTAACCCCCCCCCCCCCCCCCATTTAGACTACTCTTTCTCTGACCTTCAGCTCTAAAATTCTTGGCTTTCATTAGGACTTAGTGCTTCCTTCTATAAAAGCTTCCATCTCCCCCTCAGTCCTTCACCTCTAAAGTTACTGTATCTTCTCTATATGTATAAGTATCTGTTTATACATTTTTCTCATTAGAATGTAACAGCAAGTTTCTGAGCATCAGTATCCGATGAAACAAAATAAGGTGATGTGTTTTTTTCCAAGGGTATTAGCTGTCATTGTTGAGGAGGTATTTCTCATTGATGGAACCATATTTTCTACATGTAGAAATATTTGCAGATAAGATTGTACTTCTATATAAAACTATTCTAACTATCACGGCAGAAAAGCCTGATGAGGACATTGAACAGACCACTTGTAGTGCTTTTCTACTAGCATGTCTTGGGCAGACACCACACATGGGCAGTGAATTGGACTCAATTGAACAGAGGGAGGAAAGGTTGCTGAACTGCTCAGGGAAATTATCACCTTAAGGACCCTAAGTTTGGCTTGAAACAAAGTCTCATCTTTTTAATAGCTTTGTTCTCAGTATTGCTAATTTACCTTTAATTCCTAGAAAACAAGCATCTCTCTAGGGTTGAAACAGATGAGTTACACAAAGGGTCATGGAGAACTACCTGGTGAATGTGAACCGACCTCTTGCAGCAGTGTTACTAGCCCGGGGTTATGAGTAGAAAAGCAAGTCCAAAGATAATGTGTGGCAAGAGGCATCATCAGTAGACCATCTATGAGCTGCATTATTGTTGCTGAGCAGTCAAAAGAAGTGAGAGGATCTTCCCAGCGTAGCGTGTTGGATAACTGGTGGTTAATTTTGATATGATATAGACAAGTATTTATTGTACTCAAGGGGGCAGGTATTAATATGTTGCTCTTTTGCATCTTTGTAAGAAATAAGGGTTATTTGATGATCTATTTGAGTACAGCTTTAGAAAACTTGATTAGCTCTTATCTCAAATATAAAACTGTTCATATTGTATTAAGATATTTGTGATTAAAACATTTTTATTGCATATTTGCTGATAAAGTGATACAGATAATAGTGATTTAAACTGAATTTCTTTTTTAAATGTTTTATTAATATAGCCAGGTCCCAATTAACCCAATAATGCAATCTCATATATTTGACTTTAGACTATTCAAAGTTGCAATTATATAACATGGTCATTGGTTCCCATTTAGAGGAATATGTAATATGAATTTGAATATTGAAAATACTTTAAGGTTTGTTATTTACATTTATCAGAACTTAGTTGTATCATTATTACTTCCTATTAATATCCTCTTCCCAGAATCTTACTTTTGAAATGTTAACATTTCCACAGCCAATCAAAACCAGTATACCTATTGGTCAATTTTAACTGTGTGCCCTGTTCCAGACTTGTAGTCAGTCCATGACCTCTAGCAGACTTCACCATTGGTCCTCTGAAGTATTGATCAAATTCTCAAGTTTTTATATTATTTTCCATTACCTTTTTGTTTATCCTAGGATTCTCATCAGTTTCTTTTCTTTTCATTTTTTTGGTACTGCTGACATTTAGGACAGGGATTGTTCCATTTTTGTTTTTGTATCTCTTTTGAAAGTCCCCTTTTAGAGTAAGGGCTGGTAGAAAAATCTGTGGGTAGTCACTTTATACTTGAAAAGTAGAAAAATGTTTACTTTAGGGCCCTTAACTACAGTTAACTGAATGCCTTTAAGGTTTGAGGAATTAGAACATGGTTTCTTAACCCAGGGTCCAGAATCTCTTTAAAAATGATTTGATAACTGTATTCCAATGTAACTTCCTTTATATTCCTCCATATTTTATATGTTTAAAAAATTTATGAGAAGGGGTTAATTAACTTCCAACTGCTGAAAATAGTGTATGAAAATAAAGTGGGAAAAGCATGGATGAAGTGTGTAGAAATACTTGTGCAAATTCCAAATGTCCTTTGTTATTTTCAACTTAACATGTAGAAATATTAATGTGAAATATCTATTAGAGTAATCAATATGGTGTCACATTATGCATAAGTATAAAGATAGATTTAGTCAAGTGTTTTATCATTTCATTAATAATAGTTAATATTTCTTAGCACTTTAAAGTGCCTTTTTTGAACCTCAAAATTCTATTCATGTTATTTGATTCTATCTTCACAATAACTCCAGGAGGTTAAGTTACCTTACTAGTTTTATATCAGTGAGGAAACCGAGGCTGTGAGAGATGACATGATCAGATACTGGTTCTAGGGCAGCCTTTTTGACTTTGACTTGGTCCTATAAATTGTTCAAACATAATAGAATAACCATCTTTTCTTTTTTCTTTAGTTCGAGGATCCGAGGGGCTCTACATGGTGAATGGGCCTCCTAATTTTACAGAAAATACTGTATTTCTAAGGTATGAGTTATATTCTTGAAAATCTGTGTTATTTAGGGGGCAATGTTATGTATATTTATTGTTTTCAGTTTTAAAATTCAGTATTGTATTTTGTTTAGTTTTTTTAGTTTTTTTTTTGCAAGGCAAATGGGGTTAAGTGGCTTACCCAAGGCCACACAGCTAAGTAATTATTAAGTGTCTGAGACCAGATTTGAACCCAGGTACTCCTGACTCCAGGGCCGGTGCTTTATCCACTGCACCTAAAATTCAGTATTTTATTTGAGAAAATGAAGACAGCTGTTTGTGTAGTGGAAATAGAGCTAAAGTCAGGAAGAGACCTGGATTTGAATTCTGATTCTGACCCATAGTAGGCTATGTAACCCTAGGTAGGTCACATGGCCTTTCAGGGCTCTTGGCAGTTCTCTTAAGCTGTAAGTACAGAGAAAGAGCCAGCCTGCATTAATAGAGAGAATTTCTTCATCTAGGAATTAACGGTGAAATTACAAGTCTCTGTTCACTTGTAAGAAAATAGAAATCCATATTTCTTGATAAAATAATTTTAAAACCTACATGTGTCTGGTTTGCCCAATCGCCACTTTGAGAAATAATGAATTTTCCTGGAAACATGCAACCAAAATATTTATTGAGTAACATGAACTATAATACATTTTATTAAAGGGCTTTTAAAGCAGTGGTTAGAGCAGAAAGAACACCAAGGAAGTAATATACTCAGAGGCCTAAGGTCAATGAAACATCAAAGCAGAAGGAAGGCAGAGTCAGTCAACAATTGCCTTTACCAAAGAGGAGGCATCTTCAGACTGGAAAATGTAAGATATAAACATGGTTAAGAAGGAGCTAGATTCCAAGATAGGTGAAGAAAAAGAAAAAGCCCAGCAATTTAATTGAGTGCAAGTTTCCAGGTCCAGATGAATGATATCAGAGCATCAAAAAAACTTATAGAACTACTTTTTGGAAATCCTTGAGAAATCATGGAACTTGGAAAAGATTCCTGAGTATTGTATACATATAAATACAGGAGAAAAAATCTTGGCTCTGGAGACCACAGATAATAAGTTTGTCATCAGTCCTAGGAAAATATTTCTAATGGTTTGTTAAGTAGAAAGTTTTAAAAGATCTACTTAGGGAGCAGTAATCCCCAAGAGACAGAATCAAAAATAATGAGGGAAAGACAACAGGCATATCTAAAGGTGTGTGCAGAATAATTGAAAAGTATTAACAAGGTAGTATGGGAGGGGATCAGGGCATGCTTCCTATCAGTGGTACTTGAGCTGTGTCATGAAAGAAGTGGAGAGTGATTTGTGGAGGCAGAGGAAGGGAAGGAGTGAATTTCAGACTTGGAAGATGGCCATTCCAAAGACATTGAGCTGGGAAGAGAGAACAGGGGGAGAAAGTGACAGTCTATAAACCTAGAAAGATGGGTGGGAGGGCAGCCTCAGAGAAGAGGCAGTAGGGAGCCACTGGAGATGATTGAGTAGAGCCGAGTGAAATGATAGAATTTGAATTGAATCAAAGTTGCTTTGGAAGCAGAATGGAGGGTCAACTAGAGAAGCAGAGGAGTTCAAGTAGGAGAATTGGTGAAGGCCTCAACTAAGATGATCGCTGGGAGGGGTCAGATATGAAAGACGTTGGCGAGGTAGGAATGGAAAGATTTGGCAACTGGAATGGATATGGAGCAATGAGGGAAGGAGTGTAGAAAGGTGGAGCCAGTGCCAAGGTTACAGACCTGGAGAAGGTCAGAAGAAGGGCAGGTATGAAGGGAGAGAGGAATCCAGTTTGAATTTGTTAAGTTTGAGGCATGCAACAGGACCTAAATGAGGCTGAAACTGGAAAGGGAGCCTAAGCCCAGGTGGGTCAATCTCTGAACCCTCTGCACAGAAAAATGGGAGTAAGGGGTGCAGTGGGGGGGGGGGGGATTAGTCAAGCCACAGGCATTTACTAAACACCTAGGATATGTGAGTGAAAGGCAGAAACAGGTTCCCTGATCTCCCAGCACACATCTTCTAAGGAAGGAGCCACAGGCAGAGAACTGTATGCATGGAGAGACCCATGGAGAAGTGAAGGTTGCGGAACTGAAAGGGTTGTGGTGTGGAGGGCTCTGTGTGTCTTGTGTCTGTACGTGTGTACATACATACAGATAGTTGTGTGTATGTGAGGTAGAGAATAGGAACTATGGGAATAGCCATTCTAAGGTGATGACCACCAAAATGAAGTAGAGAGATGCAATCTCTAAAAAGTAAGTACTTCCATTTGTCTCTGTAAGTCACAATCACCCACTCAGATAAACACACACACGTCTGTCTGTAAGTTGTGATTTCTACATTGACTAAGGAGAGTCACATGAAAGATCATGCAGAAAGAGTCCAGGCTCTTTACTCTTCTCCTGGCTGATAGAGACCAGCTGGGTGGCTTTGGGCTAGTCTTTCATTCTTTCTAGTTCTGTTTCTTCATTTGTAAATTAGTAGTCCTGTGCTTTTATAATTCTGAATTGTACTTAAAATATAGACCTTTTAATTCCTATATGATGTAGCACCCAATAGTTTTCAAAAGTTTAATAAATCGTTTGGGTATTCAATTAGCTTGGATTAACTTTTCATTAAGATTGTTTATTATAAAGGATGACTCCTTATTACCTACTAACTTTGTGTTGATTTTCTCTTCAGGGAATCAGGGAAAAATTGCAAAGTCTATGCCTTTAGCAAAGATGGAAGCCTGTTTGCTTGGTGTAATGGAGAAAAGTAAGTGCATGTTGTAGTTAATGTTTTCATCTTCCTGTTTGTTGTGAATATGAGATGTTAACTTCTTTGTGTTTCAGGTATTTTTTGGACAGTGGTAATCTGTAAAGAAGTTGGAGCAGTCATTGGGGGAAAGAATCCATTCTAAAGCCTTCCTACAAGACTTCAAAGCTATTGTAGTCATTGTATTTATTTTTATGCTTTTAAAAAAGTTAACAGTTCAAATATTGAATTAATAGTGTAGGGAGGGCTCTTAGATAAATTATTTTCCTGTAAAGAAATTGAGAAAAAAATTGTCTTAAATTAAGTTACTGCTTTCTATTTATAAAAAGATACACACTGGAACATAAAACCTTTACTTTTTCTTTTTATATGCCTTGATTTTATACCTAATGATTTAAATTAATTTTTTTAATATGTCATTATTATTGTCAGTTATATAATTTGTAATGGTGTACTTTCTAAATTTGTTTTTAAGTGATTTTTGAGGATAGTATTAAAGTATTATTACATAAAATAGGGTCTTAAGAAACTGATATGGCATCAGAAATGTTTTTGTTAGAAAAAAGACTGCACCTCAATTCATTTTAATAATTCTCCCTTTAAGAAAATCAATACTCATTTTCTGAGTTATGTTGTCTTTCACTTCCCAGACCCCAGGATAGATTCTTATTGTTTATTTTTAACTTTGCTGCACTTCACTGCCTCTGCCATTGTCACAGTCTTGCCCTTTATCATGCAGCTCCCCACTTTCTTCAGTTTATGTTGCATTTCACAGTGCCTGATTGATTAAAGTAGCCATCCTAAGGTCAGAGACCATAGAGGGCTACAGATGGGGTATGCTGGGCATTCACATCCTGAAGTTGGGGGAAGAATTTGATCCACTAGAATCGATGGGTTGGTGTTTACAGAAGTTAGAGGAGAGAGTGGCATTAAATGGACTTATTATTTCTAGTAAAATTAATAGTTCTAGTGCCTAAAGTTCACAAAATATAATTTGCTCCTTACAGCTACCCTGGAAGCTAGGAACTTTTACAGATAAGGACACTGAGGCACAGAAAATTGATTTGCCAGAGTTCCACAGCCTCTCTGGGTCTGAGGCAGAATTCTAACTCAAGTCTTCCTCATTCCAAGTGCAAGGTTCTGTCCATTGTGCCAGCCAACATCCTGGATGACTGTGATCTCTTGGTGTGCAGTTAAAGGCAAAAGATATGAGGCTTGTGATATTTTCTCTGTGTGTGTGTGTGTGTGTGTGTGTGTGTGTGTGTGTGTGTGCGCGCGCGTGTGCTCATGCATATGCAGTTAGGAAAATAGAAGTGTCTCTATTTTGGCCATATGGAAATTTGAATTTATTCTAGGATGCAGTTGCCATCTATTCTGTCTGAGATGCTGTTTCTTCTTGACCCTTCCAGGAATCTGTATCTCATCAGTGTTTGATAATTTGATAATATTCAGGGGGGAAATTCAAACAAATTTCTAAAACTAATGTAACATGTAAAAAAAAAATCTGGCATGAAATTATAATTTGAGTGTATTTTCTTTCATCTGTTCCATTTTACTTAATGGTTTCAGTCTTGTTCTTTATAATTCTGTAAGGACTTGTGTTTTTTATCCTCTTTAGTCACATCACTGGGTAAGGAATCTGCTACCACCCCATTGCCTCTAACTAGTCTTTGTTCTTTTCTCTCTGCCCAGCTCACCTTCACCCTGATGTCAGGCTGATAATGTTCCTCCTGCACACATATCTCTTGAGCGTATTTCTGTTTCTCCTCCATATACCTTGTGCTTCACCCACAATGAACTATATTTCCTCTCTCACACAGACAGTTTGTTCCCAATGTCTTTGTCCCTATCACCTGCCATTAAAAACCCAACTCAGCTGCTCCCACTCTCTGAGCTTTCCTGCTCTGATCCTCTCTTCCTGTCATTCCCTTTTAAGCCTACATGTAGGCCCTTGTACCCCTCTTATATTCAGAGTATTATTTCGCATTAGATTATAAAGAACCATTATAGCAACTGGAAAGTACTTTAGATTCATTTTGTCCACACAAGGTCACACAAGTAGTGAATGGCTGAATCAGGATTCAAAGTAGAAGAAATCAACCCAGACATAATACCTTAAGAACATTTGAAGAGGAAAAATAGTATTTTTGGAGAACCAAAGAAGGCAGAATGGATAAGAATTCTTAGTAGCTGAGAAGAGGAGGATTCATTCTAGGTGTGGAGACCTAAAAGCCAAGAGGTGGGAAATGACTGGAATTTGAAGTAAGGAACCCATTCTAATTGCAGCAGAAGATTGAATGAACAGAAGTAAAATGAAAAAAAAAATTCAAGAAGATTTTGGAAGTCCTTAAATATGAACTAGACTGGGGAATTGGTATTTTTATCTCAAAGAAAGAAAGGCATAGTAAGAGTTCTTGAGCAGAGACCTCTGCCTTAGGAAACCAACTTTTGACATTTGTGTAAAGATGAATAGAAGAAATGAGAGACAGAGAGATCAATTACGAGACTATTTTAATAATCCAAGTGAATAAGGCATGAACTAGAGTGATGTCATTTTAAGGAAGAGAAGAAGATAGATATGAGAAATACTCTGGAGTTAAAATCTATTTGACTTACTAAATGATAGGCTATAGGGGCTATGACAAAAAAGAAAATGTTTAAGTTGGTCTAGGTTTTTTTATTTTATTTTTTCAATTATATGTTCTGAAAGTTTTTCAACCTTCATCCATATGCATATTTATAAGTTACCCAATTTTCTTCCACCCTACCTTCCCACCCCGCTTCCCTCAGCAGCGAGCAGTCTAGTAAACGATGTTCTTTCCATGCTTCTCTAGAGTCAGACTATGGATGGGTTTCTTATAGAACAATGTAGAACTCCATTACATTCGTATGCCATAACTTGTTCAGTCATTCCCTAATTGATAGGCATCTCTTCAATTTCCGATTCTTTTTTTTTTGGTTTGTTTTTTGCAAGACAATAGGGTTAAGTGACTTGCCCAAGGTCACAGCTAATTAATTATTAAATGTCTGAGGCTGGATTTGAACCTCAGGTCCTCCTGACTCTACAATCGGTGCTCTCTCCACTGTGCTACCTAGCTGCCCCAATTTCCAATTCTTTATGGCTGACAGTCTTAACTTGAGAATATTAGAGAGAATGTTATTGGTACCCTCAACAGAAATACAGGTTTATAGCAGGTACAGATTAAAAGGTAAAGTTAGGTTTTGGACATATTGAATTTAAGGTCCTTTGCTTAGTTTCCACAGACTGCTTCCCTTTCAGGTTGGACCCTTGCTGGTGCTAAACAAAAAGTTATCTATATTCTTTTCTTAGACAGAATTCCGGTTTTAAGGACATTTTTTAGATTGCAATTTTAAGTGCACATTTTTAAGATTATAGATTGTTAACAAAGTTATGAAGATTATTGTTTTAATGAACCATTAGCACTTATCTGCTTGTGCAATATGTCATATTTTTTTATAGTGTTGGCTATTCTAAAGTTCTTATAATGGTTTCTTTTACTACCTAGGGTAAATCTTGTGAATGTTGCTGACAATGAATTGCTGCATTCCTTCAATCTTCCAAAAGCAGTTTGCCTTGAATTTTCACCAAAAAATAATGTCCTAGCAATATGGCAGCCTTATGTAGGTAAGTATTTGTAAAAAATATTTTGATAGGGGGCAGCTAGGTGGCATAGTGGATAATTTGGGAGTCAGGAGGATTTGAATTCAATCCAGCTTCAGACACTTGATACTTACTAACTTTATGAACTTGGACAAGTCACTTAACCAACCATTGCCCCAGAAAAGCAATATTCTTATGACAAGATCAGTGAACTTGTGATTTTAAAACCTTGAAGCTTGTATGCTGTTGAATTATCTAAAACCTTGGAATAATGAAGATATGTATTATAGTAGAATATATATAATGCCTAAGCAGAAATGAAGTAGATATAAAAATCTGAGGACTCAACTTAGGTAGAAGTGAATCCTAGAAACACTGGGAGGAGGTTTTCAGTCACATTTATAGATGTTCAGTGATGCTAATGCACAATGTGAAAGAGCAGGGGTTTTGTTTTCACTAAATAATAAAGTATTAGGGGCTGAGAACAGAAATCTATAAAAAATACTATTTCACTTCAATGTAATATGGTGTTGACCAATTTTTATTTCACTAGTCTATTATTAGACTAAAAGTATCTTGAAAAGGGGATGACTAGGAAAGCACATATGAGATTGTTTGAGGAAGGCAGAACTTCCTTCCTGACCTAAATACCCATCTTTTTAATACTGGTATTCTCCCAGTGAAGTTCTTTTGAACTAAAGAATACTAGGTGCATGTTGACTTGTATTGTTTTATAGGACACACACCACCCCCCCCGAAAGGAATGTGCTTTTATAATCTCCACTCTACAGTTGAAGATATTTTGTGACTTGTCCAGGGTCAGAAAGCTAGGAATTAACTGAGGCAGAATTTGAATTCAAGTCTTCCTAACTCCCAAACCATTGCTGTGATCCATTGTGCTACATAACTAACTGCCCAGTGTCCCACAGTTGTCAAAGAATCAAAGATATTTGATGCAACAGTAAGACATCCTCAGGGAAATGTGAGTCAAGAATTTGTAGGCAGGACTTATGGGAGAACATAGATTGAAAAATTGCACAGGTTGAAAAGATGTGGAGGGGTCATGATTTGCATCCAAGTAGCATCCAGGCCAGTGTGATCTGAGCCATTATAAAGTTTTGAAGAAGGTGAAAGGAAAATTTTAAACTGATTACAATCAAAGAAGTGCAAACTCGTTTTTCTGTGGTTGTAAAATTAAGCTTTCCCAATAAAGAGATGAGAGGTGAGTAGGTGGCAGAGTGGATAGAGCACTGAGCTTGGAGTCAAGAGGACCCAAATTCAAATCCGGCCTCAGACACTTAATAATTACCTAGCTGGGATGTCACTTAATCCCACTGCCTTGCAAAAAATAAACAACCAAAAAGAAAAATATGTGAAAAGATTTCAGGTTGCCTCCTCTTCCTGGGCCTCAGTTTCCTCATCAGTTAAAAAAAGAGTTAAACTTATTAATCCAGAAAATTTTTGTAATATTCCTATCAAAGTATGAAAACAGGACCCACTAGCTCAGAAGTATTTGTCACACCCAAAAGGAGGGAGGGTTTTATAATAACTTTAGTAGTGGACAGCTAATTCCAGGGTTAGATAAAAGCTAAGAGATAAGAGGAAGAATTGAATTCCTTTAGATCAACTTTTTTAATTCATCTGAACAGTAGTAATCAAAGTAAACCTCTTTATAAATTCATTTTGGAACTGGGGTAATAAATTGAGGGAGGGTCATAATTCTCATGACTGAAGTTCATTGTTTTGAAAATATTTTTATTCCAGCTTCTAAAGATGGCACATCAGGAGTCCCTAATCTACAACTTCATGATGTAAAAACTGGAAAATGTTTAAAGTCTTTCATCCAGAAGAAGATGCAGAACTGGTAAAAAAAAAAAAAAGTCTTAATTATTTACAAAGGAATGTGCAAAATGTTATGTTCTTTTTAAATCATATTAACATTATGGTATCTTATGTTATTGACTTCCAAAATAATTCACATATTGCCAAAAGGTAAATTTTTGGAAATTTAGGTTTTGGGAATTGTTTAGTTTATTCAGTCTCATACTTTCTATTACAGTGATTGAATTGAATAGTAACGTAATGTCTACCAAGTAACCATCAATAATAACTGGCTTTTTTTTTGACAAGACAATGTGGGGTTAAGTGACTTGCTCAAGATCACACAGCTAGGCAATTATTAAGTGTCTGAGGCCAAATCTGAACTCAGGTCCTCTTGACTCCAGGGCCCAATGCTCTATTCACTGTGCCACCTAGCTGTCCCAGTACCTGGCTTTTGTTAATTATATCTGTACTTTTTCATTTGCTGAATGTTAAAAAAAAATGTCATTGAAATGTTGTATTTTTTCATATTCTTTTGTTTTGACTTTTATTATTTCTTTTAAATTTAGGTGTCCATCTTGGGCAGATGATGAAAGCATTTGTGCCAGGAATGTTAACAACGAAGTTCACTTCTTTGAAAACAACAACTTCAGTATGGAAAGATTAAATATTTACAATGTGTAATGTGCTTAAAGCTGTTTTCTGTTGCCATATCACTGAAGTCCTCATGAACATAAAATTTTACCATGTCATTCTCTTTATATAAATCATTTTATTATTTAGAATTTTAAATTCAGCAGTTTGAAAGACTACCTTTTGAAAACTGTGCATGAAATATATCAAGGCCTCCAGAAATAGAATCAGGCAGAAATGATTGCACATGTGTGATCTTGTACATGTTTCCTTCCTGCAGTCCCTACTCCCCTCTCCTTCTGAATTAGTCTGGTATTTCAGGGGCACAAATAGGACTCTTCAGTAAAGGTGTAGTTGTGTAATTCTTTGACCATCTTCATGTTAACATGGATGGCAAGCCTTCTTTAGCTTTCCCTTTCTGCCTGGGTTATGGTAAAATACCTGTTTTAGTATTTCAGTGAAGTTAGGGATGGACCTGGGGCCACTTTATTTCTGTTCCCTCTCACACAAAGTGTTGGACTTTATGTAACAGTAGATAGGCTAGTATTGTGCTGATTTGGAATTATGAAGTTAAAAAAAGCCTTTTGATTTTTTTTTTAATTAAAATCTGGAAAAAGCCTGCAATTGTCAGTGCTATGACATGTTCAATTCTTGGTAAGAATTCATTTTAGAAGCATGAAGTAAAGAGCTTTTATATAAGTAGCATTAGCTTTTATAAGGCAGTAATATTTTATTTAAAACTGAGGGTTTGAAGAGTTCATTTTGTCTTTTGTCATTAACCTACTCCCAATTGTGATTTTTCAGGTACAATTGCAAACAAACTCCATTTACAAAAAATTAGTGATTTTGTGTTATCACCAGGACCCCAACCATGCAAGGTGCCTACTCTATTAACAAATACAACTTTCCAATGCCTACTGGTCTATCTGTTGTAAGTTTTAGAATCTAAAACTTAGTCCTTTGTTGACTCAGGTGGCTGTCTATGTTCCTGGCAGCAAGGGAGCACCATCATTTGTGAGGCTGTACCAGTACCCCAGTTTTAGTGGGATTCATGCTGCTCTGGCAAACAAAAGCTTCTTTAAGGCGGATAAGGTGACAATGCTGTGGAATAAAAAAGGTATATCAACATGTTCCATCTCTTCTCATTTGTCAAGCAGTTTTTTTTGTTATCAATTTATCAAATCTGTCAGTTTCTTTTCATTGATCTGTGCTTTCCTAATGCAAAATGAGATATGATCTCTTAACATTGGTTAAGGTTTTACTAATTGCTCCAGATTGGTTTGCATTTTTAAATTTTAATTTCTTAATTTTATAGCCACTGCTGTATTAGTAATTGCTAGTACAGATGTTGACAAGACAGGAGCTTCTTATTATGGAGAACAAACTCTTCACTACATTGCAGCCAATGGAGAAAGTGCTATAGTGCAATTACGTAAGTACTTCATTCATGGCCCTTTGATAGAATGCCATCTACTGGATGTAATTGGAAATTTTTGACTTAATAATGAGAAATTAAATATTTTCCATGGTTTTTTTCTTTTAGGTTTTTGTAAGGCAAATGGGGTTAATTGGCTTGCCCAAGGCCACACAGCTAATGTTTTCCATGTTTTAAGATAGATTCCAATGGTCCACAGCTGCATATTCTCATGTTACCAAAGTAAAGTTCAGTTTGTTGAAGGTCAGCTTAGCTAAGCCTGGAGTTGTTGCTCACCACCACCACCACCACCCCACACCCCACACCCCGCATTGGCTGCAGGGTCTGGCCTCTGTTGGTCTCAGGGCAGCTGACCAAGTTGTTTATAGATGGTTGCCATCTGTTTCAGTGAGGGAGGACCCACACCAATGAAGTCAGGGGTCCTTAAAGTATTGAAGAAATAAACAAAAATTTTAATATTCTTTCATTTAAACAATGGAAAGTTAATCCCCAAGCATTATTTATGTTGGTGTCAGAAATTTGGAACCAAGCTATCCCAACTCTTTGCTAGGGGATCCAAAACTTGTAAGTGATCATTATTTTGCTGCTAAATAAAATAATTATTTGTAGTATGTTACAAAGGCAAGTTAGCCTAGTGAGACTAGAACAACATGGAAAAGTGAATTTTAGGCATTTGCAACATATCCAGCACTGTGCCCAGTTCTGGAAATACAAATAGAAGACAGATATTCCCTGCTCTTCAAGAACTCACATTCTAATTGGAAGAGATAACATGCAGGAAGGGTTGTGGGGCATGGTGTGAGGCATTGGGATCCTTAGTGGGTTTCATTGGAAAGAGAGGATCTGCATTAGCTCAGGGCCTTTGCTTGTCCAGTGGATTTTATTCTTTAGAGCCTAGTGGCAGTTTCAGTGTAGATGCGAATCTGGATGAGCAAAAAGACCAAACTTAACAACCAACCTTCGATACACTGCCATCTTTCATTATGAATAATAATGGTAACTAATAAGGATTTAAGATTTAAAAAAGTACTTTACCTACATTTTCTCACTTGATCCTCAAAACATTAGAGTAGGTAATTAGATTGTTGTTTTGATATACTTCCACTCTGTAGACTTAAATAGAATCTGATTGTATTTTAAATTTGACCAAAAAAACCCAGTTTATCATTCGGCCACCTATTTCAAATTATTTGTGCAAATAGCAAAAGTAACTTTGTATACCAGCTTCTGTGGACCATATTACTAAGAGCTTGAAACTGGCACTTTCTGTCATCTATCCTGGTGCACTGGCCTGCCTACCGTTGTGCTGCTAGAACATATAAGAAATGAGACAGACTGAAGCCCAGTCTCCTGATTCTCAGTCCTGTTCACTAGCTATGCCATTGCATCACCTCTTATTGCTAACAATGTCCATCAGCAATTACAGACTTGAAGTTTGATACAGTTTTGCTCTGAAAAACACTCTGTTGGCACATTCAGTCAGTTAGCTTTACCAACTGACATGTTCTTGAACTTGCTCTTTTGAGTTTTCTATTAATGTTTTCTTTTTATTAATAATATGGGTTTTGCATTCTTCTTTTAGCAAAAAATGGTCCCATATATGATGTAGTATGGAATTCCAGTTCCACTGAGTTTTGTGCCGTTTATGGGTTTATGCCAGCCAAAGCTACAATTTTCAATTTGAAGTGCGATCCCGTGTTTGATTTTGGAACTGGTCCTCGAAATGCAGCCTACTACAGCCCGCATGGACATATATTAGTACTTGCTGGGTTTGGAAATCTCCGGGGACAGATGGAAGTGTGGGACGTTAAAAACTACAAACTTATTTCCAAACCAGTGGCTTCAGATTCAACATACTTTGCCTGGTGCCCAGACGGAGAACATATTGTAACTGCTACATGTGCTCCAAGGTTACGTGTTAGTAATGGATACAAGATTTGGCATTACACTGGTTCAATTCTACACAAGTATGATGTGCCATCAAATGCAGAAATATGGCAGGTGTCTTGGCAGCCCTTTTTGGATGGAGTATTCCCAGCAAAAGCAGTAACTTACCAAGCAGTCCCAAGTGAAGTGCCGGAGGTGGAGTCTAAGGTTGCAAAGGCTTACATACCCCCAGCCTTAAGAAACAAACCCGTAACTAGCTCCAAGCTGGTAAGTTGAGAGATTTGTGTGCTTCATAATGCTTCTTGACTTGATTTGATTAGCTCCAAGAGGCAGAGCTGAAAACAGTATGGAAAAATGACCAAGAAATGACTTTGGGTTTACTAACAATTGAGATGAGCTGCCGTAGAGAAATGAGGGGTTCTCTTGGAAACAGCACTTAGATGACAACTTGTCAGGTGTATCTGAATGCTGATTTCCTTCATGAATAGTTTGGGTTAAAGCCCTTCAAGTATTTCAATTCTAATTTTTTTTCCTGTATCTTTTGCTGTTCAGTTTAAAATATTTTTATTTCCATAAGCCCCCAACCTCGGTAACAGTGGCTGACTATTTAGAGATACTGTTTCCCACTTATCAAATAACTGGTCAGTAACTTAATTGACCTTTTGAACTTCCTGACTTCTTGTAAACAAAGGTAAGACAAAATGTATTATTTTCCTGGGGTGCTGTTGAGTCTAAGAAAGAGCAGATTCTATCTTAGGAGTTGCTGTGTGATAGCATCATCTTTGTTGACATTATTCTCTTGCCTGTGGGGAAAAGCAGAAGCATCAGCAGCCCTATCTTCTGAATCTTGAAGACTCATATGAGGTTGTGAAGGGTAGAAAGTCTTACAGGGGCCTGGTTCCTTGTTTGACCTCTTGTACACAGAAGATAATTAACAAACAGGATGAGCTTGAAGCTCCCTTGGTAACCCTTCCAGAGCAAAGCTCACAGAGCTCTCACTCCAGTTAATCTCTCCTGCTTCTCAGTATGTACTCTCCTAGTCTTCTTTCATTTGGAAGTGTGCTACATTTTTTTGGTGAATGGATCCTGTTTCTCTATTAAATTTTCTGGAGAAGAGGGACATTCTTTTGTATTTTCCATCTCCAGTACCCAGCACCAACAACTTATCCATAGAAGATGTGAAATGAATGATGATTGAATTAATGAAGTCAAGTTGGTAGACTTTTCCCCCCTAGATCATATTTTTTTAAGTATTTAAAAGGCTGAAAATTCAAGCCTTTTCCTTAACTTTGTAATGGGTCTGTCATTTTGAGAGGAGACTTTCCTTGATGGGTGGGAGTTGGCTCAGATCTGCCCCAGTTCAAAGGTGCACTTGTGGTCACCATCTCAGGACCCCAGGCTGCATTACAGGGCTTTACATCAGTCAATTTTTTTTTCCTAAGTTGAAAAATTTTAAATAACTCAGCTAATTGTCAAAAAGTATTATGGAAAGATTCTATAATCTTTTATTATGCAGAAAATTCTCAAGTAATCAAGTATTTAGAACAATGCTCAATGTCCTTGGTATATATATACAAAAGAAATGAAAGAAATAGTCTGTTCCTGCATTATGTAAATCTCATCTATAATTTAACATTCAAGTAATAAATATTTTTTCACATGCTTAAAGAGAGGTATACTCTCAGTTTTGTGCCAGATAGCATTCTGATGACCTGAAAGAGTTAATTAAATCTTACCAAATTTTACCTTCTATAAATAACTTTTTTAATGACTGCTGTTATTCTGACCCCATTCTCAGATTTTTCAACATTCAGCATTTTCTTTCTGAGTTTTATTTGGACTAGAACTGGATTTGCAGAAGCAGCAGAATCAAGTGAATGTAAGGACCTGGAGCCAGGAATTCTGAATTCAGCGCACCCCCCCCCCCCCCCCGACCATTTACTTGCTGGAATCATAAGCCAAATTTTAGTTCCTTCATCTGTGAAATTAGCATAAGAATTCTAACACTTATTTGCCTCACAAAATTATTATGAATAAAGTTCTTTTCAAACCCTGAAAGCAATCTATAAACATGCAAAGTGATTATTATTGTTGTTGCTGAATGTAGTATGAGATAAAAGAAGCTTAAATCTGAACAGACTTGAACTGTGTCAACACTACTCTGGTTGACTAATCCTTAGGATAGGAATAAAAGGGGCTATGGTTATATGTGTAAGAGACTGTGGCATATCTGTGGTGGGAAATCATGGGAAGAAAGGAGAGCATTTTATTGTAGCCACTTCTGACTTAGGTTGCTTATCATATAAGAGACTGTTCCATGACCAGAATGTAGTTGTTCATTGTAGGAATGTAGCATGTATGGTTTGGTGGTAGAAGTGGTCACTTTTCTAGTTTTGTATTGTTGATGTTCAGTCATTTTTCAGTTGTGTCCAACTCTTCATAATGCCATTTGAGGTTTTTCTTAGCAAAGATACTGGAGTAGTTTGCCATTTCCTTTTCCGGCTCATTTTACAGATGAGGAAACTGAGGCAAACAGGGTTAAGTGACTTGCTGAAAGTCACACAATTACCAATAGTGTCTAAGGCCAGATTTGAACTCATTAAGATGATTCTTCCTGACTCTAGGTCTGGTGCTTTATCTTCTATGCCATTCTGGCTGCCCAGTTATCCCAGATTAGAACACATGACTTGGTTTTTAGCTTCATGAAGGAAAGGAAGTATCTCTGCATTTCAGACAACAGTGAATATATTCCATTGAATTAAATCCAGATTAGCAAGTGAGCCTCTGCTTTTACTCCTCCCCTCAGTATGGCTTTATAGCTTTTATTGATAATCCTCTTGCCTCATATTTTAGAAAGAAGGTTCTAATAAATTAACTAACCGTTTATGCAAAGAAAATAAGTGTGCTTTGGATTATGTTTGTCAAAGGTCTTAGCAGAAAAGGCCTCCCAGAAGTTATTTCCATTGTCTGATTTCATAAGAGTTAGATATCAACAGAATTACTAAGAAAAGATCCATTGTTTCACAGAAGGAAGTAGATTCTGCCAACTCTCATATAGCTGAGAGCTATCATATGTTAGCTTGGATGAAAAGCCTAATTAAATCCAGTCTAACATTTGAAATATTTTATTTACCGATAAAAGTTTTTAAATGTTTACTAGTACTTACTGCTTCAGAAAGACCTGGGGCTTTGTCACTGTCAATATATTTTGTATCTGAGATGATTACTTTGACATAGCTCATTCAATTCGAGACGTGGTTTCTGGCCAAGAAAATGACCCCTTGATGGCCAGCCCTGGTGGTACATGAGTCCCTGGAGCCCTTGCCGGACCCTTGCTCGGAGCTTCTCCAAGATGGGAGACCTGCCAGAGTTTTGCTGTTATGGTCTCAGAGGACCTGGGTTGGCTCCAGGGCCACATCACAATTAATAGATGAGCTCTTTTGCAGAGGTCTTTGTATTCTAAGAAATGTGAATACATTTCTTATGGACTGTGTGGAAACATGTAGACTTGGCTGTTCTCTAGGACTGACAGCATGGAGGACCCTTTTCATAATGGTGGTTTTCTGTTTTTTGTAGCATGAGGAGGAACTGCCTCAGAACATGAAGCTACTCTCTAAAACAGCTCTGAAAAATCAAAGAAAACATGAGGCAAAGAAAGCTGCAAAACAGGTACTGGGGTGGGTTACTGCTGCTGCTGCTGCTACTACTGCTATTGCTACTGAGCTCACTCTGATTGGGTTTTTAATTGTTATTTTACCTGAGATGATGTGACATTGAATGTGTTTTTTAATTGAGAAAAAAAATAATGATGCCAATAATAGCATATTCATAAAACACGGGTTTTTCTGTTAAGAAGATAGAAAAAAATATTTTCCAAGTGAAACCATAAAGTGGAAGACACAAGGTCTATTTTAAAGAATATAACTGAAATAAAACCCAGTTTCCCCTGCTTGGGTGAAGAGATATTGATGAATTGGCTCTGAATTATCACAACATCCTATTGTTGCAAGGATTCACATTATCTAGGCTAACCTACTTTTGTCCTCATGAAGCCCCTCACATTTTCTTTAGGAATGCACCTTTTGGCCCACATTGATGAGATGGCTTGCTGAAGTTCATTTTATTTGTAGCCATGAAGTAAAGCAAGGTTGACTCTGACCCCAGAGCAGGCTTGGCCACATGGCCTTGGTTTCATTAACTTACCAGATGTGTTTAGTCTCAGAGCAGCTGCCAACTGACAAGATAAGGAGTCACTTGTTTAATCAGTGCCAGTTTTACAAATACAATCAGTTTGAGTAAGAGGTTTGACCAAAAAGATTTCTTTTTATTAGGCATAGATCTTCCCCAAGTAATTGTCAGATCAGGAACAATGAGATGTAGTTGTTGGCATATGAGCTAATTTACTTACCTTGGTTACTTTAGGATTGAAAATCAAAACATTTACTTAAGTTTAAAGTCACAAAGTATTTTACTATTACTGAATTCTTTATACCTATAGAAGAAAAGTAGCTCCTACTTTTACCAGCCATTTGGAGATTTAAATTACACTCTTCTTCTTTGTCATAGGAAGTTAGACCTCATTTCAATTTTTTTCTCTAAAGCAGTCTTTTACAATTTTGTGATTTCACTTTGAAAAAATACCAAATACTACACCTACTCCACTTTAGACTTTTGCACAAAGGACACCAGCCAACCAGATGTCTTTTATCACCACAGCGGTAGAAAGAACCATGTTATTCGGATTAGTCACTAGAGGAAAGCAGTTATTTCCCAAGAACTTCCTTTTGATGTGCTTGTTATTTATATGACTATGAGCATATAGCTACCCCTGCTGATAATATTTTAACTTTACTCATTCTTCCAGTTCAGACCTTATTTTATATCTGACAGTGTATGAACAATAAAATCACATTTTGATTTCTGCATTTTCTACATTTGGGCTATGGTGGTTGAAAAATTTAGTGTTTCTGTTTCCTTGAAAAATTGTATTTAACAAATAAATTCCTACAGGAAGCAAAAAGTGAAGGCAGTCAAGATTTGGATCTTAACCCAGCTCCACAGCAGAACACTCCACGAAATGTTGTCTCTCTGCCAACATCAGGAGACCCTGAAGTAGACAAAAAAATCAAGAATCTGAGAAAGGTAACAGACCTCTCACTAAAAGATAAGCAGAAACTGAGTAGAAGGAATAGTTGGGAGAATCATCAGTAGATGTAATTTTCCTACAAGCAAACTGACAGAGAAGTAGCTTGTAAGAAGCTTTCAGTTTGCTCATTCTCCCCTCCCATGTTGTGAAATTGTAAGAGAAGAAGGCCCTGGTTCTGGTCTTCTCCCCAGGGACTGACCAGCAATTCCATCTTAGATCAAGTATGTCTGCCTTATGCAACAGTTTTACCTGAGGCACATTGACGCTGGGAGATTGTGAAAGCAGTACTTGGCTCCATTTGAGGATGAGAAAGTGGAAACTGGGAGTTTGGTGATTTGCCCAGGTTGATGCTGAATCTATAAACCAGTTCATTGTGCCTTAGTTCTCCATTGTATTATTTGGAGAATTCACTTGGAGTTCTTTGGTGCTTGGTTTAGTTGGGAAATTGGGTGATGCCGTGAGGCTTGAACTGATGAGGAAAGGTTTGTGAGCAGCATTTCTCAGTCACTGAGTCTATCCAACCCCTCCATGCCTGTAACTCATTACACAGCAGCTGCTCTGCAGTGGATGTGGAGAAGAAAAGGAGGAGTGAGCCATGGGAAAAAAGGCAGTGATTTTGTCTTCCCTTTCTAGTTGTCAGTCTGTTCTCCACTACACATTGTCCTTTGACTTTCTAAATTTATTATAATTAATTATCTTAAAGCTCTTAAGATTTGGGCTAACATTTTAATATAAATTGTCTTTATAGAAATATTTCTAACTAATATTTACTTAAGTCCTTTTATTAAAAGTGTCTGAAAGCTGCTGAAAGTGTTTCCCCATTGATTTTTTCTTTTTTATTTTTGTACAAATGATGAAATATTACTAAAATATTCTTGTTTAAGAGTAAACATAACACCCCTTCCCCCAAAAAAGTATAAACCCTCATGAGAAATAAAGGAAAGAGAAAAAAATTGTGCTTCAGTCTGTGTTCCAACACCACCAGCTCTTATCTTGGATGGATCACATTCTTTAGGATAAGTCCATCACAAAAGTTACTTCCATATTTTTTCCACCATTGCTGTTGCTGATCACAGCTCCCTCCATTCATACCTTCCCACTACCATATACTATATTTTCTCTCTCCTTTCCCTCTGTCCCTCTTCTTAAAATGTGCTGTAGGGTAGTTGACTGGCACAGCAGACTGATCATCGGCCCTGGGTTCAAGAGGCCCCGAGCCCACATGCCACTCCTAAGGCCCAGCAACCACCCAACCCAGTGGTCCCAGACAGGCCACCCAATCCCAACCACTTGTGAGAAGTCAAAAAGAAAATGTGTTATATCTGACCACTCTCCCCCACAATCCATCCTCTCCTCCATCACTCACTTCCCCCCTTCCCCCTGTCCCACTTCTCTCCTTCTTACTCTAGATGTCTATACCCCATTGAGTATACAATGCTGTTTCCTCTCCTAGCCACCTCTGATGAGAGCAAAGGTTCCCTCATTCCCCTTCACCTCCTCCCCTTCCATATCATTGCAATAGCTCATTGTAATAAAAAAAATCTTATTATATGAAATATCTTAGCCTATTCCACCTCTCCTTTCTCTTACTCTCATTACATTTCCCTTTTATCCATTGACTTCATTTTTACAATATATTATATCTTCAAATTCAGCTCTCTCCTGTGCTTCATCTAAAAAGGCTGTTTCTACCTGCTCTATTAAATGAATATTATCAGTATCATTTTTCTATGCAGGAATACATGCAGTTCATCATCATTAAGTCCCTCATATTTTGCCCCTCTCCTCCAATCTCTATGCTTCATCTGAGTCCTGTATTTGAAGGTCAAACTTTCTGTTCAGCTCTGGTTGTTTCAGCAGGAACAATTGAAATTCCCCTGGTTCTTTGAAAGTCCATCTTTTTCCCTGGAAGAGGATGTTCAGTTTTGCTGGGTAGTTGATTCTTGGTTGTATTCCAAGCTCTTTTGCCTTCTGGAATATTATATTCCAAGCCCTACAAGCTTTTAATGTAGTTCCTGCTAAGTCCTGTATGATCCTCACTGCAGCTCCATGGTATTTGAATTGTGTGTGCTTGTAATATTTTCTCTTTGACTTAGGAGTTCTGGAACTTGACTATAATATTCCTGGGTTTTTTTGGTGGGGGGGGATCTCTTTCTGGGGGAGATCGGTGGATTCTTTCAGTTTCTATTTTGCCCTCTGCATCTAGATATCTGGGCAATTTTCCTGTTAGAAATTCTTTAAAAATGAGGTTAAGGCTCTTTTCTTGATTATGACTTTCAGGTATCCCAATGATTTTTTTTTTAGTTTTTTTTTTGCAAGGCAATGGGGTTAAGTGGCATGCCCAAGGCCATACAGCTAAGTAATTATTAAGTGTCTGAAGCCAGATTTGAACACAGGTACTCTGGATTCCAGGGCCGGTGCTCTATCCACTGTACCACCTAGCTGCCCCATATCCCAGTAATTTTTAAATTATCTTTCCTGAATTTGTTTTCCAGATGAGTTGTTTTTTCAATGAGATGTTTCACATTTTCTTCTAATTTTTCATTCTTTTGATGTTGAAGTATTGTGTCTTGACTTCTCACAAAGTCATCTGCTTCCTTTAGTTCCATTCTATATCTGAAGGATTTGTTTTCCTCAGAGAACTTTCTTATCTCTTTTTCCATCTGGCCAATTCTGCTTTTTTTTTTTTTTAGGTTTTTGCAAGGGAATGGGGCTAAGTGACTTGCCCAAGGCCACACAGCTAGGTAATTATTAAGTGTCTGAGGCCGGATTTGAACTCAGGTACTCCTGACTCCAGGGCCGGTGCTCTAGCCACCTCTCAATTCTGCTTTTTTTAAAGCATTCTTCTCCTCAATAACTTTTTGAACTGTCTTATCCATTTGACCTAGGCTGGTTTTTTAACATGTTATTTTCTTCAGTATTTTTTTTTTTTTGGATCTCTTTGACTAAGCTGCTAACTTCTTTTTCATGTTTTTCCTGCATCTCTCAATTCTTTTCCCAATTTTTCTTGGAGTCTTTAGATGGAGGAGCTTGTACTTCCTCATCTTCAGATTGAGTATTTTGATACTTCTTGGGATCATAGACAAAGTATTTCTCAATGGTGTTCTTCTTTTTTCTCTGTTTACTCATTTCTCTAGCCTGTGCCTGGTTTTGGGGTGCTTCTTGAGTTTTTTGAGTATTATTGGGACCCTCCCCACAAGGATCTTCATGTGTGAAGTTCTGTCTTCCCTCCTGGTCTGTGAATGACCATATTCACTCCCCTCTGTCACAGGGCTGAGGTGGGGGGGGGGGCCTGTTCTGTGGTGCCCTAGACTGCAATCAGGATCTGAATGTGGTCAGAGCCCCAGAGTCCTGTTCCAGGGACAAAGGACAGACCTCTGAAGTCTCTCTCCACCTTTGGTGGGCTGAGCTCCCATTGAGGTGTTTTTTTGTTGTTGTTTTTTTTTTTTTTAGATTTTTACAAGGCAAATGGGGTTAAGTGGCTTGCCCAAGGCCACACAGCTAGGTAATTATTAAGTGTCTGAGGTCGGATTTGAACCCAGGTACTCCTGACTCCAAGGCCGGTGCTTTATCCACTACGACACCTAGCCGCCCCTCCCATTGAGTTTTAATCTTTCCAGTTATTTTTAAGTTCATGGGCTCTTTATTTCTCTTTTAACAAAAAATCAGTATCCATTGTATTTAATGTTATTGTTGATGTACTATCCTTACCCCCTGCATTGCTTGAGTGATACTTGGGTGTCCAGGTCAGCTGCAGGTGTGTCCCTGGCAGCCTTCACCAGTGCACTGTGATTCATAGCATGCTTTGCCCCATAGACTTAGTTGGCTCTATGTAGCCAAGAAAGAGACATTCGGTTTATGGTTTTTAAAAACTTACTTTTCCTCACTCAAATTTCAGTAGCTTCTTTAAAACTTTGTAAATAGTATGCTACAGGGGCGGCTAGGTGGCGTAGTGGATAAAGCACCGGCCCTGGAGTCAGGAGTACCTGGGTTCAAATCCGGTCTCAGACACTTAATAATTACCTAGCTGTGTGGCCTTGGGCAAGCCACTTAACCCTGTTTGCCTTAAAAACCTAAGGGAAAAAAAATAGTATGCTACATTTTTTAACATTGCCAATGATACCTAACATTTTTAAAAATGAACTCCATCCTGTTACATCTGCTACAGTATTTTGATTTAATAGGATTTGATTTAAATAGGATGATTGAATTGGCCTTATTCCAATTTCACATCTTTTTAAAAAAATCAGTTTGTATGTAATGACTAAGTCTTCTAAAATTCTATTTTCTTATTTTCCCCCTTAATCAGATTATTTTCTTTTAACAGAAACTGAAAGCAATTGAACAATTGAAAGAACAAGCAGCTAGTGGTAAACAACTGGAGAAAAATCAGGTAATTACCTTCTGTCTTCTTTTGGGGTCATAGTTCCTTTTTAGGCTATTTTTCTGACATAATTATCAGATAAGGCAGCATATAAATTCTTAAAAGTCTTTTTTATTTTAAAATAAATGTATCATTCTAAAATAATTTTACAAGTCAAGTTTCCCTGGAAGTCTTTTTTTAATGCCTTGTGATCTGGAGGTGACCCTGAACAAAACAATTAGTGAATGATCAAGTCTGCCTGACTGTTGAGCTAGAAAGAGTGACAATGTACACATTGCCCCCACAAGCTAGCTGCTGGCAGTAGATTTCTCTCCAGTCCCAAATATACATATAGAGGTAGACATATGTATGCTTATATCCATATAGATATATCATATATCTATATGTATATATGTGAGTGTGTATGAATATACATATGTATTCATTTGTTTAATAAATATACATATAACATATGAGAATTCAGAAAAACCATTTCCTGAAGAAAGTATGGAGAATTTGCCAGAGCCATCAATTCAGGGAGTGATCACACTTAAATCACAGGTTCTTGCTCAATTGCTAGATTTTCACCAAAAAACCAATATAAGATTATATAAATATATGCCACCCTCTGGACAGTCACTGAAAATCATGGCAATTTTCTATTTATTTATTTCACTATTTCCTCTGAACTTGAGGCTCATGGGCTGCCTCCCTTCTTCCACCAATTGCCTTAAGTAGATCCCTGCATAACTGATGCACCCTGGACCTTCTTGTCAACTCTTCTTAGTTGCAGGGTGCAGCCCTGCTCTTATCCCTCCTTTATATAAAGGGCCAAAGAGGAGGCAGATAGGCAGTACCCTTTCTTACTAGTATATTAATAGAATTTGTATGCAAATACTAGTAAGATTAAGTTGGAGTTTTAAAACTTAAGTTTTAGAAATCCCTTTTTCCCAAGAGAATATGGTATCGATCCTTTCTCTTATCATATAGGAAATTCTTTTTCTTTAAATGTGTGGAATTCTTGTTAACAGATTAAAAAGAATTAATGGCTTTCTCTTTCTGTATTTTTTCCACCTTGAATAAGCTCAGTGTAATATTTTAAAATTTTCCAGATGGAGAAGATCCAGAAAGAAACAGCTCTCCTACAGGAACTGGAAGATTTGGAATTGGGTGTTTGAAGTTTTATGAAAAATTAGTTACCTGAAATCAGTGTAAATACATTCTCTGTATTAAACCTACTAGAATAATTAATTTCTTTTATTTCAAATGGCTGAGTCCACACACATGTACATATTTACTGTTCATCTATATTTCTAACCATTTACCTTAAATTTTGTGCATGTCAAAAATTATTTAATAATGTTTATTAAATTTGCTTTTACTAATTTCAAAGATGGGGTAGAAATGCTTATGATACAAATTAGTATTAATAATAATATTAAGTATCAAAATAAGCATGTTAGTTTGGGGGGAAATATAAATCTGATAGCTTGAAGATCCCATGCAAAAAAAAAAAGTTGCAACAGAGCCCAACTGTTCAGTTGTTTTCAGTTTCTACAGAACTATAGAACTTAATAAATAACTTTTTAAATTTAAGAACTTGGGTTTTGTATTAAATCAAAAATAAGAATTCTTTTAATTATTTTACAAAGTATGTCTTAAAGTAATTTTTATAAACACTCAGGATAATTCTTTATAACAAATTATTTTAATATCAGAAATGTAGCTCTCATCTATAATCCTTGCTACTAAGGGAGATCAAGGCTTGTGACTACTTGAATCTAGGAGTTCTGAGCTTGCTGCAGACCTGCAGCAAATCAAGTGCCTTTATTAAATCTGGCATTGTGATGGTAAACCTGCTACTGGATTTAGAGGGTCCCCAGTCTGGTGAAAGGAGGGCTATATAATACCCAGGCCAGAATGAGCAGTGAGACTAGCGCAGTGACTGCACTGCCAGGGCTAGGGAGAGAAGAGTCTCCAAAAGAACATGTAGCACTGTTTCCCATCATTTATACTAAATTCTTCCATGGGGTTAATGTTTACATCTTATCTGAATTCCTTTTTTCTTTCCTCACTTAATCATATTTTATTTTTTCCAAATATATGTGTGTGTGTGTGTGTGTGTGTGTGTGTGTGTGTGTGTGTGTGTAGTTTTCAACATCAATTTTTAAAAGATTTTGAGTTCCAAATTTTTCTCCCTCCCCTTCCCAACATGTTGAGCAATCTGATATAGGTTATATATGTGCAATCACTTAAACATATTTCCATATTAGTCATTATGAAAGAATAGAACAAAAGGGGAGAAAGAAAGAAAATCATGATAATAGTATGCTTTGATCTTCATTTTGACTTCATAGTTCTTTCTCTGGATATGGATGGTATTTTCCATCACAAGTCTTAGAATTGACTCATATTACTGTACTGCTGAGGAGAGCTAAGTCTGTCGTGGTTGATCATCATACAATATTACTTTAATTGTGGACAGTGCTGCTTGCTCACTTCAGTCAGCATCAATTCATTGAAGTCTGTCCAGGCTTTCCTGAAGTCCCTCCTGGTCATGATTTCTTTTAGAACAATAGTATTCCATAACAACCATTCCCCAATTGATGGGCATTCCCTCAATATCCAATCCTTTGCCACTGCAAAAAAAGAACTGCTAGAAATATTTGTGAACATGTGGGTCTTTTTCCCTTTTTATCATCTCTTTGGGACACAGACCCAGTAGTGGTATTGCTGGGTGAAAGAGTCTCCACAGTTCTAATACCCTTGGGGCATAGTTCCAAATTGCTCTCCAGAAAGCTCCACCAACATTGCATCAGGTCCCAGTTTTCCCATATCTTCAGCACTGACCAGTGCTGTCTGTGAGATGTGAGTTGTTTGAATTTGCATTTCTCTAATAAGTGATTCAGAGCATTTTTTCCTATGGTTTTCTTTGAATTTTCAAAACATTTTTTTACCAAGAAACATACTTCTTGTTATCAAGCATCTTTGGTTTCTTCTATGTCACTACTCCCTCCACCAGTGCATATAGACACCTCTTCATAGGGAGAGCTAGAGAAGCTTAGTGGGCAACCTGCAGGTATAACTGAAGTAAATAGACATTCTGTGTTTATAAATAAAAGACAGCATTAAAGAAGAGTCTGTCTTAATCTCAAGTAGTAAATCTGTTGGCTTAAATTATAAAGGATAGATCACTACAAGTAGTACCTTGACCAAATTCTAATTCCTCATGATAGTATAGAGGTGACCCTGCCCCCTTGAAGGTTGTACTGGTGGAGTACGGCTCATATGCATTCTGCCAAGTTGGAAGATTTTATAATATGGATGGGTTCATCCATCAGCTGGGTCTGCTTTTCAAGGATATCTCAAGCTAAATTGAGAGAGAATCATCAAAGTTGTTTTTCTTTTTTCAGCTCCATGATTCATGGAAACAGATCAAAGTACAAAATGGCCTTCAATCTCCTGGACCCCTTCCAACCCCCTTATTAATACTGTTGCTCCAGTAGAAAATGGAAATGAGAATGCTAAGCTTAACCAATTCTTAGATCATCTGTAAACTTGGATGTAGTTGAGACTTATCACCTCTCACCAGGACTCTTGTAAGAACTCTCTTAACTGGTCTTCTGCCTTGACTCTCCCCATTCCAATCCATTTTCTAGGAAGAAAAGTGATTTTCCTAAAGTATAAGTCACCTATTCATCCCCCACCCCTGCACTACCAAACATTAACAGCTTCCTACAATTTCTAAGATCAATGATGAATTCCTTTGCACTTAAAGCTCTTCCCAGTTCACCCTTTCCTACCTTTCGAGTCTTGGGCATTATTTTCCCTCTCACATTGTCCATGCCTTACTGGCTTCTCTGCTGTTCCTCTCACATAGCACCTCATTTGCCATCTGTATGCCTTTCCTTTAATTCCCCCCCCATTATTGAAACTCTGTTCCATCTCTTAGAATGTTTGACTTCCTTCGAGGCTCAGCTCAAAAGCCATCTTCCATAGTACCTATGTTGTTAATATGTTGTCTTTTCTGTTAGAATGTAAGTTCCTTGAGGACAGGGTTTGCTTTTACTTTTTTTTTTTTATCTAGTGTTGAGCACAGTATCTGGCTTACAGGGGATGCTTAATAAATGTTCATTGATTGATACTCTAAATGTGTAGTCTTTGCCTAAAGATAAATTGATACAGTACTGATATTTTGACTGTAATTGAAAGTTAAAAGTTTTGACTGAGTGGCAATGCTAGACCAAAGAACATTCTCAGTTTCATTTTGTTGTAGATATTAAAATGATGCATTAATGTACCTGTTCCCCAGTGATCCTTCTCATCATTTATCAGTTTCCTTGTCACCTTTACCAATCCTGCTAGAACCCCCAAAGCTGCTTCAATATACATTTTTCTTTAAACATTATTTGAAGCATTTTTTCATGTTTTTGTTGCTAGCTTGTATTTCTTCCTTTGTAAAATGGCCTATTTCATATCCTTTTACCTAGGTGAGATCAACGTGTTTTTGAACCTACCAATTAGAAGGTGTTACATGGGAAAGGTGTAGAAAAATAAGAATGAACAAAAATAAAGACTATCTCTAATTCTTAGAAAAGTTTAAATGATGGAAAGTAATATAATAATTATGGAATGTTTATTATGTGCTAGGCACTGCTCTAGTCCCCATTTTACAGATGAGGAAACTGAGGCAAACAAGTTAAATGACTTAAGTAGTAAGTGTCATGAGACCAGATTTGAACGTGAGTTGTCTGGACTCCAGGCCCTGTGCCTGTGACCCACCTCATCTGGTTGCCAAAATCAGGAAAAGTCCAGGAACAATTGAATCTACAAATATTTGATCTTGCTAAGGAGGGAGAAGTGCCAACTTAGTTAACAAAGTGGCGTATAAGTTACCAAATACCAGAGGAGGTGGATGATTTTGAAGAGCATTATCTCACAAAGCAATGGAAGATACATGCTTTATAAGAGGACTTGACACGAGACTCACACAAGCCAGGTTATTCTCCCAATCATTTGTAATAGCTTATATAATGCTTTAAAGTTTGCATGAGGCTTAATCCAAATAGTTGTGAAAAGGAAGAAATATGCCAGCCTCTCTGTGATCTGCTTTTAAAAATCACTGATAGTGGAATTTGTCACACTTGGAATCTCAAGTCAGGAATCAATAAACTAGGCAAACAGCAATAGTAAGTAAGAAAATTATTAGGAAAAAAAAGCCAGAATCAACCAAATAGATTCGAAGGAAATCCATCTTGGAAGTGACACATTTTGAAGGCAGTTGGCAATTGCTTTTCAAATAGGAAGATTACTAAAAAATTTAAAACCATAGATGGTATTATTACTACGGAGAGAGGCCACTTTAAAAAATATCAGAAACTACAGATTCTTATGTTATTTCTCACATTTCTGTTATAGGAGTGATCTCCAAATAGGAATGAAGGTTATACTTGATGAAAGAAGGAAATTGTCCAGCTTCTGTAGGTAGCTTTCTCCAGTAGACCTCATATTCCCTATGATGCAGTTGACTGATATGTAGGGAATAGAAGAACCTATTGGACTTGATAAACTGAGTTTAGCCAACAAAGGTATTTCCTTAAGTGACCACTCAATCATGCTAAGATTATATAAGGGGGGCGGCTAGGTGGCTTAGTGTATAAAACACCGGCCTTGGAGTCAGGAGTACCTGGGTTCAAATCCGGCCTCAGACACTTAATAATTGCCTAGCCGTGTGGCCTTGGGCAAGCCACTTAACCCCATTTGCCTTGCAAAAACCTAAAAAGAAAAATATTATATAAGATCCTAAGACATGCATCCATGGTGATCATTTCTTTCAATGATACACTGAGTATTGACATGAAACAGGAAAATAGTCTTATTGAAAGGGTCCACTAATGTAATGATACATTTTTTTAGGGTTTTTTTTTTTGCAAGGCAATGGGGTTAAATGGCTTGCCCAAGGCCACACATCTAGGCAATTATTAAGTGTCTGAAGCCTGATTTGAACCCAGGTACTCCTGACTCCAGGGCTGGTGCTCTCTCCACTGTGCCACGTAGCTGCCCCAATGATACTTTTTTTTTTTTTTTAGGTTTTTGCAAGGCAAATGGGGTTAAGTGGCTTGCTCAAAGGCCACACGGCTAGGTAATTATTAAGTGTCTGAGGCCGGATTTGAACCCAGGTACTCCTGACTCCAAGGCTGGTGCTTTATCCACCAATGATACATTTCTTGCACAAAACCCAGAAGCAAAATTTCTAGTGATGGAAAGGATTTTTAGATACTCTTATTTGCAGATAACATTGTGCTATATTGTATTTACCCTACAGAAAATTCTCAGTACTTGTTCAAAAGGGATTGACCTAACTATTCATCTTGGGAAAAGTGATGGAAGCAGTGAAGGGAAAATTTATGTTATGTTTCATTGAATAAGAAGCCAATTTAATGAATATATCAGCACATGTATCTAGGATAGAGGCTATGAATGGGTAATGAACAGATCCCCTATTCTCTAGGGATTTACATTCTTTTGGGGGGGTTATGGCATGTACACATATACATCCACATTTATGTACAATATGTATATGCATACATGGACAAATATATGTACATATTATATTCAGAATAAATAGAGCAGTTTCAGTTAGGATCAAGAAAGTTCTCATAAAAAGTGATGTTTGATTTGAGTTGGGGTTTTTTTAGATTTTTCAAGTCAATGGGGTTAAGTGGCTTGCCCAAGGCCACACGGCTAGGTAATTATTAAGTGTCAGACCGAATTTGAACCCAGGTACTCCTGACTCCAAGGCCAGTGCTCTATTCACTGCACCACCTAGCTGCCCCTTGATTTGAGTTTTGAAAGAAATGAGGGACTAATTGAGGCAAAAGTGAGTTCCTTCCACTAGCAGTGGAAAAGCACCAATAGGAGAGATCGGGTTCTGAGGGTGAGGAACAGAGATAAAGACCAGTTTAGCAAGACTGTAGAATACAGGAATGTATAGTGTTCTGAAAGATACATTGCAGTCAAGTTTTAAGATCTTTAAAAATCAAACAAGTTGGTTCTTCATCACTGTAGCTTATGGAGCTGAAGAAAGACAGTCAAACCTGCATTTAAAGAAAATCACTTTGACAGCTATTGAAGGATGAATTAGAAAGGGGAGAGACAAGTCAGGGACACCAATTAAGTCATTTTGATAGTCCAGGTGAGAAAGGGTGAGGATATGACCTCAGTGTGGCTGTAGCAGCAGAGAGAAGGGAACTGATAGGAAAGATATAATCAATTATCTGTCTTTTAATACATGACTACTATGTACAAGCAATGAGTCAAGTACTGGAGATAAAGAATAGCAAAAACAGCAAATCCTCTCAAGGAGTTCACAATCTAATGAGGGAGACATCATACAAACAACTAACAAACAGTGGATTTTATATTTGATCCTGGAAGTAATAAGGGGCTACTAGTGTCTGTTGAATGTAGATGGGGTGTTCTATGGTCACACTTGAATTTTGGGAAGATCAATTGGATAGCAAAGTAGAAGATAGTTTGGAAATGGAGAGGGAGAGATTTGAAGCAGGAAAACAACCAACAAACTATTATTGTAATAGTCCTGATGTGAGGTGATGAGGGACTTGTACCAGAGTAGGTTTAGTGTCAGAGGAGAGAAGGGGTAGATATAAAAGGTATTAAGAAATAACAAGACTTGATTGAATAGGGTGAGGGGATGGGACAAATGAGAAAGAAGAGCCAATGGTGACCCCTTAATCTGTGAGCTTGGATGACTGGAATGATGATGGTAGCCTTAAAAGTAAAAAAAAGTTAGAATGGATAATTTTGAGGGAAAGGTAATGCTTTGGGTTTTGGATATGTTGAGTTTATGACATCTATTGGTAATCCAGTTCAAGATGGCTAGGCAATACTGGAGGTCAGAAGAGAAGTTAGGACTAAACCAATGAATGCAGAGATAGAAATAACATTTGAACACTGACTGGATAAGGGATGAGGGAGAGTAAATAGTATCTCTATCTATCTCTATCTCTACATCTCTATCTCTATCTATATCATCTTTATCTCTCTATATATATATCTAGATATATATATATCTAGATATATATATATCTAGGTATATATATATCTAGGTATATATATATATATATATATATATATACTGATCTTTATAAACCTGGGAGCCTGTAAGAATGGTAGTACCTTTAAAATTAATTGGGAATTTTAGAAAAGGAGTGGATTTGGGAGAAAAGACATTCAATTTTGAACATGTTTAGTTTGAGATATGTATAGGACATCAATCTTGAAAATTTCAACAGATGATAGGTGATTCAGGAGTGAAATTTAAGAGAACAACTACAAACAACCATGTAACTGAGTCAATTGGATAAAGTTGACAAATGCTTGAGAACTTATGAAGTCATCAAATGAGCATAAAGAAATAGAGTGTGTTTGGTCCATTTGGTTCAATTCAGCAAATATAAAAAAAAAACAGGTTCAGAAACATGAAGTTTCTCTCTCATGGTCACATAAATGATAAATATCAGAGGCAAGATCCCACTCCAAAGTCCCTGTGACTCTAAATTCAGGGCTCTTTGCATAAAACTGCCTTCTCATTCTCAATACATGACTAAACCCTTTGTGTTTCAGTTTCCTTATCAGTAAAATATTTCACATTGTATTTCATAGAGTTGTTATGAAGAAAGCACTTTGAAAACTTTGAACTGATAGCGAAGTTGAATTATGATCACTATTGTAAACAGTATCTTGTTGGATCATGTGTTTAGTGTATTTATAAAATGTCTCTCCCATGCAAGGCACTAGGGATGGAAAAAAAATTTTCTCTGCTCTAGAGAAATTTGTAGTCTTCCATGACCCTCTTTATTTTATAGGGCAATTCAGTCTGTTTACATTGCTATAATTGGTGATATTTGATTTATCCTTTGCCAGTATTATCAAAATATTCTTTTTTTCCAGTAAAGAATAAAAAGATAATATACTTTACTATAGGTTACTAGGGTTTACATTGTAAGAATGTGAATTAGACAGGTATATGTCTCACAAATAAGCAAAAAAATTTGTATTATGATAAGAATAACTTCTGAAGAAATGAATTTAATAGAATGATAAAAATAAGTCAAGTGAGAACAATTAATGATAAATGGATTTAGTTATTTTAAAGATTAAAAACAACCACAAAAATTAAATCCTACATTTTATACTATTAGGTCTAAATTTTAGAGCAGAGTCCATTAAGATTATATTCTGTGCCCTCTTTACTTCTTTAGTTTTCCCATGACTTCAATGATCATGTCTATGTACTTAGCATATATATAAAATAAAGTAATTAATAAATGCATATGACAACTTCTGTGTGCATGATGCCTATATCTATAATTTCAAACCTAATCTCACCTTGGGTAAAAAATTTCCAACTTCCTCCTATAGACCTCCATTAGATGTCCTACAAGCACAAATTCAATATGCCCCAAACTAGCTTTAATTCTCCTCAGATCTCTTCCTAGCACTATAATTGTCTCAGTCATCTTGCTTTAAAACATCAGTCACTGGGTGGCTAGGTGGTGCAGTGGATAAAGCACCGGCCTTGGAGTCAGGAGTATATCTGGGTTCAAATTGGTCTCAGACACTTAATAATTACCTAGCTGTGTGGCCTTGGGCAAGCCACTTAACCCCATTTGCCTGGCAAAAACCTAAAAAAAAAATAAAAAATAAAAATAAAATAAAACATCAGTCACCTATGACCATTTCTTCTCCCTTATCCTCTACATCTAATCAACTGCTAAATGCAATAAATTCTACAACCTCTAAAATTCTTGTATTCATTCCCTGCCACTCACACTGATACTACCCTAATCCAATCCTTTATTTTCTTACAACTATACTGTAGTAATAGACTCCTAATTAGTCTGCCTTTCTTCAGGGTCTTAACATTTGATGTTTTAGATCTGGTATACTGTTTGCTATAGGTTGCTGAGGTTTCAAACCTCAGATTCTCTATATCTTCTTATCCTGTGCACACTGGGAAAGTAAAAAAAAAAATAAGATACTTGAAATTAAGATGAAGAAGAGAAACTTTGAAGGGTAGGCAATGGGAGATGATGTGGTTAATTTTTTTTTAGGGATTGTAGAATGGAAGAAATAATAGAGTTGTTTAATTTGATCATGGAGGAAATAAAGCCTTTCCTGGTTCTTGTCCTTTGTTATAAATGCAAAATGGAAAAAAGGCAGATTTGGGTTTGTTGTAAAGGAAATTTTCTAACAATTAAAATTGTCTAAGAGTGGAAAGGGCTAGCTCTGGAAAGGGCTTAGCTCATCTAAAATTTTCAAGGAGAGAATGAATGTTTGTGGTAAGGTTTCTTTGTTTAGGCATGAATTGAACTTTATGGCCTTGGAAATTTCTTCGAATTCTGAGGTTCTAGGACACTGTAGAGTATAAAGGGAGCATAATGAGAGATAAGGTTAAAAAAAAATCTGTAACCAGATTAGGAAGGATAATGGAATGCATTTTGTTCATAGGTCAATTAGGAACCACTGAAGGAATTATGTGGAAAGTACTAAAAAAAACATTATGTTTCATTCTGTGTTATAAAAGATTCAGAAGGAAAAAGGTCAAAAATGTTTAAGTTTATTATGGAGCTGAGAGTTACTAGAATAGTTAAATATACCTTAGGCATTCTACATAAAGTAAGTTCTACCCAAACTGATATCTTTGAAGAGGAATGGAGAGACCCTAGCTGTGTGACCCTGGGCAAGTCACTTAACCCTGTTTGCCTCAGTTTCTTCATCTGTAAAATAAGTTGGAGAAGGAAATGGAAAACCATTCCAGTATCTTTGCCAAGAAAATCTCAATTGGGATCATGAAGTCAGACATGATTGAAAAACAAAAAGAAGAAAAGACTACTAGGCAAAGTGTGTGTGTGTGTGTGTGTGTGTGTGTCCATTTACAAGCTGTCTGCCAGAATCATCTGCTTTTTTTTTTTGTGGGGCAATGCAGAGAATCATCTGCTCTTAATCAGAAAGGCATTAACTGTGATTTTATGTACTTCCTGGAAAATTAGCAAGATTGGTTTTTCTCTGGTTTGTTATAGTTCTAATTGTGAAGAAAGAAAGAAGTTGTAAGTTTCCTCAGAGAGCAGAAGTTATGTGAAAGAAAGTTCTGCTAAACCAAAGAGATTAGTTGGAGAGGGCTGAAAACCAGTTAGCAAGAGTCTGGACCTGTGGATTGCTGCTAAATATTCAACAAACCTCTTCTCTGGGGAAGTAGAATTATACTGTGGAAGTATAATCCACATGAACATTTTCTCCATCACTTTCTTAAGTCTAGACAATCCACAAAATGATAAATCAAGCCCTGTTTTGAATGTTTGCTAATTTCTAGGATGGAAAATATTCACAATGAAAATGCCACATTTGGCTCGTGGGGTTCTTTGAGCCGGTTCCAGAACACCCCTACTTGGACCACAAAAAACATCAAGCTGATGCCTAAAGCACTATCTAGAAGTCAATGGTAAGTGGGAGTTGGTCCCAGAGAAAAAGTTCTGGGAATTGGGAGAGGGAACCAGAAAAGGTGGGCTTTAAATCATATCTTGAAGGGAAGCCAGGGAAGTAAGGGGATGGAGGAAGAGAGGATTCCAAGCATGGGAGAGAGAGCTAGTGAAAATGCACTATCAGGAAACAGAATGACTTGAGCAAAGAACAGCAAGAGTGCTGTTAAATTAGAGAAAATATCCTTTAGCCAGTCCTCCTTCAGCCCTATACTCAAAGACCTTCATCAACCTGGTTTGCTTTCCTCTGAACAAACCAATTAATCATTGCCCTTCCAGGACTGCTGCCCAGAACTGAACACCAGGCTCCAAACTGGTGTCACCAGGGCAGGTGTTTGCCTCCTTGTTCCTTGGAGTGATAATTACTCAATACAAACTAAGATTGCATTTGTTTTTTAGTTCTTCTCAAAGTTCAGGACAAGTCCAACTTATAAAAAAGCCTTTCATGATCTCTAGACTTTCCTCAACCTTGAAATTGGAATAAACATTTTCTTTTCTATGTACATTTTTTCTTAATTAGATGCAAGTTCTGTGATTTATTTTCTCTCTATTAAATTTTTCTCTTTATCCCCAGCATCTAAAAGGGTGTCTGACACATAGTAGGTGACATATATACATATATATATATATATATATATGTATATTTAAATCAAGTGTAAGATTTTATGTTTATCTCAATAGATTCAGTCCAAAGTAGCATGTTAATATGTTTTGGATACTGAATGCAATACAGTGTGTTAGCTATCCCTCTCAGCTTTTTGTCACCCGAAAACATCTTTGTCATTGATAAAAATAGGAAATAGGAGAGCTAAAAAAAAAACCCAAACCACAACTTCTCAGGTCACTCCCTGGAGACCTTATCCATTCTGTCACTCTGAGTTTAGTTTCAAAACCACAGAACTGAAATATCATCTTACTCTTATCTCTTTCTTTTCCACAAGAATAAATGGAACACTTTATTGGATGCTTTGCTATAATCTAGAGCAATCATAGCTGTAACATTCCAGTTCTATCAGTTTAGTTCCCTTGCTCAAAAAAGAAACCATGACCTATTGTTGACTTAAGCCACACTCATTTATTTTCCTTTTCTTTTTAACGTTGTTTTTCAGTTCTGTCCAATCCTTTATTACCCCATCTGGGGATGCCTTGGCAAAGATGCTGAAGTGGTTTACCATATTCTTCTTCAGGCCATTTTACAGATGAGCAAACAGAGGCAACCAGAGTTAAGTGACTTGTTGGGTCACATAGCTAGTAAGTATCTGATAGCAAATTTGAATTCAGGAAAAGGAATTCTATCTACTGAATCACCTAGCTTTTCTACTTATTTTCATATACACTCACTAATCATATCTTTAATAATTTCTCATTGAATTTTGCTAGAAATTTCTGTGGTTTCTGTTCAAGCCATGACCAACACCTAGAATTTACTCCTCTATCTCTATCATTACTGTTACTTTACTCCCTAATCTTTGTATGTTGAAATTCTACCCACAAGGTCTAAGGAGATTTCCAGCCAACAAATGTGCTGCTTGAATGGAGGCAGGCAGCCCATATCCTACAGCCCTAATACTAAAAAACATAAATATCCTCCCAGGCTAATTAGTGCCCAAGGAATCTAATAAGCAATCAATAAAAGTAAGCAGACTCTAAGTGGTTTCTATGCCAGAAATGTGCAGAAAAATCAGTTCAAAGTCAATGGGCACTAGGAGAGGAGTTTAGCCAGAAAAGTTAGCATCAGCATAAACAGAAACAAACTTACCAGTGTGATCAGAGACTAACACTGTGACTGCAGGGTATCTTCAACAAAGCTCCAAGGGTAATTGTAAGAGCCACAATGGAAATCTTGGAAATGCCAGCAACCAAAGTAGTATGTGCAAAAAAAGAGCACTTAATACAGAGACATCCCAGGCCCAGGGAATTTGAGGTCCCCACTACTTTATCCTGAAGAAACAGCACTTTGAATCTCAAAGATTTAGGGGAAACCAATTCAAAAAAGTAGAAGTCAACCAGGTGACCCAGACAGCTCAAGAAGGGCCCCCACCCCACATAAAAGTGTAATAGCAAGCCGAGCCTGGCCTTGATACAAAACCCCTGTTCAGGAACTAGGGCTGGAGAGATGAGTAAACAGAAGAAACAGATCACTATAAAGAATTATAATAGACCCAGGGATGCTAAAAGATCCAGTCTAGGAGAGAATGACATCACAACAATTTAAAGGAAAGACTCAAAGGAAAAAGAGATTATTTGCAAGGACTACATGAAGAAATGAAACATATTTTTAAAAATTTTTTTAAATTTATTTATTTTATTTAATATTAATTCTCATTTTGTACAAGTAATGTTTTTTTACATTAATAAAATATTCTTGTTTAAGAGTAAATGAAATACCCCCTCCCCCCATAAATATAGACTTGCTTGAGCGATAAAGTAAAGGGGAGAGAAAAAAATAAAATTAAAAAAAATAATAGTAATAATTGTAGGTATGGCCAGGTGGCGCAATGGACGAAGCACCAGCCCTGGAGCCACGAGCACCTGAGCCCACATCCAGCCCCGTACACCCAACAATCACCCAGCCGTGTGACATGCAAGCCACCCGAACCCCACTGCCTGCAAAAACCAAAAAAAAGAAAAAAAAGACCCAAAATAAAATAAAATAGTAATAATAGTCTGGGTGGCAGACAAAGCATTGGCCCTTCAGCCAGGAGCACCCGGGTCCAAATCTGGCCTCAGACACCCAACGATCACCCTGCTATGCGGCCCCAGGCAGGCCACCAAGCCCCATTTGCCCTGCACCCCCCCCAAAATAATAATAATAAAAAAAATGTGCTTCAGTCTTTGTTCCAACACCAACAACTCTGTCATGGGTGGATCACATTCTTTATGATAAGTCCATGGCAAAAGTTACTTCCATATTTTTCTACCATTGCCATTGCTGATCGCAACTCCCTCCTTTCTTATTTCTCCACTACCTTGTACTATATTTTCTCTCTCCTTTCACTCTGACTCTGCTGTAGGGTCACTGAGTGGCGCAGTAGACAGATCCCTGGTCCTGGGGCCAAGAAGCCCTGAGCCCCCATACCACCCCTTAGGCCCAGAATCCACCTGGCCTTATGGTCCTGGACAGGCCTTCCAATCCCAGCCCCTTGCAAGAAGTAAAAAAGAAAATGTGTTATATCTGACCATTCTCCCCCCATGGTCCATCCTCTCCTCCTTCATTCACATCCCCACTCCTTCCCCCTGCTCCCCCCTCCCTTCTTACTCCAGATGTCTATACCCCATTGAGTATATATGCTGTTTCCTCTCCTAACCACCTCTGATGAGAGTGAAGATTCCCTCATTCCCCCTTGCCTTCCCTCTTCCATATCATTGCAATAGCTCATTGTAATAAAGAAAAATCTTATTATATGAAATATGTTGGCCTATTCCCCCTCTCCTTTTTCTTTCTCCCATCACATTTCCCTTTTTTTCTATTGACTCCATTTTTACACCATATTTTATCTTCGAATTCAGCTTTCTCCTGTGCTTCAACTATAAAAGCTCCCTCTACTTGCTCTATTAACTAAGTAGGTTCATATGAGTATTATCAATGTCATTTTTCTATGCAGGAATACATGCAGTTCATCCTCATTAAGTCCCTCATATTTCCCCCCTCTCCTCCATCTCCATGCTTCACCTGAGTCCTGTATCTGAAGATCAAACCTTCTGTTCAGCTCTGGCCATTCCAACAGGAACATTTGAAATTCCCCTGGTTCATTGAAAGTCCATCTTTTTCCCTGGAAGAGGGCATTCAGCCTTGCTGGGTAGTTCATTCTTGGCTGCATTCTAAGCTCTTTTGCCTTCCGGTATATTATATCCCAAGCCCTAAGAGCTTCCAATGTAGTTGCTGCTAAGTCCCGTGTGATCCTGACTGCAGCTCCATGATATTTGAACTGTGTCCTTCTGGCTGCTTGTAATATTTTCTCTTTGACTTGGGAGTTCTGGAACTTGGCTATAATATTCCTAGGGGTTGGTTTTTTGGGATCTCTTTCTTGGGGGGATCAGTGGATTCTCTCCATTTCTGTTTTGCCCTCTGCTTCTAGAATATCAGGGCAATTTTCCTGTAGTAATTCTTTGAAAATGATGTCAAGGCTCTTTTCCTGATCATGACTTTCAGGTATTCCAATAATTTTTAAATTATCTTTCCTAAATCTGTTTTCCATATCAGTTGTTTTTTCTAATTTTTCATTTTTTTGGTTTTGAAGTATTGATTCCTGATTTCTGTTAAATTCATCAATCTCCCTGAATTCTATTCTTTGTCTGAAGGATTTGTTCTCCTCAGAGAGTTTTCTTATCTCTTTTTCCATCTGGCCAATTTTGCTTTTTAAAGCATTCTTCTCCTCAATAACTTTTTGAACTGTTTTATCCCTTTGACCTAAGCTGGTTTTTAGCATGCTATTTTCTTCAGCATTTTTTTGGATTTCCTTGACTAAGCTGCTGACTTCATTTTCATGTTTTTCCTGCATCTCTCTCCTTTCTTTTCCCAGTTTTTCTTCCAACTTCCTCATTTGATTTTCAAAGTCTTTTTTGAGCTCTGTCATAGCCTGAGCCCAATTTCTGTTTTTCTTGGAGTCTTTAGATGCAGGAGCTTGTGCTTCCTCATCTTCAGACTGAGTATTTTGATCCTTCTTGAGCTCATTTGCAAAATATTTCTCAATGGTGTTCCTCTTATTTCTCTGCTTGCTCATTTTCCCAGCCTTAGCCTGTTTTGGGGGTGCTTCCTGAGCTTTTGGGACACTCCCACAAGGGTCTCAGTGTGTGAGGCTCTGTCCTCCCTCCTGGTCTGTGAATGACCATATGCGCCCCCTTCTGCCATGGGGCTGAGGTGGGGGGGCCCTGCTGTTCTATGGGGGGGCCTAGACTGCGATCAGTATCTGAATGTGGGCAGAGCCCCAGAGTCCAGTTCCAGGGGTAGAGCCCTGCAGTCTCTCTTCACTCCCCTCCCTAGGATCAATGGGCTCATGCCCTGGGGCTCCTGCTTACTGGCTCTGCCTGCTTCTGTTTCCGGCTCTGGGCTGCTGGCTGTGTGCCCTGAGGGCTGGGCTCCACATGCTTGCTCTGGCAGAGGTCCCCCGCTGTTCCCCTACTTTGTGCCGGTGCTCCCTGGGGTGCAGCTCAGGAGACTCCCCCGCTGCTGTGAGCTGGGGCTGCCTCCGGGAGGCTGAAGTTCTTTCACTCTGGCAGGCTTCCCCTCTGACCCCGGGGAGCAGAGCCTTTCTGCTCTTTTCCAGGTTACCTTGAGTAGGAGAACTGCCTCACTGGGTCCCTCTGTGGGTTCTGTCTCTCAAAAGTTTAGTTAGAGTCCTTAGCTTATGAGTTTTATCTGAGAGCGCCTAAGATGCGATCCTTTCTTGTCATCATCTTGGCTCCACCCCAGAAATGAAACATTAAAAAAAATAAAATAAATATAAGCTCTAGAGAGGAAAACTGGAAGACTGAATGGCTTAGAATAAAAGATGGTAATTACTCAACTAATGGACTCCCTGGAAATTAGAATAGACCAAACAGATATCAATGATTCCATGGGATAATAAGAAGAGGAGCCTAAAATCAAGATTGAAAAAAAAGTAGCTGCTACTAGGGAAAAAACTAACAGAAAAAAAGATCAAGGAGAAAGAATTTGATAATCACTAGATTCCTTCAAAATTATAATTTAAAAAATCAAATCAATGAATATTTAATAAGTGCTTACTATGAGCCAGGTATGTGGAAAGAAATCCATCCCTGCTGTCAAAGAATTCATAGAATTCATAGAATCTAATTAGGGAGTCAATATGCAGACAACTATATACATGTAACTTCAAAGACAGCATTAAGGGGGAACTTAAGGCTTGCAAAAGTCTTCTTGAACAAAATAAAGTTTTAACTGAGAATTAAAGGAAGCCAAAGAAACCAGGAGATGGAGAGAATGAGAAAGTGTGGGAATCCTATGAAGCATGACCTGATGCAGAGTGCAGCAAGTAAGATGAGAAGAATTTTATTCAATGAAAACAGAAAGAAAAAGAAAGGAAAGAAGGAAGCAAGGAAGAAAGCAAACAAGAAAGAGAGAAAAAGACAGGAGAAAGAAAGAAAGAAAGAAAGAAAGAAAGGAAGGAAGAAAAAGAAAGAAAGAAAGAAAGAAAGAAAGAAAGAAAGAAAGAAAGAAAGAAAGAAAGAAAAAGAAGAAAGAAAGAAAGAGAAAGAAAGGAAGAAAGAAAGAAAGAAAAAGAGAAAGAAAGAAAGAAAGAAAGAAAAAGAAAGAAGGAAAAAAGGCAGGCAGAAAGAAACAAAAAGAAAAAGAAAGAAAGGCAGGAAGGCAGAAAGAGAAGAGAGGAAGAAAAGAAAGAGGAAGGAAGGAAGGAAGGAAAGAGAGAAGGAAGGAGGTAGTACTTTAATCAAAGCATTGGTCAGTCATATCTCCAGAGGACTTTCAAGTTCCAACTTAGATGATTTCCCTTGACCCTCATCTGGAACTAATAAGCCACTCCTTGAATATCTTTTATCCCAGAGGTATCTTGGTTATCCTATAGGAAAGTACCTAACAAATTATGTTTTCCATTTTATCTCCTATATTAGATTGTGAACTTTCTGAGGACAAAAACTTGATTTTAATTCATCTTTGTATTTTTTTGAATAGAAAGTTATTAATAAATGTCTGTTACTGGCTTTTTGCCCCACAGTAGTCAATTCTAAGGGAAATTTTGCTGAGCTGCCAGCCATTTGGGACAGGAAAGACTCAGCACAAGTTTACTAAGTGAGAATTCCAGTTGTACCTTTCCCTATCTCCCATAATTCAGAAATCCATGACATTAGGAGCTGATGATAATGCGTTCTACAATTTGAGGCAGGGGCACATTAGAGATAGAGGTCCAAGTGAAGAAAACGGAATGGTGGTGTAATGTAAGCATCTTTTCTATTAATCACTCATCCACCTTGGCCGGTTCATGACCCAGACTCCTTTTGCCCTATTGCCCCAGTAACCCTACAGTACTTCTCACGGACATGACAAAAAGCCTTTGAGGAACTTATAGCCTGTTTACATTAGGAGGGGAGCAAAGGAGTTGTGGAAGCAGGGAACTACTTTGGTTTCTCAGGCTTCCAGAAGCATTCCAGATCTAGTTCTTGTCTCCTAGTCATGAGTTGGCAGATTTCAGGCCCCTGTCTCTACCTGCACCCATAATCTCTTAATGCTCCATGTTCCCTCACCCTCAAGTAAAAGGGGGAAAAAAAGCTATGACATCCCTAGCTACCTAGCATGATTGTATGCAGGAACCAGCCCATTCCAAAGTATTGGTAAGGGTAAGTAAGGTTCTCCACTGTTCCACAATGCTCTGGAACCCCAGTTCAAGGTTCAGTATTTCTCCTAATGTCCCATTCTCACAAAACTCAAAATTTACCCTTTCCTATTCGAAAGACCATAATTTTATACTTGGCTAGAGGAAATTATAATGAATCACAACTGCTTCTCTACAGCCCTGTCCTGCCCATTTTCTTTCAGACTCCATTATCTTCAGAGTGACTGATCCATGTGGAATGGACAATTTGGAATGGGGTCTTGGATGCAATACTTTTTGGAAGGTAGTTTCTTTTCTCAGCTATGGCCAAAAGGAGGGAATTATCAGCATATGGATCAGAGAGGAAGTATGTATTTTGGGGTTTTTTTGGTTTTTTGTTTTTGCAAGGCAAACAGGGTTAAGTGGCTTGCCCAAGACCACACGGCTAGGTAATTATTAAGTGTCTGAGACCAGATTTGAACCCAGGTATTCCTGACTCCAGGGCCGGTGCTTTATCCACTATGCCACCTAGCTGCCCTGGAAGTATGTATTTCACAGGGAAGCAGGGTTATTTTGTGTTTTTTAAAGGTTTGTTCCCATCATGTTCTATTGGATGCTCCACTCTGATCATAAAACACTCTTTTACTGCAACAAATCAATCAATCAATCAATAAACAAACAAATAAATGGATGAATAAATAAATAAACAAACAAATAAATGTCTGTTAAAATGCATAAGCATAAATAGAAGATATTTCTAAATGTTTAATTAGGAAAGGGGGGAAAAAAGTTTGTTATGGACTAGAAGAAATTAACCAGAAGGACAGATTCAGTTTACAAATAGGTTAGAAGTTCTTCATTCTTTTCATAAATGAAACAAATCCTAAGGCAAAAAAAAAAGAAAGAAATTCTTAAGTTAATGTTATAAACAAATGCTATTGGTTCAAATTCTTTATAACCTGAAACAAATGGAGAGAAGGAATTATTTTAAGTAATGGCATCTCTCTTGAAATGCAGCAAATCTTAGCAATTCCCTATTTTTTCCCCTGCGTATTTTATTATTGATGTATCAAGAACAGAGACAATGAGAGTGACTATTGTTTCCCTGAAGAGAAAACAATGAATTCTTTAGTTTAGAGGATAGTCTGTTTCTGAGTTATCTTTTTTTCAATCAAGATTGCAGTAACACATAAAATTACACATTGAAGACTTTTTTTTTCCTTTTAAAGGAAATTGTTTCTTAGCATGTGAGGTAGAAATAAATAACTATTCTCCTGAGAAAATAACATTTTACATGAACTAGGAAGAATAGATTTTTAAACTTTCCATTTCATTCACATATTTTAAATATTTTTAAATGACTGAGTGTACAGTAGAAAGAGCATGGACTGTGGAATTTTGTGATTTAAGTTCAAATCCCATCTCTCATGCTTTCTATCCATGTGACTAGTAAAGTGGGGTGGAGGTGGATTGGTCAGCCTCTGGAGTCCTTTCCAAATCTAGATCTGTGATAGACCAGCATTTTAAAAGGTGCAGCTTTATGTCAGACACCCATTCATCAAATGCCTACTAAAGTTCCTAACTCATGCCTCATTGTAGTATGGAAGTTCACAAAACCCAGGCAAATCCTACCTGCCAAGCCATGCAGGAGGTTAAAACTAATTGACCTAAAGAAGGTGATCATCAAGTGACTCACTGGTTTTTCCATGAATTTCTGTAGCCATAGAAACTCTTTAAATTAGTTAATCCTATATGATTTCTCTCTCATCACACCCAATTTGGATCAAGGTACAACATGGAAACAAAGTAAAGACTGACGGAGTGCTATCTGTGGGGTGGGGTGGGGGGAGGGAAGCAAGATTGGGGGAAAACTGTAAAACTCAATATCTTTAATAAAAATTTTTTAAAAAATTAGTTAATCCTAAATTATTACTAAATATCTACCACTAAATTCTCTATTAAAGTGTAGGATTATTATTTTTGTCAGTAGGTAGGAATATTGAAGGTTTTGAGGTCATTCAGTCATTTTCAGTTGACTCTGACTTCATTGGGCATCTCCTAGGCAAATGGGTTCAAATGACTTGCACAGGGTCACCCAGTTGGTAAGTCTGAGTTCAGACGTGTATTTAGGAAGATGAGGCTTCTTGATTCCAGATCTGGCACTGTCCACTATACCACCTAGCTGCCTTGATCTTCATGAATTTAAATCTGGCCCCAGACACTTACTGGCTATATGACCCTGGTTAAGTCACTTAACCTGGCTTGCTTCAATTATCTTATCTATAAAATAAGCTGGAGAAGAAAATGGCAAACCAATCCTGCATCTTTGCCAAGAAAACCACTAAAGGGGATCAAAAGAGTCAGACATGACTGAAACTAATTGACCACTGTCATAGGTAAATTTAACCAAAAGCAGAACTCCTTTATAGGACCAGGAGAGGGCACCAAAGATTGTAATACAAAGAAATTAAGGTGGAAATTGGAAATTCCTGGGATTTGTAAAGTACCCAGTGATCCAGATAAAAAGTGATCCTTTCTCTATTTCCTTTCAAAGATGAGTTGACTTTCTTTGCCACCTATGTTCTGTTTAATCTTTTATACGCTGGCTTCTGCCTCATCCATCCACTAAAATATACTTCGTCTATGGTCACCAATAGCTTCTTTCCAATGATTAATTAAAAGGAGTTATAAATGGATTAAATTAATTATGATTAAATTCTCAAATTAACCCACAAAAGGTTATTTAATCCATGATGTAATAGTTAAATCAACAAATATTAAGCAATTACTATATGCTAGGAACCACCCTAAAGCACTTGAGATAGAAAGGTAAGAAAACAGTCTCTGTTCTCATAGCTCACAGTCTAATGGGAGAAACAAGATGAAGACAACTGTGTACAAACAAGAAATATACAGAATAAATTGGAAATAATCTCAGAGAAAAGATACAAAGACTGAGAAAGCATTCTTGTAGAATATCGAACTTTAGGTGAGACTCGAAGGAAACTGGGGAAGCCAGGACGTAGAGATGAGGAGTGAGGTATACTGCTGCCAGACAGTATAAAGGTACGATGTTGGGAAATAATCTGTCTTGGGGAAGGAACAGCCAGAATGCCAGTGTTAGTGGATCACAGAGTATGTGGAGTTGAGAAAGTTGTATGGAAACTGAAAATGGAGAGAGGGGCCAGATTTATGAAGGGCTTTAAATACAAATAGAGGATTTTAGATTTGACATTAGAGGGAATAGGGAACACTGGAGTTTATTGAATAGTGAGGTGACTAATAACACTGTCACTCCTGAAAGATCTAATTGTTAGCTATGTGAAGTAGAGACTTGAGAAAAGGAAACCCATTATCAACTACTGAAATAGTATAGGTGTGAGATGATGAGGACTTGCACTGGGGTGATAGCAGTTTCATGGAAAAGAAGGATGGCATATTTTAGAGATGGTGCAATGGCAGAATTTATGGGACTTGGCAATACATTGTAATTAAGTAGTGACAGAGAGTGAAGAGGTGAGGATAATACTGAAGTTGTGAACCTGGGTTACTGGAATGATAGTGCTATCATCCACAATAATGGTAGGAAGAGAGAAGGATTAGGGGGAAAGATAAGTTCAGTTTTGGACATGATGCCTTCAGAAAAGCTTCCAATATCTGGTTGGAGATGCCAAACTGAAGGTTAGGAGAGAGGTTAGAGCTGGACAAATAGAATTAGCATACTCTGTATAGAGATGATTATTGAATTCACCAGATCTGAAGAGATCACCAGGCATTACATAGAAAGAGAAGAGAAAAGGACCTAGAATAGAACACTGACAGACACCCATGGTTAGCAGGAAAGACCTAGTTGAAGATCCAGCATAGAAAACTGAAAAGGAACAGTTAGGTAGAGGTAGAAGTCAATTTTTTTTTACATTGCTGTTTATTTATTTATTTTTCCAATTATATGTAAAGATAGTTTTCAACATTCATTTTTGTGAAATTTTCTCCTTCTCTTCTTCCCTTCCCTCCCCTCCCCCAAGAAAGCAAGCAATCCAACATAGGTTATACATGCACAATCATGGCAAACATATTTCCATATTAGTCATGTTAAAAATCATGAGAAAGAAAAAACTAAAACAATGTTTTTTAAAACCAAATTTTAAAAGTGAAAATAGTACGTTTTGATTGGCATTCAGACTCCATAGTTCTTTCTTTGGATGTGGATGACATTTTCCATCACAAGTTCTTTAGAATTGTCTTTGATTGCTATGTTGCTGAGAACTAATTCTATCATAGTTGATGGAGAAGTCAATCTTAATTCATTTTTAGAAAGAGTAGTGCAACAAAACCAAAAAGGGAAGGGAGTCCTAAAAGAGTGCTCAATTGTGCCAGGAGGTAGAGGTCAAAAAAGGAGAGGACTGAGAAAAGGCTATTAGCCTGGGTTATTAGTGAGCCATTGGTTACTTTGGAGAGAGCAGTTTTACTAGAATGATGATGCTGAAAGCCAGGCTGTGGGGATCTAATAAGAGAGAGGAAAGGAAGTAGAGGCATAATTATGGAAGGTTTATCTCAAGGAGTTAGGCACTCAGAAAGGAAAGATTTAGGCAAGGGTGTGCTAGAGGACTTGAACCTACTTGAGAGAAAATTTTTAAATTTGCAATTTGAACATTTACTGAAAATTGATACATGCTAAAAATTAAGCTAGATTTATTTCTTTCTTGATTTTTTTTTTTAGGTTTTTGCAAGGCAAATGGGGTTAAGTGGCTTGCCCAAGGCCACACAGCTAGGTAATTATGAAGTGTCTGAGACCAGATTTGAACCCAAGTACTCCTGACTCCAGGGCCGGTGCTTTATCCACTGCGTCACCTAGCCGCCCCAGATGATTTTTTCTTTATCAATTTCCATTTTCCCTCCTCCTCCTTTTTTTTTCTTTTTAAAACATTGATAATTTTTTGAATGGGTTAAATTACAATATTATTATAATCAAATTCTTTGTCTTAACCTTATCTTTTCTTCTAATTTAGTGGACTCGGCTGAGAGGTGTCTGTAGTTTAGACCAGAAAAAGATAGTTAAAATGAAACTATAAGAAAACCACCGGATCTGACATATTATGCAACACTTCACACTATATCCCACTTCCTTTCTAAAAATAAAACCCCAAACCTCCATTAACGACTTTTTAAAATTGTGGTCATCTTTAGAAATTTATCTCCCCTCTCCCCTGAAATTTCTCTTATCAAACCACAGTAGGTAAGGGCAGTCCTCCACTGCATGCTGAATCTAAAACAAGACTTTGGATTAGTAGAGAAAACACTTTTAAAAAAATTTATGTAGCACAGTATAATTTTTTCCATATTCATAGCACAACACAAGAAGAAGATTCAATATAAGACTATGAATCTCCATTTCACACTGCTTACTTTTTTTTAAAAAAAAAGCTGTGTATTAGATTACTATATATTGTTTTCAAAAGCACCTCACTTTTCTGTGTAACTCTTTAGAATTTTTTTGTTTTCTCCTGTGCAGTCTTTATTTCCCTCTCTACCCCATACCAAAGAAGGCCACCAATTAGCCACACACACATATGTATGTATGTATGTATGTAAAACTATATTATACATATTTCTGTTTATCAGTTCTTTCTCTGGAGGTACAAAGTATTTTTCATCATGGAACCTTTTTAGTGGATTTGGGTATTTATAATATTCAAAATAATTTCACTGTTCAGAGGTGCTCTTTGAACAATATTGCTACAATGTTTTCTTAATTCTGCTCATATCATTCTTTATTATTTCATGAAGATATTTCCATGTTTTTCTAAAATGAACCAGTACTGTTTCATCACAATCATATACCACAACTTGTTTAATCATTCTCTAATTGATGAGCATCCCCTATATTTCCAGTTTTTTTGCAACCATATAGAGCTGCTATAAATATTTTAGAAAGGTTCTTTTTTCTTTTCCCCTGATTACTAGTGATATTGATAGGTAAAATGGTATAAATCAGTTTTATAACTCTTTGGACATAATTCCAGATTGCTCTTCAAAATGGTTACATCTATCTACAATTCTGCCAATGGTATATCAGTATATCCCAATTTTTCCATATTGCCTGTGACATTTATCATTTTCCCATTCTATCATTTTAAGCAATCTGACAGGTATGAAATGATATCTCAAAGATATTTTAATTTGCATTTCTCAAATCAATAATGATTTAGAGCATTTTTATATGACCATATATAGTTTTAATTTCTTCATTTAGAAAATGCCTATTCATGTCCTTTGACTATCAATTGAGGAATGATTTATATTTTTATAAATTTGACAAAATTTGAGATATGAGACTTTTGAGAAACAGAATATGTCTATTCTGTTCCACTGGTCTACCTTTCTATTTCTTAGGCAGTACCAGATAATTTTTATAATTACCATTTTATAAGATAGTTTAAGATCTGGTACTACTAAAATTCTTTCCTTTACTTTTTCCCCATTAATTCCTTTTGTATTCTTGACCTTTTGTTATTATTTTTCTATCAAAAATCAAATAATTGTTGATAATTTAATTAGTTTGGCAGTTAATAAGCGGAAGAATTTAGGTAGAATTATTTTTATTATATTGATTCTTCCCACTCATAAAGAATATTTCTCCAAGTGTTTAAATTTCCAGTTTCTTCTATTGTTTATATAAAAAGTGTTTTATAGTTATGTTCATATAGTTACTGGGTTTGTTTTCAAAGATATACTCTCAGTTATTTTATACTATCTAGAGTTATTTTATTTTTTTTTAGGTTTTGGCTAGGCAATGGGGCTAAGTGGTTTGCCCAAGGCCACACAGCTAGGTAATTATTAAGTATCTGAGGCCTTATTTGAACTCAGGTACTCCTCACTCCAGGGCCGGTGCTCTATCCACTGTACCACCTAGCCGCCCTCTATAGTTATTTTAAATGAGGTATCTCTTACTATCTCTTCTTATGGGGTTTTATTGGTGATATATAGAAATGTTTGGTGATCTATAAAGATTTATTTTATATTTTACTACTTTGGTAAAGTTAGTAATTTTTTCAACTTTTTAGTTGAATCTTTAGGATTTTCAAGTATAACATCATATAGTCTGAAAAAAGAGATCTTTTATTACCTCATTACCCATTCTGATACTTTCAATTTCTTTTTCTTCTCTTATTGCTATTGTTAGCATTTCTAATACAATATTGAATAATGTTGGTGATAATAGACGTCCTTATTTTATTCATGAACCTACTATGAAAACTTCTAGCTTATTCTCATCGCTTCTTGATAGATTAAGTAGATGCTTCTTATCATTTTAAGAAAAAGTTCATTTATATTTATGCTTTCAGGTGATTAAATGTTGTGTTTCATCAAAAGCTTTTTCTGCATCTATTGATATAATCACATAATTTTTGTTTCTTTTATGATACAGAGAGAACCTTTAGTGAGGCTGCAGACCCACATGAAGGACCAGAATTGACTCCATACAGTCTTGGGGACTGGCAACTGTTGTTACAGACATTCTTGAGAATGAACTCCAAAGGAGAGAAAGACAAAGACTTTGGAAATCGCAGGCATGTAGGAGTAGCTGTCTTGGCAAGATGTTCATGATTGGGAGCGGAGCCAAGATGGTGACAAGAAAGGATCGAGTCTTAGGTGCTCTCTGATAAAACTCACCAGCTAAGGACTCTAACTAAACTTTCGAGAGACAGAACCCACAAAGGGACCCAGTGAGGCAGTTCTCCTACTCAAGGTAACCGGGAAAAGAGCAGAAAGGCTCTGCTCCCCCGGGGCCGGAAGGGCGCCCGCCAGAGGGGTGGTCCACCAGAGCCAAAGAACCTCAGCCTCCCGGAGGCAGCCCCAGGGCGCTGGGAGCTGCAGCTCACAGCAGTGGGGGAGTCTCCTGAGCTGCACCCCGGGGAACACCGGGCACAAAGTGGGGGAACAGCGGTGGACCTCTGCCAGAGCGAGCACGTGGAGCCCAGCCCTCAGGGCACACAGCAAGCAGCATCATCTTTCCCCAGCCCTGATCCAGGAAACAGAAGCAGGCAGAGCTGGTAAGCAGGAGCCCCCAGGGCATGAGCCCATTGAGCTGAGGGAGGGGAGTGAAGAGAGACTGCCGAGCTCTGTCCTCTGCCCCTGGAACAGGACTCTGGGGCTCTGACCACATTCAGATCCTGATCCCAGTCTAGACCCCCCCCCCCACCTCAGCCCCATGGCAGAGGGAGGTGCTTATGGTCATTCACAGACCAGGAGGGAGGACAGAGCCTCACACACTGAGACCCTTGTGGGGGTGTCCCAAAAGCTCAAGAAACACCCCAAACCAGGCCCAGGCTGGGAAAATGAGCAAGCAAAGAAACAAAAAGAAGCCCAAGAAGGACCAAAATACTCAGTCTGAAGATGAGGAAGCACAAGCTCCTGCATCTAAAGACTCCAAGAAAAACAGAAATTGGGCTCAGGCTATGACAGAGCTCAAAAAAGACTTTGAAAATCAAATGAGGGAGTTGGAAGAAAAACTGGGAAAAGAAAGGAGATGCAAGAAAACATGAAAATGAAGTCAGTAGCTTAGTCAAGGAAATCCAAAAAAATGCTGAAGAAAATAGCATGCTAAAAACTAGCTTAGGTCAAATGGATAAAACAATTCAAAAAGTTATTGAGGAGAAGAATGCTTTAAAAAGCAAAATTGGCCAGATGGAAAAAGAGATAAGAAAACTATCTGAGGAGAACAAATCCTTCAGACAAAGAATAGAATTCAGGGAGATTGATGAATTTAACAGAAATCAGGAATCAGTACTTCAAAACCAAAAAAATGAAAAATTAGAAGAAAATGTGAAATATCTCATTGAAAAAAACAACTGATATGGAAAACAGACTTGGGAAAGATAATTTAAAAATTATTGGAATACCTGAAAGTCATGATCAGGAAAAGAGCCTTGACATCATTTTCAAAGAATTACTACAGGAAAATTGCCCTGATATTCTAGAAGCAGAGGGCAAAATAGAAATGGAGAGAATCCACCGATCCCCCTGAGAAAGAGATCCCCAAAAACCCAACCCCTAGGAATATTATAGCCAAGTTCCAGAACTCCCAAGTCAAAGAGAAAATATTACAAGCAGCCAGAAGGTCACAGTTCAAATATCATGGAGCTGCAGTCAGGATCACACAGGACTTAGCAGTAACTACATTGGAAGCTCTTAGGGCTTGGAATACAATATACCAGAAGGCAAGAGAGCTCAGAATGCAGCCAAGAATGAACTACCCAGCAAGGCTGAATGTCTTCTTCCAGGGAAAAAGATGGACTTTCAATGAACCAGGGGAATTTCAAAGGTTCCTTTTGGAATGGCCAGAGCTGAACAGAAGGTTTGATCTTCAGATACAGGACTCAGGTGAAGCATGGAGATTGGAGGAGAGGGGGGAAATATGAGGGACTTAATGAGGATGAACTGCATGTATTGCTGCATAGAAAAATGACACTGATAATACTCATTATGAACCTTCTCAGTTAATAGAGCAGGTAGAGGGAGCTTTTATAGTTGAAGCACAGGAGAAAGCTGAATTCGAAGATAAAATATGGTGTAAAAATGGAGTCAATAGAAAAAAGGGAAATGGAATGGGAGAAAGAAAAAGGAGAGGGGGAATAGTCCAAGATATTTCACATAATAAGATTTTTTTATTACAATGAGCTATTGCAATGATATGGAAGGGGGAGGCAAGGGGAAATGAGGGAACCTTTGCTCTCATCAGAGCTGGCTAGGAGAGGAAACAGCAAATATACTCAATGGGGTATAGACAACTGGAGTAAGAAGGAGAGGGTGGGACAGGGGAAAGGGGTGGGGATGTGAATAAAGGAGGAGAGGATGCACCATGGGGGGAGACTGGTCAGATATAACACATTTTCTTTCTTACTTCTTGCAAGGGGCTGGGATGGAAAGGCCTGCCCAGGACCATAGGGCTAGGTGGATTCTGGGCCTAAGGGGTGGTATGGGGGCTCAGGGGCTTCTTGGCCCCAGGGCCAGGGATCTGTCTGCTGTGCCACTCAGCGACCCTACAGCAGAGTCAGAGTGAAAGGAGAGAGAAAATAGAGTACATGGTAGTGGAGAAATAAGAAAGGAGGGAGTTGCAGTCAGCAATGGCAATGGTGGAAAAATATGGAAATAACTTTTGTGCTGGACTTATCATAAAGAATGAGATCCACCCATGACAGAGTTGTTGGTGTTAGAACAAAGACTCAAGCACATTTTTTGTTATGATTATTTGGGGGGAGGGTGCAGGGCAAGTAGGGCTGGATGGCCTGCCTGGGGCCACATAGTGGGGTGATCTTTGGGTGTATGGGGTCGGATTTGGACCCGGGTGCTCCTGGCTGAAGGGCCAATGCTTTGTCTGCCACCCAGACTATTATTACTATTTTATTTTATTTTGGGTCTTTTTTTTCTTTTTTTTGGTTTTTGCAGGCAGTGGGGTTCGGGTGGCTTGCATGTCGCCCGGCTGGGTGATTGTTGGGTTTACGAGGCTGGATATGGACTCGGGTGCTCATGGCTCCAGGGCTGGTGCTTCATCCATTGCGCCACCTGGCCATACCTACAATTATTACTATTATTATTTTTTTATTTTAATTTTTTTCTCTCCCCTTTACTTTTTTCGCCCAAACAAGTCTATCTATATCCATGGGGGAGGAGGGGTATTTTGTTTACTTGTAAACAAGAATATTTTATTAATGTTAAAAAACATTTGTACGAAATGAGAATAAAAAATAAATTCAAAAGAAAAAAAAAGATGTTCATGATTTCCAATTTGACTCCCTATAGGCTTTGAAGACCAAATTTTCCCCTTTGTGAAACCAGGGTCCCTCCTCTTTCTCTTTTTCTCTATCTTTGTCTCTCTCTCTCTGTGTCTCTGTCTCTGTCTCTGTCTCTGTCTCTCTCTCTCTCTCTCTCTCTCTCTCTCTCTCTCTCTCTCTGTCTCTCTGTCCCTGTCTCTCTCTCTGGCTCTGTCTCTCTGGCTCTGTATGTCTGCCTGTCTGTCTCTCTGTCTTTCTCTCTCTGACCTGAGACCTTATCTGACCTGACCTTATCTTGCTTCTATCAAAAGAACTAATTCACTCATTTATTTTTCTGGCATGTTCTAATCCAGATCTGTCCAAAAGTAGAAGGAACTGCTTAGAAAGGTTTGTTGGTTCTCTCTTCTTTGAGATTGAATTATGTCAGATTCTTCATAACCCCATTTGGGGTTTTCTTGATACAGATACTAGAGTGGTTTGCCATTTCCTATCCCAGCTCATTTTATAGCTAAGGAAACTGAGACAAACAAGGTTTACTGACTTGCCCAGGGTCATACAGCTTAGAAAGTGTCTGAGGTCAAATTTGAACTCAGGGGGGCAGCTAGGTGGCACAGTGGATAGAGCACTGGCCTTGGAGTCAGGTGTACCTGAGTTCAAAGCCAGCCTCAGACACTTAATAATTACCTAACCGTGTGGCCTTGGGCAAGCCACTTAACCCCATTGCCTTGCAAAAATCTAAAAAAAAAAAAAAATTGAACTCAGGATCTGCCACCTAGCTGCCCCATACAATTTATATTTTTATGTCAGGAATAGCAAATAAACTATTGTAACTGGAGTTAAGTGTATAAAGTAAGAAAACTGGAAAGCTAGGAAGGATCAGGTTATGAAGCACTTTGAATGCCAGAGGACTTAACATCTGATAGTGGAGTTTATTGGAATTCACTGAGTGAGGGTGATACGGTCAGATCCAGTTTTTAGAAAAATCTCATTCACAGCTGAGTGATAGACTGTAAAATAAATTGGAGTGGGAAGAGAATTGAAATAGGGGCAGGCACACCTGATTTTTGTATACTTGCCAGGAAAGACCACAGTGACAGTAGGAAATGGGTTGTCCATCATAATTTAATTAGGCACAGAGGGTAGGGGGGCAAACAGAACAGAAGATAAGAGACAAGTGGCAAAAGGGGTACAAAGGCATGGGAAAAGAGGGCGATGGTGAAGGAAGGCACTTAGCAGTGAGGAAGAAAGAGGAGAGCCACAAATAATTCACAAATCCCTGCGCTGGGAACACACAGCAACATGGTCCCAAAGGGGATGGCAGAGTGCTGAGGAAGCAGGAGTTGGGTGTCTCAATTTTATAGTTTTTTGGAGGGAATAGGCTAACTCTATGCTGCCTTAGGTTAGTTCATTAACATATCCAAATTATTTCAAAATTGTCATTAAATCTTTAAAGTTAACATGTTTATATCATCTCAAAATTATCAGCACCATTTGTTGATCTGTAGGTTCTTATTGCAGAAGTCTGGAATTTGTCTGAGTTTTACATATCATAGGACCAAAAGGCCTATCTAGACAGTAAAATCTAGATGGGCTTCCAGCACATATTACCAGAATGTAATTTTTCATTAATGATGCTCCTTCGATCTTTGGAATGCTTTGTCTATGACTTATGAGTTCCACTTTGCAATCTTACTTCCTGTTGCTACTTTATACTAGCTACTTATAAACTTGTTTATTATACTGAATACAGAGGGGCAGGGGAGACTTCAAGGGGAGAACATGCAATTTTAAAACATCTGGTAGAGATAGATATGACAAGATCTAGTGATTGAAAATGTGAAAATGAGGAATTGAAGATGACACAAAGGTTGTGTGCATGGTGGTACCCTTGTCTCTAGTAAGGAAGGAAGACGGGGGCAATTTGCTAATAAGCTCAGTTTTTGCATGTTAAGTATGAGATTCTCTGAAGGCAGTAAATGATGCATAATTGTAGTTCAGGAGAGGCTAGAGTTGGATATATAGATCTGAAAAACATCTTCTTGGAGATGATAATTAAATCTATGGGAGCGTCAGCTTCCATGAGTTCAAATGAGATAAGAGGAAGAGGAGAAGAAAGGCCAGGACAGACACTTGGCAGATACCCATGATTAGTGAACATGATATGGATTATGAACCATCAAGAGAAACTGGGAAGTCTTAATAAGACAGATAAGAAGACTACCAGGAAAGGGAGAGAAGGAATGAAGGAAATTCTCTTATATATAAGATGTATATAAGAAAGAGTTAAACCATGAGGGGAAAATAAGGAGGGGGAGTGAGCATTGCTTGAACTTTACTCCCAACTGAACTGATTCAAGGAGGAAAGAGTATATGTCTGAGAGTGTGTGTGTGTGTGTGTGTGTGTGTGTGTGTGGTTGGGTATAAAAATTCATCTTATCTAACAGGGGCTAAGAAAAAAGGAAGGGGGATAAAAGGGTAAACTAAGGGAGGCAGTAGTCAGAAGCAAAACAGACTTTCGATGAGGTACCAGGGTTAAAAAGAGAAGGATAAATAGAAAAAAATAGGAAGGAAGGAAATACATTGTGATTATAACTGTAAATATGAATGTGAATGATCTCACTGATAAAATGGAAACAAACAATAGAATGGATTAGAACAGAGTCCAACAATAGGTTATTTACTTGAGACATACCTGAAAGAGAAGATCACAAAGTTAAAATAAAGGGCTGGAACAGACTATTATGCTTCAGTTGAAGTAAAAAATGCAAAGGTAGAAAAATCATGAATTCAGACAAAGCAAAATCAAAAATAGGTCTAAGCAAAAGGTATAATCAGGGAAACCACATTTTGCATACACACACACACACACACACACACACACACATACACACACAGAGACCAAATGACATAGCATACAAATCCTTAAAGGAAAAGTTAAATGAATTTCAGGAGAGAATAATCAGTAAGATTGTGGTAGTAGGGGACTTCAATTTATGCTCTCTTGGACCTAGATAAATCTACTATAAAATAAGCAACAATGAAGTTAAAGACATGAATAATTTTAGAAAAATTAGATGTAATAGACCTCTGAAGAATACTAAATGAGACTAGAAAGGAGTTTGTCATTTTTCTCAGCTGTCTATAGCACCCTCAGAAAAATTAACCATGTATTTGGGCATTAAAAACTTAAAAACGAATGTAGGGGGGGTGGTGGCTAGGTGGTGCAGTGGATAGAGCACCCGCCCTGGAGTCAGGAGTACATGAATTCAAATCCGGCCTCAGACACTTAATAATTGCCTAGCTGTGTGGCCTTGGGCAAGCCACTTAATCCCATTGCCTTGCAAAAACCTAAAACTGTCCCCACACACAAACAAATGTAGGAAAGCAGAAATGTTTTATATGTTTTTTTTATTATTTATTTTTCAAATTATATGTAAAGACAATTTTCACCTTTTATAAACTTTTCTCCCTTCCATCTCCCCAGGATAGCAAGTAATATGATATAGGTTATATAATGTACAATTTTGTTCCATATATGTAACACATACACATATTAGTCAGGTTGAAAAAGAAGAATCAGAACAAAAAGGGAATACCATGAGAAGGAAAAAAGAAAAAAAACACATTTAAAAAAGTGAAATTAGTGTGCTTTGGTCTGCATCCATAGCTCTTTCTCTGGAAGTGGATGGTATTTTCTATAACAAGTTTTTTAGAATTACCTTTGATCAATGTATTGTTGAGAAGAGTTAAGTCTAACAGAGTTGATCATCATACAGTTTTGCTGTTAATATGTACAGTGTTCTCCTAATTCTGCTCACTTAATCAGTTCATATAAATCTTTATAGGTTTTTCTGAAGTAAGTGGAGCTTTCCTTTAAAATGATGAGAGGTATTTATGTAAAATCAAGAGCAAAGCATTATCTATAATGGGGATAACTTCATTAAGAGTAGGGGTGAAGCAAAATATATTCATTATCACTATTATTATTCAAATTATTTGAAATGTTATTCAATATTTTACTGTAAAGGCCAGTTGTAGTAATTAAATAAGAAAAACAAATTGAAGGAATAAACAGAGGCAACAAGGAGGGGAAGTGTTACTTCTTACAAATGATATGATGGTTTATATAGGGAAACTTAGAGAGCATATTTATTTATTTAGGTTTTTGTAAGGCAAATGGGGTTAAGTGGCTTGCCCAAGGCCACACAGCCAGGTAATTATTCAGTGTCCGAGGCTGGATTTGAACCCAGGTACTCCTAAGTCCAGGACCGGTTCTTTATCCACTGTGCCATCTAGCCGCCCCTAGAGAGTAGATTTAAAAACAAGTCAAAACAATTAAAAACTTTCCTATGGATAGAAGCAGAGTGAAATTGGCAGAACCAGGAGAACAATGTATACCATCATAGCAATAATGTAAAGAAAATCAGCTGTGGAAAGATTTAGTAATTCTGATCAATACAGCAATTCATCGCAGCTACATTGAATGCCATCCATTTTGTTAGTCATGAGAACAAACCCTCAAATCTAAAAAAGCTTTAGAAATAAATTCATTTGGTCATTTGGTAAAGGAAAAATGCTGGAAGAAGTCTTTTTGTCTATCTCTGTGAATTTTACATGATAATAATTAAATTATAAAATATTCTTTCCAAAACCTATAAATATGGAACTAATAAACTCAGATTGCAGATTGAAGCATATTTTTTCCTTTCTTTTTCTTTTTTTTCTTTTCCCTACCTCACAAATAGCATGTAGAAATATGTTTTGGATGACTTCATATGTTTAATAGTTATCATATTTCTTGCCTTTTCAATTCAATGGGTGGGAGAGAAAGTGGAAGGAGAGAAAGAATTGAAACTGGAAATAAATTGCAATTTTTTTTAACAAAAGTTTAATTAGAGGGGCAGCTAGGTGGCTCAGTGGATAAAGAACCGGTCCTGGACTCAGGAGTACCTGGGTTCAAATCCAGCCTCGGACACTGAATAATTACCTGGCTGTGTGGCCTTGGGCAAGCCACTTAACCCCACTGCCTTACAAAAAAAAAGTTTACTGAGAACAATGTTATAAAAATCTAGAGAGGAAAAATATCAAGGAGAAGTTAATTGACATTTTCAGATGTTGAGAGAAATCAAGAAGGTTAAGCACTGAGAGAAGGTCATTAGATTTCGGAATTAATAGATAATTGGTATTTTTAGTTTCTGTTGAGTGATGATAACAGAAGTTAGATTGTAAAAGGTGACAAGGAAGTGGAGACACTGATTGCAGACAATGTTCTCAAGGAATTTAGCCACTAAAGAGAGGGGAGATATTCCCTAATTGGTAAATGGTCAAAGGATATGGACAGTTTTTGAATGAAAAAATTAAAGCCATACATAATCATATGAAAAATACTCCAAATCATTACTGATTAGAGAAATACAAAATAAAACTACGATGTTCTATCTCACACCTATCAGATTGGCTAAGATGACAAAAAGGGAAAACTGATCAATGTTGGAGAGGTTGTGGGAAGATTGGGACATCAATGCATTGTTGGTGGAGCTGTGAACTGATCCAAACATTCTGGGGAGCAATAGGGAACTATGCCCAAAGAGCAATAACACTGATTATACCCTTTGACCCAACAATTCCAATTCTAGGCCCATATCCAGAAGAAATCATGGGAAATGCTCCAAAGTATTCATAGCAGCTCATTTTGTAGTGGTAAAGAATTGAAAATTGAGGGGATGCCCATCAATTGGGGAATGGCTGAACAAGTTATGGTATATGAATGTTATGGAACACTATTGTTCTATAAGAAGCTGTGAAAGGTCAGACTCTAGAGAAGCATGGAAAGAATTACAGGAACTATGCAGGGCTAAAGGAGCAGAACCAGAGAACATTATACACACTAACAACAACATTGTGATTTGATCAGCCTTGATGAATACAACTCCCCTCAGCAGTTCAGAGAGCTTGGACAACCCTAGGAGGCCAGTTTTGGACAATACTTTCCCCATCCAGAGGAAAAAACAAAACAAAAATCCCCACTGGATCTGAATGAACACTACACTCACTTTTTAAAATTTTCTCTTATGTATTTCTTTCCTATCTCATGGATTTCTTTCTTTTTCCTTAATCCTAATTCCTCCTACTGAAAATGACTAATCTGTAAACATGTTAAACACAAATATGTATGTTCAATATGTGAAAAAAAAATGGGGCAGCTAGGTGGCGCAGTGGATAAAGCACTGGCCCTGGAGTCAGGAGTACGGGGGTTCAAATCCGGTCTCAGACACTAAAATAATTACCCAGCTGTGTGGCCTTGGGCAAGCCACTTAACCCTGTTTGCTTTGCAAAAAACCTAAAAAAAAAAAATTGAAAAAAAAAAAGGAGAGATAAAAGATGAGAGTTAGCAGAGATAATGCCACCAGAGCAACTGGAATGGAGATAGCTGTGGTTTGTTTTAGGTGACAAAATCACCAAACTCTCTGACTCAGGGAAGTAAAAAAGGTTTGGACTTTAATTCACGGGTTACAAAAGGTTTACAAGTTATTTCAAAAAGTTCACCAACTACTACAAAAAGTTCACAAGCTAAGTCCTTTAGAGAATGTAATAAATGTAATTTATGACAAATCCTGTAAGTCAGGAACTATGCAGGGCTAAAGGAGCAGAACCAGAGAATATTATACACACTAACAACAACATTGTGATTTGATCAGCCTTGATGAATACAACTCCCCTCAGCAGTTCAGAGAGCTTGGACAACCCTAGGAGGACAGTTTTGGACAATACTTTCCCCATCCAGAGGAAAAAACAAAACAAAACAAAAAAAAAATCCCCACAGGATCTGAATGAACACTACACTCACTTTTTAAAATTTTCTCTTATGTATTTCTTTCCTATCTCATGGATTTCTTTCTTTTTCCTTAATCCTAATTCCTCCTACTGAAAATGACTAATCTGTAAACATGTTAAACACAAATATGTATGTTCAATATGTGAAAAAAAAAATGGGGCGGCTAGGTGGCACAGTGGATAAAGCACCGGCCCTGGAGTCAGGAGTACTTGGGTTCAAATCCGGTCTCAGACACTAAAATAATTACCCAGCTGTGTGGCCTTGGGCAAGCCACTTAACCCCGTTTGCTTTGCAAAAACTTAAAAAAAAAAAATTGAAAAAAAAAGGAAAGATAAAAGATGAGAGTTAGCAGAGATAATGCCACCAGAGCAACTGGAATGGAGATAGCTGTGGTTTGTTTTAGGTGACAAAATCACCAAACTCTCTGACTCAGGGAAGTAAGAAAGGTTTGGACTTTAATTCACGGGTTGTACAAAAGGTTTACAAGTTATTTCAAAAAGTTCACCAACTACTACAAAAAGTTCACAAGCTAAGTCCTTTAGAGAATGTAATAAATGTAATTTATGACAAATCCTGTAAGTCCTTATCTAATCAAGGAAAGCAGGATGTTTCAAACAAATTCCATCATTATTTTCTAGGTTCTTTAGTTAGAGAAACCATAATGCTGAGGAGGCATAGAGAGATATGAACCTTTTATTGCACAGTCTCGGTAGCAGAAGATTTCAGGGTCAAGTCCACACATAAATCTATCTGTATAACCCTGTTTGCTCACCAGCTCCCCAAGATCCTAGTCTGCTTTTCCCCCTTGTTCAGTACATTCCATGTCTGCCATTGCCTGATGTCGGCTCTTCCCACAAGCTCAGGTCCTGCCTACTCATATCTCTAGCACTGCAAGGTCTGACCACTGTGCATGCTAGCTGGTCACACGACCTGCCCTCTAGCCTGGACACTTCTAGGGGCCTAGAACAAAACAGGCATCATGCCAAATCTAAGACTTACATAAGTATCATCAACTATAAACAATATGTGTAACTGTTTGCACTAAATTCCATGCCCAAATAATAACTGCATGTCTGGTCTAATTATATGACTATAATCTCCTAATTTGGGCTTTTTCTGGTCAGGCTAGTGATTAAGGGAGATTCATACTCCAATTCTGACCAAATGATTTACCTTACAGAGAAGCAGCAAGATATTGCTATGAGCTAAAGGGAAAAAGATGCTAAAATGAAGGTGAGAAATCACTGATCCCTAACGAGAAAGAGTAGTTATATGGGGAATTATGTTTTGGTTTTTTTTAACAAGGTAAAGAAGGTGAGTCTCTAAGAAGATAGTAAGGTTAACAAAAACAGTTATGAACTGGGAAAGAAGATGAATTTCTAAGATCATGAGGCACAAGTTAGGTTAAAAAAAGTGAGTTTTAAAAGAAGCTAATAAGGCACAAGTTAGGTTCTTTAATAAGATAAAGTGAGTTCTTAAGAAGGTAGGCAAGCAAAGAAGAGAAAGCTGGGGGAGAATAGCAAAGGCAATTAAGAAAGGGACAATAGGGAAAGGAAACAGTCCCAAGACAATGATTGGGCTTAGATCAACATGGATACAGTCTGGAGGAAAAGAGAGGAAAAGAAATTGGGCAGCAACTGTTCAACTGAGTCTTGAAAGTTAAAAAGGAGGACCAAAGGACAGGGCCTTCTTTTAAATACACTTTTAGAATGGAAAGAATGGGGACCATGTTTAAGGAGAGGTTAATACCTGTTGGGGGCATGGTCCTTAAGGTGTAGTTAATATCTGACATGAGTTGCTATGCAGGAGTAGCATCCACTGAGTGGATGCCACTGCCCCAAGGGCATGACCAAGGGCGGACAACTGGCCACCCACCAAGTCTAGACACAGAGATACCTGGGAGGAGTTTCTAAAAGTCAATACAAAATCAAGAATACTTTAACAGTACAAAATTTACAAGATTTGTTTCCAATACAAAAAGGGAATAAAATTTTTATTTTGCCTTCAGAGTTCCCCTGCATCAATAGGATAAAGTATGGTTTGGGTTTTTTTTCTCCTTGTGCGAAGAACATATGGGCATGCTCATAGGAAGCTTGAAGGCAATCATTAGTTAGGGACACTAAAGATATAAATGGGGATTTATAGTTCAGGCAATCTGTTACAAAAGAAGGGACAATATGAATCAAGGATGCATGCAGAAGGGTTGGCCTTGGTAAAAAGAAAGATCACTTTTCATACAAAACTGTAGTGAGCACAATTGTGGGGGGGAATAATTTGAAAGAAATGAGGTGAGGAGGAGGAGGGAAGGGGAACTCTTGGAGAAATGACATTTGAGACATTTGCTAGGGAGAATAGGATAGTGAATCTATTAAAGAGGAATAGAATATTTGCTTTGTTACAGTGAGGAGCTAGTTTGACATTAGATTACATAAATTTATAATGGAGTCAGATTGCATAAGTTTTAATAGTTTTCTCCATCTCTTTTGAACAGTATGTTAGTAGGAGCAAGGAGGTAGATGGTAAGACAAATCCAGGATTGAGGTTTGGCAAGACATGATCAATAAAATAAAAAAAAGGGAATAAAGCTTTTGAAAGTCAATTGAAATTAAATAGTCATTTTTTCTCCTTTTAGGATTATGCTTAAATTCCTATTATTCCTAAATATTATTAAATTATAACTATTAACTATATAATTATATATAATTATTAAATTATAATCATCAAATTATATTAAATATTATATAAATATTATTATTAAGTATTATTCTTAAATACAGACCATTTTGCTTTGTTTTTTCAGTATCTTGAATTTCCTTCCTGTTGTTGAGGGACAATCTTGTATAATTCTAGGTAGGCAGGGGTAGGTGGAGGGGCATCACAGCATACAGTCTATCTCTTCCTAGCTGCTTTCATCTAGGATTCCTCTTTGATCTTACAGAGTTAGTTGGAGTTTGGCAATCACCTGACTGAATTAAATCCTATGTTTCTGAATATCACTGTTTGAGAGAATGGGAATTATACCAGGAAGAACTCAATAAATAATTGATTAGGGGTGGCTAGGTGAATAGAACACCAGCCCTGGAATCAGGAGTACCTGAGTTCAAATATGACCTCAGGCACTTTAATAATTGCCTAGTTGTGTGACCTTGGGCCAATCACTTAACCCCATTGCCTTAAATAAATTTAAAAAATTGCAACAAAATCAAATATATAGAAAGATGGGTGTAATTAACATTATCTTGAGTATAAAGGTGATGTGAAGGGTAGATCTCAGAAGTTGAGTGTGGTTGACATATTTATCATGACAGCAGCATATTCTGTTGAGAAAAATATGGTGATTAATCCAGAGAAGTCAGATACTAAATAATTCAGAATATCCTCTGCTTGGTTAGTTTCAACTAGGGTAGAAATGAACCATAATCCCATGTATTTTTGTGTAATAATTAAGTTTATTAGAGTATGGAAATCATAAGTGAACATTTTTTGGATAAAAGGAGGATTCCTAAGGTGACTTCACATGAAATTGCCTATGGAAATATCCTGAGTGTAGAGGATACCTACCCTCATCAAAGAATTGGGTAGATGGATAAACTTTATATACCATAAAATCTCACCATTGGCTTTTTAAAGCTAGGGTTTCTTAGAAGGAAGCAGTTAGAACTATTTCAAAACACTGAGCAGTTTCCCAAAAATCACCCAACGCTTATAAAAAGTTGGCAGCATTTTGATTCATGTGTCTGAAACAAAGTATTTTGAGATGGAAACACATTAAAATCACAAAAAAGGGCAAATTTAAGTATCTCCCTTAAAAAAACTGTTTTAAAAGCATGAATCAAAATGTTGCCTACAGAGCAGCTAGGTGGTGCAGTGGGTCAAGCCCTGGCCCTGGAGTCAGGAGGACCTGAGTTCAAATTTGACCTCAGACACTTAATAATGACCTAGCTGTGTGGCCTTGGGCAAATCACTGAACCCTATTGCATTGCAAAAAACTTAAAAAAATGTTGCCTACTTTATATTGTAGACAGGAAGAACATTACAGATTCAGACAGTGAAGGGGGGTGTCTGTAGGAATGACTATATTTTAAATATTTAACAAGGACTTTGGAAAACAAAAATTCACCTTAGTTATTGACTCCTTTAGTCTCTCTCTCTCTCTCTCTCTCTCTCTCTCTCTCTCTATATATATATATATATATGTGTGTGTGTGTATATATATATATATATATATATATATGTATATATCCTAGCTCCTTTTGCTTCCTAAGAGTAAGAATTACATATTAATTAGTTTTAGATCTATTTTAGGCATCCCCTCCCCCCAAAAGCATGAGTTACAGAATCAGTTTTTCTCCATTTACTCAATTAATCAGCAAGTTGGTGAATCTTCCAATATCCAGTAGGTATACTGGCTCTGTACTATTTCTTCTCTTTTGTTTTTGGCAAGGCAATGGGGTTAGTGGTTTGCCCAAGGCCACACAGCTAGGTAATTATTAAGTGTCTGAGACCAGATTTGAATTCAGGTACTCCTGACTCCAGGGCCAGTGCTCTATCCATTGCCCCACCTAGCCACTCCTGCACTATTTCTTAATTGCTTTATTTTGATCTAAAGTGTAATAAAACTGGTTTAAAGGTTATTTTTCTGCAGTGGCTAAGCTCTAGATGTCAGTCTTGAATATAATAGGTTGTATTATTTTTATTTGACTTTACTTTGCATTCTGGGGGGATATGAATCTGGTGGTCATAATCTATGAGATTCTGCTATCTGAGATTAATGTTTCTTAGTGCATTTAGAGTCAGAGCATTGCCAGGAAATGTGGCCAGCTAAAGGTTTCAGGGGTTTGAGCAAATGTGAAAGAACTCACTTAAAAGACTGATTCTGTCCAGAAGCATTTAGGAGCAAAAAGCTGATTTAGGTATTGCTGTGGTTAGCAGAAGTTGAGGGAAGGAAAAATTAGCAGCAGCAGCAGCGACAATAACAACAGCTGCTACTAGAGAATAAGCAGTAAGGAAGGGTAAAGGAGTTTGAGAGTTTATCATTATGATAACACTCCCCAAAGCAAGTTGGTCTCCCTTAGGAAAACAACTTATCAAGGTATAAGTAGTCTGGAAAGTATAGTAGCAAGAAAGTTTATTTGGGGGATCAAGATCTCCAAGACTGGGAAGGAAGACAAGCAACTCAACTGAGGAGAGATGAGCTTTTAATTTTTTTTTTTTTATTAAAGCTATTATTTGAGGCGGTTACGTGGAGCAGTGGATAAAGCACAGGCCCTGGAGTCAGGAGTACCTGGGTTCAAATCTGGTCTCAGACACTTAATAATTACCTAGCTGTGTGGCCTTGGGCAAGCCACTTAACCCCATTTGCCTTGCAAAAACCTAAAAAAAAAGATATTATTTGAGTTTTATAATTCCCCCCCATCTTACTTCCTTCAGCCACCCCCCACAGAAAGCAATCTTTCAGTCTTTACTTTTTTTCCATGTTTGTACATTGATCCAAATTGAGTGTGATGAGAGGGAAATCATATCCTTAAGGAAGAGACAATAAGTCTAAGAGATAATAAGATCAGACAATAGGATAGCTGGTTTTTTTCCTAATTAAAGGGAATAGTCCTTGAACTTTGTTCAAACTATGGCTCTTTATCTGGATACAGATGGCACTCTCCTTTGCAGACAGCCCCAAATTGTTCCGGATTGGCGAGTCCTTCAAGGTTGAACATCACCCCCATGTTGCTGTTAGGGTGTACAGTGTTTTTCTAGTTCTGCTCAGAGATGAGCTTTTTAAGGAGCAGAAAGATGAGGTAATTTAGGTATAAGTTGATGAAAGCAGTAATTCAGAGAGCAGAGATAAGATAATAAGGTATGTAGATGAGGGGTAGTAGCTCCAAGATTTAATCCTTTCAGGCTAGGTATCCATTTTTTTAATTGACGGGCTTGACTTATAGCTGCAGGCAGGGATTTGCCTAGTCCTGGCCTGGGAACAAGGTATGCTGCTGAAGTTCATTGACCTCTTCTTGAGGATGTGGGTTTGAGTCAGGAAATCCTGAGTTTGAATGTTTTCTCAGACATTTAAGGGCTCTATGAACCTAGCAAATTGCTGCACCTTCAATTTCTTTAGGTGTAAAGTGAGGATAAGTTGTGGGAATCAAATCAAGTGGGATAATTTATGTAAAATGCTCAAGTGCCATATAAATAAGTTATTTATTGCTTTACCTTGGGCAGATCTAAACCTCTCTGGCCTTTATTTTCCTTATTTCTAAAGTGACAATTGAGTATTGGACTCGGGGTCTAGAATGCCAGGATTTGCATTCACTTTTGTCATTTGTTGTAAACTGTATGACCCTAGACAAGTCCATTCATTTCTCTCGTCTATTGGAATTTTGATGAATTATTTATTAAATGCTTACCATGAGTTGGCACTCTGCTAAATGATGGTGATATAAAGAAAGGCAAATATAGGGTCCCTGAAGGGGCTCATTTTTTTTTTTTTTTTAGGTTTTTGCTAGGCAAATGGGGTTGGGTGGCTCTGCTGGGCCAAGATTAGGAGTCCGGACTCCACCTGGCCGCCCCAGGGGCTCATGTTCTAAAGGAAACATCACACAAATAGCATGTCGACTGGGTAAACTGGGGGGTCTTTTTCGTGGTCAGTCCCCGAGTCCAGAGCTTTCTTCATCCTTCAGTCCTGGCTCCCTTCTAGGAACCTTTCCTGCTCCCCTTTGGTGCCCCCCCCCGACCTCGTCTGTGTTTTCTCTTCTTTTGGCAGCCCCAAAGGGGAGCACTGACCCATAGTGGGCTCTTAACCCATAGTTACGGATTCTTGGATTATTTGCGGTTGTTTGGGTGAAGTCATCCTTCCTTCCTTACAAAGGGCCGGTTTCTGGACTTTGCTGCTTTTTAACTCCGGGACTCTCAACCTCAACAAGCACAACATCCGGGTAACTATTCAGCCTTCCCGCGTCCGCGCCATTATTTCCATTTTACAGATAAGGAAACTGAGGCTGAGCAGGTTCAAGTGCTTCCCGTGGATCGCCGCTCAAAGCTCCTTCCGCCCCTGGCCGCGGAGGCCTCGCCTTGGGAAGGAGCTCTGTTTTATTTTACTTTTTTTAGCGGTTTGCGAGGCGACGGGGGGGGGGGAAGCGGCTGCGCCCCCGCCCCGAGAAGGGGGCTTTGTGACGCGGGGAGCGCGCTCCTCGGCGCGCCTGCGCAGAGCGCGCCTGCCGCGCGGGAGGAGCGCGCGCGCGCGTGCGCGGGGGCCGGGCGGTCCCGTGTGCGCCTGCGCGCGGCCGCTCCGGCCCGTCCGGCCCTGCCCCGCCGTGCTGCCCCGCCGTGCCCTGCGCAGTGTCGGGCCCAGGGCGCCGCGGCGGCTCCGGGACGATGCGGCTCCCGCTGCTGCTGCTCGTGGCGGCGGCGGCGCTGCTGGGCGAGGCCGCGGCCGACGCGGGCGGCGGGCCGGGCCGGCGGCTCCGGATGCAGTACGCCACGGGGCCGCTGCTCAAGTTCCAGATCTGGTGAGCGCGGCGGGGCTGCGGCCTAGCGCGGCGGGGGAGGGGCGGCGGCACGTGCGGCCGCGGGGCCGGGGCAGGGCGGTTGGAGGAGGGCGCGGGCGCCGGGGCCCCCGCCGGGCTCGGTGCCGCGGGCTTGCAGGTGCTGCCCACGGAGCCAAGGGTAACGAAATTGGCAAGAAACCATTGGCTTTTTTTAAAAAAAATTTCAGAGTAAAGAGTCCGGCTTCCTAATGACCCGGGCAAGCCGCTTAACCCCGCTGCCCCGCAGAAACCTGAACACAGTCCCAGGCGGCCTCGCCGGGAGGAGGAGGCGGTGGGCGACCTTGAGGGCAGAGGCAGCTCGCCGACTCCCTAAAGTGCCCCGAGCACACCCGCACCCCTCTTGGTTTGGCCACCCCTGACCCTAGGTGCCCCGGGCCAGAGGACCCGGCCTGCGGTGTGACCCTGGGCAGGCCGCTTCCGTGTTCTCCTCTGTAAACGGAGGATGCCCAGGAGTCGGACACAAGCGGCACGGACGGACCCTGGGGCCCGCGGCCCAGCCCGGGCCCGACCCCGACCCCCGGCGCCTGCGGGAGCAGGCCGGTGCTGCGCGGGATTGGGGCGAGCAGCCGGCACGGCTCTTTTTGTCCTTTAGTGCTTTTCATGCGTTGCCGTCGTCCTTTCTCATTTAAACTTGCACAGAACTGAGGTAGGTCTTGCAATTATTTTTATACCCATTTTACAGATCAAGAAAATGAGACTCCAAGGTGTTCTAGCGACCTACCTGAGATGGCAGATTTGGGACTTAAACCAGCTCTTAATTTCTGGTTTATTTGAATTTTATGTGGAACATTCAACTTAAATGTTCTTTAATTATAGTTACAAATAAATTCTGTAAACGAGGCATGAAATATTGCAGTGATTTAAACTTGTTTTAAGCAAGTTGTATTTAGCGTAAATAATTTTTTGTTTTGAACTTGACATTCTATTTTCCAACTCTTAATAATATTGCTCTGGTGTGCTGCTATTACATCAGCATAGCAACACTATACACAAATGGGACCAGAGGGAGAGAGATAGTGGTGGTGGCAGCATTATTTTTTAACAAGGGAAAACCCTTCTCTTCTGTCTTGATCATTATTAAATGCCACAAGATGGCTATAGTATTTTTAAGTATTTAGGTTTTTTTTTTTTTAGGTTTATTCGAAAGGCAAATGGGGTTAAAGTGGCTTCCTCAAGGCCACACAGCTAGGTCATTATTAAGTGTCTGAAACCAGATTTGAACCCAGGTACTCCTGACTCCAGGGCCGGTGCTTTATCCACTTTCCCACCTAGCCGCCCTGAGTATTTAGTTTTTATTTGTAAATTGACAGAGTGATAAGGTAGGTTGTATTTTTGATAGTGACATGGATATGTGCAAAATAAAAGTTGTGGTTATTTGAGCTTTTAATTTTTAATCTAAAATAAGTTTTCTTAACTGGGGCATAACCAAGTATTCCTTTCAGTTTTTACATTTGTGTAGGAGTGAATTTTATTTTGTGTAGATTTATTTCACACACCAGTGAAGGTGGTGCAAAGAAAGGAAAACAAAAAAAAACAAGGTTGGCACTGTTAGGGCTCTTTTTCCTTCCTTGAACCCCAACCTTTTTTGACATTGGTAAAAACCTTAAATTTCAGTGTGAGATAGTAAGAGTTTTATAACAAACGTCAAAAAACTTGCTCCATGTTCCTTCTACACATGTAAAACTTTACAGAATTAAGTTTATAACATTTAATGGAATATTGAAACTTTAAAAGATGATATTCATCATGATATTTTTTCCTGCCTTTAAGATGTGATTTATTTGGTTACTTAAAGTTTTGAGAAGTTGACTTGATCACAAGGTGTTAACATTTTTAGTTACCAAGGTATCAAAACATAAACATAATACAAACATAAAACGGTTTTTTAAAACCGTTTTAATGAGCTTAAGAATTGAAATCCTTTTGTTTGTGCTATCTTTGACTAGAAAAAACACCTTCCAAATAGAGTTGGTGAATGAAACAACCCATTGAGACAGATTTTTCTTTAAATTTCTGTGTTATTTGGAATCAGGAAACACTTTTTGGTACAATGAAAAGAGGGTTAGACTTGGAGTCCAGAACCCTGGATCATTGCTAAGTGTTTTAAGATACATATTTGTAAAGTATTGGTATCACTTTAATAGACTCTAATATTATTTTAGATGGCAGTTTCATGCTTTGTTATTTTTGTATATATCTCCACAAAAGATTCACCTAATATTCCTCAGGCAGCTAGGTGGCACAAGTGGAGAGAGTGCCAGACTTGGAGTCAGGAAGATTTACTGAATTCAAATCTGACCTTGGACATTTAAAAGCTGTCTGATCCTAGGCAAGTCTCTTAACTGTGTGTTCCTCAATTTCCTCATCTATAAAATGAGCTGAAGAAGGAAATAACAAATCACTCCACTATCTTTGCCAAAATAATCCAAAATGGACTTACAAGGAGTCAGATATGACTGAAAAAAGATTGAACGAGATAAACAAGTTGGCCACCCAGTAGAAAATTATGTTGCTATTTCAGTTGGAAACATTTCCTAATTTAAACTCAACACTTTTTTTGCTTTTTGATGTGTAAGATTCCTTTTAGCTTTAACAAAAATGTGAGAGCACTGCAAAGTCTGACTGATGGAGACTGAACATCGGACACTTGTGCACTGGCTGTTCTTGGGTGGTGAGGTTTGATATTGGCACGCATTGCCTCCTCCTTAATAAGCACCTATAAATCATAAGAAATGAAACCACCTCATAATTCTTTGCCTTAGTGCCAGTCACAAATTTCCTAACTCTGAGGGAGAAAGAAACCTTGTGACAAGACTTTACCATTAGTAGAAGGGTCCCAGAATCTTGAATGGATCTTTTCTGAGGATTTGTGGAGATGCATGATCTGCATTAGTGGAAAATATTTCTGTAAAGTACTTTATAAAATCTAGATGTCAGTGTTACATTGCCCTTACAACACTTCGGATATTGTTCTAAAGAAAACTGGTATTATGGGAAATGTGAATAGACATTCCATGAGAAAATACTAATGCTAGTGAAATCTCCCTCTTAAAATATTATGAAATTGTTTTCATCACTCAGGTGTTATGGATACCAGTTTTTCAAAATGAAAGTAGGTTTAATTTCCTTTTTTATTGTTCCTAACTTTGGCCCCAGCCCTTCTTTATTTGAACAGATATTCTAAATAACCAGGACCTACATTTTTTTGACTTTAATCCTTAAGTGATGGGCTGTCAAATGAGTTTGGGAACTTCTTTGCTGCAGTCTTTGCCCCCTACTCTCCTGCCTTTCTGTATTCTGTCTTCCTTTCCCAGGAGGGAGGAAAAACATGAATTTGCTTTTAACACATTCCCTGTTGTTGACAGTCATTAGTTTTGTGGGGTTTTTTTGTTTGTTTGTTTTGTAAGGCAAAGGGGTTAAGTGACTTGCCAAGGCCACACAGCTAGGTAATTAAGTGTCTGATGATGGATTTGAACTCAGGTACTCCTGACTCTAGGGCTGGTGCTTTAATCACTGTGGCACCTAGCTGCCCCTGCATATTAATCTTGATTCCTATGTCTTATATTATTAAATATGTATACTACTAAAGCTCTTAGACATGGGTAGAAATCTTCTAAAAGCTAAAATTGACAGCATTCCTTTGTAACTAAAAGCAGAGAAAAATTTTGAAATAATAGAAATTCAATTAGGTTCTTTTAAAGTTTTCATATCATGAGATCTAGAAGTAGAAGGCACTAGAGATCATCTAGTTCAACCCGTGTATTTTACAGATTAAAAAAAATGAGGCCTAGAAAGGTTGAGATTTGTCCAAAGTTACACAGAAACCCAAATCACACTGTTAGCTTCCAGGTTCTCTCTTCATTATACTCTCCTGTCTTTCTAGCTGAAGAAAAAAGACTAAGAGAATAGATTCCTTTTCAGTGCATTAGCTCATCCATCGTTCTCTTAGCTACCAAATGATAGCTTACTCGTTTGGCATGGCTTGGCATTTGTAAACGAGTTCATGAGAGACAAATTTGGGGAAGAGGTTGTATGACCGAAGTGGAACTTAATTGTTTGTAAACTTGAATTTGCTGTTATCAAGGACAGGCAAGTCTCCCTCTTGCTGTCAGGACAACTTCCATTTTGTACTCCAGTGAGCAGATCCAGCTCTACAGCATTCATAGCTCAGGTATGGCTTGGCAATCATCTCAAGAGGGCAGGAGCTACTGAACATGCTGAAGTTCACACAGGAAAGAAGTAGAGGGCAAAGTCTGAAATGAGCTCCTCTGAGTCCAGGTTATGTGGTGTTGACATGATGCATCCTGGACCTCAGTTTAGGTTTAGTAGTAGAGATGGGGCAGCTAGATAGAAAGACCTGAATTCAGATTTGATCTCCCTCTCTGGACACTTAGAATTTAAGGCCATTTCCAGTCATTCTGATTCTTTTCTGGCCATTGGATGCAGATGGCTCCAGAGGAGCCCCTCATTCAAATCATTTGCTTGTCAAGACATCACTTCCCTAGGGGTGGCGCTGGCTAGGTGGAGTCCCGAGTACAAGCTGGGGAGGAATGGACTTGGAAATATTTGGATGACTTGAAAGATACCAGAGAGGGTGGCTAGATGGTGCAGTGGATAGAGCACCGGGCCTGAAGTCAGGAGTCCCTGAGTTTAAAACCGGCCTCAGACACTTAATAATTACCTAGCTGTGTGGCCTTGGGCAAATGATTAACCCCATTTGCCTTGCCAAAAAAACCTTAAAAAAAAAAGACATCACCTCCCTGATGTGGTCTGAACTAAGGGCAAACAACAACAGTAGTACAAACAGATCGAAGGAGCAAAAAGATTCTCATGACTTTAGGTGAAGCATAATTATTGAATTGAGATGGAAAAGGAAGATAATATTAAATGACAGAAATACCAATGAAATTTTCACCCAGTTTTTTATTTTGCTTGTTTGCTTTAAGACTGGTCTTTCTCTCTTGCCTGGGCTGGAAGTGCAGTGTTTACACAAAGCTGGACATGCTCAGTGTTTAGATGGGACCAGTTAACTCCTCTCAAGCAGCCTGATCCCCCCCCCCCCCCATGGGTGCAAGATTCAATTCAAACACCTTGTAATCCTCCCCCCTCCCCGCCATTTCCCCCACAGTAGGGATGTTCACCATCCCACCCTGCACGGCCCAGGTTTCTCCTTGAATTTGTGTGTACAGTTGAGACAGGGGTATAGTGGAAAGGCTAGTGTGCTGGATGTTGTTAAGGGCTGGCTGGGGATCCCCCCTTTACCATTTATAAGTCACTAATGTCTTTGAACCTCAGTTTTATACTCTCAGGATAAAGACATTTGTCAGATGATCTCATGGGTGTTGTGATAATAAGTGAAATGGATGTGAAAATACCTTTTAATTGTGTATAAACAATGTAATGCTGTCTTCTAATTGTGGTTGACTGATTTTCTGTAGGCTTGTTTTGCTTATTCTAGTCTGAATTCCAGAAAAGGGATCTTGAAAAATACTTAAACTCATCAGAAGGTTGGTCTGAATGTTCTCTAAGTTCCCTTCCAGATTTAAATTATATGGTCCTTTAAGGTTGGGTTTTTTGTTTTTGAACTACTTGGAATGTTTTCTTATTGACTGTACAAAATACAGACTTTGTCAAGTCTTTCACATCATTATTTTTATTGGAAAAGACCAAATCAAACAGTTATCATTTTATATGACTCTGTATCTATCCTTATCATTTGTTATGCCTCCTTCCAGTAGATAGTGTGACATACCAGTTTGCATTTGGGAGAGATTTGGTTTTGAATTCCATATTTGATTCTAACTATGACTTTTAAATAAGTGATTTAACCTTTCTAAACATCACTTTCCTCATCTTTATAATGGCAGTCATTTAACTTATTTTTTGTAATTCTTTTCAATAAGAATTTTTTACATTATTCTTTATAAATAACTTTGACGACCTTAAAGTGCCACATTAATGCCTTTTCATTTTGAATGTGTTCATTTCCTTATAAATTAGTCCGAGATTTTCATATTGTCCTTTCCTTTTCCTGAATTCTTTTAAGTCAGAGGTTCTTAACTTTTTTCCCTATCATGGACCCCTTTGATAATTAGAATATGGTTTATTCTCAGAATCTGTTTGTGTGTGTGTGTGTGTGTGTGTGTGTGTGTGTGTGTGTGTGTGTGTGTGTAAATGTACAACTGGCTTCAGTTATAGTGAAATACAGTTATCAAAATAGTTTTAGAAACAAGTGCATTCAGATTAAGATGACTTTAGATGATTTGTCTCTCTTCTGGTCATAATTCTAAAAATAATCACCTATTTCCCATGATCCATATACACTCAGTACTGTAATGACAAGATCCTACATATCTTTTCTTTGAATTTTCTGAAATCAGTTTTCCTGAAGTCTCAGTCTGTACCTGCCAGAATGTGCTAGATGTTTTTATTCCTTTCTATTGTTAGATGAAGTCACTTTCTCTTCAGTTTCATGCCATTCCTACGCCCACAATTCCTTTTGAGTCAGACAAGCCCAAGTTGCCCTTGTAACTTCTGTCTTCTTTTAGATCAAACTGTTTGCTTCTTCCTGCTTTTAACAGATTTTGACTTGCAGCAGATGAAGTCTCTTCCCCCCCCTCCCCCACTACCATGGTTTGCCTCTGTGTGATTTTATGGTCTGTATTAGGAAACTTTTCATTCACTTGTTGTCCAGTAAATCCATTTGACCTGCTTTAGAAAATGATGTTTGGCAACCCATTTGGTTTCATACTCTTACTTTTGTATATATTTTTCCACCAGGGACTGACCCAAAATGGAGGAGAAAGAGTGTGATGCTTCAGGTGTATTATCATGGTGGTAGACTCTCTCCATAGGCTATTCCTTACTCTGACCACTCTCCATGACTGAACTGTATCTTTTTCAGTGATATAACCTTTATGAAATACTTTTCTTGCCACAAGTCAGTAATGACAGCGTAACTTGCCCAAGGTCACACAGCTAGGTAATCATGAAGTTTCTGAAGGCAAATTTGAACTCCAGTCCTACTGACTCCAGAGCTAGTGCTCTATCTACTTGCCGCCTAGCTGTACCCCTTATCCTACTTACATTTAATTGTCTTTTGGGATTACCAGCAGCTTTTAAGATGCCAGCCATGCTTTGTCAGGCCCCCAAATCTGGGTTTTCTTGTCATGATCTTTTCCTTTTACTCATTGTGCTACAGGACCCTGGAGAAAGTCTATTTATGCCAGTTGGGTTGAATACACAGTTTTTATCTAGTCTCAATTGAGTTCTTGCTTTACATGGCAGTCTTTTTGTTCTTATCTGATTGTTTTCTATGGCATTCTCCAGAAAAATTATTCCAAATCTTTTTCTCTCTTCTCCCTTCTTCCTTCTTCATCTAGGGATCTGGCCTCTTTATTTTCCTGAGGAAAAACATAGATCCTCTCTTTTGCATGTTAGGATGCCTCTTCATTATACCCAGTTCTCTCATGTTTGAAAACAGCATTCTTTGCAAGAATTTTTCCCCTTCTGTCCAGCAGCAAATCTAGAGGTTGTCCTGTATCAACTTCTATTTTAGATTATCTGTAACATCATTGCTGGTGTAATTTCAACCTATTTCCTTTTAAGGTGCTTAAGAAAGCATAGGTAACAAAAGCATTTTGTTTTTGTTGTGCCATAATCTTAACAAGATTTTCTGAAATGTAGCATTATAAAGAAAAACATTACTGCTGATTCAATAAAGGGATAAAAGAAAAAGATTTTCTTAGGTGAACTTTGAGGGAATCTGCCAGGGGTAGTATGGTTGAATTATTTTGAGTTTTGGATATGAAAAATTTTTATATTTTGATAGTTTTTTTATATCCCCTTTTGGCAAATGATAAGGATCATTTCTCAAGTCCCCCTCTCCCCACTAAAAGCCTATCATATAATACTGGTTGGTTGAAAATGAGCCTGAAATTTTAGAATGGATGAATGAGCACCCCGGTGATTACATCTTAAATCAACATAGAGGTGTTTTGATCTGAAAGATCTTGTATTCTCAGGACAGTCCAGGACTAGAGCAACAGGCAGTATTGGTGACTCCTAGAAGATAATGAGGGTCAAGGACAGTCAATGAAGCATCAGTAAAGATTAATTGGTCTAGTCTGGATAGTTTATTACTTATGCATTTCTAATACATTTTCTACAAACTTTAAAATACTATTCCTTGTGATTAAACACCAGAAAACAAATTCAAGTGGTCTGGAGCATGTTATGGCAAGGAATAGGTACCGGAGGTACCCAAACAAGATATCCAGCAACAATAGTGGCATTTGGAATAGTGACACCTGGAAGGCTCCAGAGGCTTCTGGAAAAGGTGCTTCTGAGACTGGGAGTGTTTCTTTCCTCTTGCTGCCAGCTGCTCTTTTTGCCAAGATGCCTGAGGAAGCACAGATGCAGGATCAACCAGTGGAGGAGGAAGCATGGAGACTTCGGTCTTTCAGGCAGAAATTGCTCAGTTAATGTCTTTAATCATTAATACGTTCTATTTTAATAAAGAGATCTTTCTGGGAGAGCTCATTTCAAATTCATCTGATGTCTTGGACAAAGTCAGATATGAGAGTCTGACTGATCAAAGTAAACTAAACTCTGATAAAGAGCTGAATATTAGCATCATTTCAAACAAAGTATGGGTACTGGCATTGGGATGACCAAAGCAGATTTAATCAACTATCTTGATCCAAAAGCAAAGTCTGAAATGGAAGCTTTGTGGAAGTGATACAGGCTGGTGCATAAAGCTCTATGATTGGTCAATTTGGTGTTAGTTTTTATTCAGCCTATTTGGTTGCAGAGAAGGTGTCTGTGATCATTAAACATGATGATGAACAGTTTGTCAGATAATGAAGGGTCAAATTCTAAGAGACACTTGGAGAGAAACCCTGACTATTTCATTATTGAAACTATGGCAAAATGCAGAGACTGACAAGAATGATAAAAGTCAGTGAAAGATCTGCTCATCTTATTATATGAAACTGCACTGCTGTTGTCTGGGTTCAGTTTGGAAGCTCCTCAGACACATGTCAATCAGATCTACAGGATGATTAAATTTAGTCTTGGAGTTGGTGAAGATGATTCAACCATTGAAGGAGCCAATGCAGCTATGACTGAGGAAGTGCCACCTCTTGAAGGAGACGGTGACACACTGTGCATGGAAGAAGTGGATTAAAGGGTTTAATACACAGAAATATAGCATATGTCCTAGACTAGTCTGAATAAATTGTTTTTGTATAAGGTATTGAGAAAATACTTGATGTCTTCATTCCATCTGATGTATATTTTCACATGTTCTCTTTATTTTTGTTAAATGTCTTTAAAAAATATGTATGGCATGACTGTGCTGTTTAAAGGAAAGTTTAGGAATCTTTTCCCTTCTAAGTATAAAAAAACCAAACCCAGTGGTAACAAATGAAGAGGGAGAAAGAATGATTACTGGCAAATTGGAACTGCTCCCTGACTAGAGGAAACATAAGCAGTCTAAAAGCCAAAGGGCAGGGGTGATTAGGATTCTGCTTCAAATTGGAGTTGTGAAGTTTAGAAATAAGTAGAAAAAACCTGAGTACAGTGGTAAGGGCCTCCAGGATAGGTTCTGAAAGGGTAGGTGCTGGTGTCCCTGGAAAACTGATTTGGCTCAGCAAGGGTTAAGTTTCAGATCCTTTACGGACATACACATTATCATAGTTGATCAAAAGTACAGAAGTTGACTTGCCTCAATATTAAAGGAGAAAAAGCAGTTGTAAAAATAAATGAAAGGGGGGGGCGGCTAGATGGTGCAGTGAAGTCAGGAAGACAGTTCAAATGTGGCCTCAGATATTTAATAATTACCTAACTGTGTGACCTTGGGCAAGCCACTTTGCCTTGCAAAGACCAATGAATAAATAGATGAAAGAAATGTCAACTTATTATAAAGCTACCATCCATCACACCAGTTCAATATTAACACTCAACCTTATAAATATTACAATAAGTATTAAATAATGGCAGAGGAAGCTAAGAGATGCTGTGGATAGAGTACTGGTCCTGGGGACAGAAGAACCTGAGTTCAAAATCCAGCCTTAGACACTTCATACTTATTAGCTTGTGACCTTGGGCAAGTCACTTAACCCTGATTGCCTGGCATCCAGAGCCCTACCCAGTTGTCCTGACTCTTATGTGGCAACTGGACCCAGATGACCCTGGAGGAGAAAGTGAGGCTTGTGACTTACTCAGCACCTCCTCACTCAAATTCAGTTCCTATGCATGTCATGGCATCATCTCCCTGATGTCATAGTCTTCTTTGAGAACAAAGGACAAAAAATAAATAGCAACATCATCGGATTATATTTCTTGTTGCCTCTATTTTCAGTCATATTTCTTGCTGCCTCTATTTTCAGCTATCTTTGAGGACCAAGTATGGATTCTGCTTCTATACACAGCTAAGTTTTGAATCCCCTCAAACTTGACAGGAACAATGAACTGTTAAATATAGAATAAACAAATAAGGCAACATCCCTCCTTCTCTTCCTTCCTGAACCCTAAATAGCTAAGAATAATTCCTAAACTTTGAGGGTGATAAAAGGACAGAGGTAAATGTTAAAGAATTCCAAAATTTAAAAGGTGGTTCTCAATGCTAGAAACACCATTATCACATAATTCTGGAGCATCTGGTCCTTAGGTGCAGGGCAGTGTATCACATCATTTAGTCTAGAACATCCGTAAAAGACAATAGTAATGCTTCGGAGGTACAAGTGACAAAATATTGAAGGTTCAAGAAGACTATCCCTGTTGGACATCTGACTCAGAATGCCCATATCATTTCCTCTTTATGTTGTGTTCTAAACTCAGGCCTATTTGCTCTGTTCCATATAGGATACTCCTGTATTTGTATAGATCATCCTCTATATCTGAATTGCACCTGTCTTACCTACTTCTTGGAATTTCCAGCTTCCATGAAGATTCAGATCAAGCATCACCTTCCATACAAGGACTTTGCTGATTCCCCAATGTTTCTGTTTCTGTTCTCTCCTTGTGTATCTTTCCTGGTGGCTGCGAGGTCCCCTCCCCCTTCATTTTATTTTATTTTTCAATTACATGCTAAAGTAGTTTTCAATATTCATGCCTTTGTAAGTTTATAAATTTCACATTTTTCTACCACCTTCCCCCCCTTTCCTCCCCTCCTCACAGCCAAGAACACTCCAGCAAAAGTTGTATAGACTCTTGTATTTGACATATTTCCACATTGAGACGAAAACTTTGTGAAAGTTCTGTCTTGTATTCCCAGCACTTAGTACAGTGACTTGCATGTTGTAGCACTTAATAAATTCTTTACCAGTTTAATTGCTCTAGAATTTAGATCTGTCCTTTACAAAGCCTCACCATTGCCTGATTGTGGTATACTTCTGAATCAGAGTTTTTGAGGCAGTCTTCACCCTACAGAGAAGAGGGATTAGCCCAAAGTCCCACTCTAAGCAGAGGTTTGCTCTTTTCTTCTATCAGCAGTTTCTTAAAAGTCAATCAGATCGGCACTATGCTATACAGAGATAGAAGGAAAGTCCAATGGGGCAGATGACGTGCAAGCAGTGCCTTACAAACAAGATAAATTGGGGGGGCCAGGTGGTACAGTGGATAGAGCACCGGTCCTGGAGTCTGGAGGACTTGGGTTCAAATCCAGCCTCAGACACTTAATAGTTACCAGCTGTGTGGCCTTGGGCAAGTCACTTAACCCCATTGCCTTGCAAAAACCTAAAAAAAAAAATTGGGGATAAGCAACACAGGGAAGACACTAACCAGAAGGGGAATCTGGAAAGACTTCTTGTAGACTTGAAGGGTGCCAGGGACCTGAGAATAATTGATGTGAAGTCACAGTGGAGATTGCTTTTGTATAAGACTGGGGAGGCGGGGCAAGTAGGAACCAAAGTAATGAAAAGAAGTAAGAGCCCTTCAGGTCTGTAAGGGGTCAATTCAGTACTTAATGTGAGGAGGCTTATGCCTAAAGTCTATTCTCTAAAGAGCTTCCAGACTGTCTCAGTTCCAATCACTTGTAGGTTGGCAGCATAGCTTGGTAAGGTACCATTTTCATGCCTTGCATTACCTAGCACCACCCCAACTTTTATACTACCCCCTACACTGGACTTGTTCAGGTTTTTCACTGAATAACTTTCAGAACAGTATAAAATAGATTTTTTTGAAAATTTAGCAAAAGCTTCCTTAAAAATAACTAAAACCTATATCTTTTTTATATTTTAAAATAACAAAATGAAGACTTTATGATGACAGTTCTCTCTTTATATATATATAATATATATGTAAATTTTGTATATAAGGTGGTATGAGAAATGTGTAAGTAACATGTAAATACCATTCTTTTTTCAGATACTATATTACTTAGGCACAGAAAAATCTTTCTATCAATGTGAACTATCCCAAATGCACGACCTCTGGAAGTGTTAGCTTTTGTTGGAGTTTTCCAGCAGAAGTGGGATGACTCCTTGTTGGGCATAACCTAGAAGTGATTGTTAGTTCTGAGGAGGACTGGGGAGGGGCTACAAGGTCTTGACAGCTCTTGGATCCTTTGTGCCCCAGTTAAAAAAAAAGTAACCCTCCCATGACAGTTGTTCCTCCATATTATTTTCTCCTTTAGAACTGTTAAGGTTTCTCAAAATGGCACTTCCTTTGCTTTTTATCAAGATAGATAACTCAATAAAAGGGTAAATTCAACTGAGTTTATATATGAGACTGCAAATGAGTAGAAGGAGTCTCTGTTTGCCCTCTCAATTTTCATCTTTATTTTCTCCCTGTTTTAAGTCTTCAGTGAAAAACTAGCAGAGGGCCAGCAGAGGTTGCTGTGATCCTGATTCACCTTAGGAAAAGGACTAGAAATGAACTCTAGCTACAGCAGCTTCTGTGTCATTCAGCTGAACCAAAAATGCTTTAACCCCAAACTTGACAGGAAAAGGAAACACAAAATGTAAATATGAGCTGCCATCCAAACCTTCTGTCCATGTTGATGCTCTGTGTTTTAAAACCTTGCTTACTTGAAGCAATCTTTTGTTCTAAACAACTGAAAGGAAAATGTTATTTCTAGATTTGAATTAACTTTATCTCTTATATAAGAATGAATGATTCATTTTGCTTTACTAAATGAGAGTAAAAAAAGCAAATGGGAGACCAGGACCCCAAATGTATGTTTTAGAGCAATAATATAGTGAGATTAGAAGTACTGCATAATTAGAATATTTTAATAGTTTAATTTAGAAGACAATAATACATATTAAGAAAATTCATGTTAGTGACAAGAATCAACGTTTGGGGGAAATTAAAATAGTTAACAGTTTTTTTCCTCCTTGCAGATTGTCTTTGCTTTATTTTAAGTAACTTCTATTGTCTTTCCCTTGTTCCATGTCCTCATCTTCCTACTCAAAATTTGTCAGAAGAGAAAGGTTAGCAAGCAAAATCTGGTTGAGGAAGAGTCCACTAGTCTGAATTTTTTAAAAAAAATTATTCAATTCAAATAGAAATAATTAACTTACAGAAATGTCACTGAGATTCTTTTAGAGAACCCGTACAAAAATACATATATTGCCCTTTAAAAAAACTTTAATATTTAACTTGCATTAACACAGCACTTCTAAGCTCAGTAAAGTTTTTCATTGGCTGTAGTTAGAAAGTTGGGTCATAATATTACATAATGTTATTTCCAGGCTATTACATTTTTTTTAGGTTTTTTGCAAGGCAAATGGGGTTAAGTGGCTTGCCCAAGGCCACAGAGGTGTCTGAGGTTGGATTTGAACTCAGGTCCTCCTGATGCCAGGGCCAGTGCTCTATCCACTGTGTCACCTTGCTGCCCCCTTTCTTCTTTCATTTCTTGATTAGTCATTTGTTGAACTCTCTATCTTTACAAAAGTGAAATAATTTGTTTATTTTTCCAACTACATACAATGGTAGTTTTCAACAATGATTTTTTTTTTTGGCAAGATTTTGAGTTTAACATTTTCCTCCTTCCTCTGATAGAAAGCAATCTAATATGTATAGTGTTACTTTAGTGTAGTATAATCGTGCTAATCGTCGTTCCATCTCAATCATGTTGTGAAAGAAGAATCTAATACAAATAGAAGGAAAAAATGTTAGAGAGAAAACATGAGACAGCTTTTAAAAATTGAAGATTATAAACTCTGGTCTGCATTTAAACTCCATAATTCCTTCTCTGGATATGGATGGTATTTTTCACATCACAAGTCTTTCAGAATTAACTTTGATTGTGCTGCTGAAATGAACAAGTCTGTCATAATTGATCATCATCCCATGTTACTATGAATGTGAACACTGTTCTCCTGGTTCTGCTCACTTCACCCAGCATCAGTTCATGCAAATCTTTCCAGGCTTTTCTGAAGTCCCATCCCTCATGATTTCTTACAAAACAATACTGCTTCATCACATACATATACCAGTTTGTTTAGCTATTATTCACTGATGAACATTCCTTCAATTTCCAATTCTTTGCCACTATGAAAAGGGCTGCTATAAATATTTTTGTACATGTGGAATTTTTACCCTTTTTTTTTTTGGATACAGACCTAGTGGCGATATTACTGAATCAAAAGGTATTCACAGTTTGATTTTTCCTTTGGGTATAATTTCAAATTGCTCTCCAGAAAGGCTGGATCAAGAACTATGTACTTTAATTCTTATCACTTCCAAGCCTGAATTTCAGAAGAATGGACTAGTATAACATTTCTCCCATGCTGTATGCTCTATGAAAGTAACTAATGCCTCAAAGGCCTATAATTTGTGCAAAGGCTTTATTTACTGAGACACTTTTAAAAAACTAAAAATATACGCCTTTTAGGGTGAAAGGATGGATGAGTAGGAATTTAATGCCTAGCCATTGTTGGCTTTAGTCCATTGTTTAAAGTGTTTTTAACTAGAACCATTTGATATTGACAGGGATAGTAATTACTATCTTACTCTTTACAACTGTTCCAAGATAAATCTTGGTAAATAGTTCTAAAACATTTAATGGAAGTATCATTTTTCTTCGTAGTGTTTCCTGAGGCTATCGGCGGGTGTTTGAGGAGTACATGCGGGTTATTAGCCAGCGGTACCCAGACATCCGCATAGAAGGAGAGAATTACCTCCCTCAACCAATATATAGGTGAGTATATTAGTAAAAGTGATTGACTAATGAACTTAAGGGATTTGTTTAATTAAATTGATATCAGTTTAAACTCAACATTTTGGTCATAGTAAGTCAATTTGCCTTGTATTTTTTTTTTACTTTTTTTTCTTTAACACTTACGGTATTTCTTTGCAAATAATTTAAATGTTTTATACAAATAGAATATTTTTAATGTTGAAAAAATTTTAAAGATAATTATCCTCTATTTTAAACACTTTGCTCATACATTTTTTAAAAATTTTATTTTTACTTTTTAATTTAACAAGTTTTTATTTTCTCTATTTTTATTTTCCACCTACTCCTTCCCTGCTTCAGCAATTGAAAAAACCAAAAACTCCTAATAAATATGCATAGACAAACAAAACAAATTTCCACATTGGTCATAGCCAGAAAAATATGTGTCTGATTTTACATTTTAGTCAAGTGGTTGTTAGCATCTGAAATCATAGTTGGTTATCACATTGATCAAAGTTCTTATGTTTTTCAAAGTTGTTTGTCCTGATAATGTTATTTTTATTGTATAAACTATTCACCTGGTTCTGCTCCATCCTATGATATGATACATGTCTCCCTTGGCTTCTTCAAAACTGTATTTTTCATCATTATATTTGTGCAACCATTCTCCTAATTTTTCAGCACTTCCTTAGTTTCTTAGACAATTTTATCCCAGTAGAAAGATAAGAAAAAGCACAAGATGGGTCTTTGAAGGTATGAACATCAAGACACTGATCTATCAGAAGAAAAGATATTCAAGGGGACAAAAAAAGTTTCTACTGAACTTTACATGCTTTTTGACCTATCATTATTAGGCTTTATCCAAAAAAAGAGGCAAAGGATCCATATGAATAAAAATACAGAAATTCTTTTTTCTTCTAGTAAAGAACTAGAAAATAAGGGCATGCTGATAAATTAGGGGAATGGCTACACAAATGTAATGATGAGACTATTTTGGAGAAGCCAAGGAAGACCTTATGTTAAATTGTTTTAATTTATGTTTTTCAAACAATGATTTGGAGCACTTTTTTTTTGCACAGCAATGGGGTTAAAATGGCTTGCCCAAGGCTACACAGCTAGGTCATTATTAAGTGACTGAGGCCGAATAGGAGCACTTTTTTTTTTAATGTGGGTTATTGCTAATGAAAATTGCTTCCTTTGAAAATTGCCTTTTTCATATCCTTTGACCATTTATCAGTTGAGAAATGACTCTTATAAATTTGAATCAGTTCCTTATATATTTTGGAAAAGAGACCTTTATCAGAAAATCGAAAGATTATTTTTGAATTAGTTAAACTTTTAAGCTTAACCATATAGGTTTTGTTTGTGCAAAACCTTTAACTTTTTTTTGTAATCTCAATACATTGTTTATGGAGGAAAAATATCAAGAACTCAAAAATGTTAATAAAATGATTTTTTTAAGTGCCATATTTTCATAATCAAGATAATATAGTCATTTAAAGAAACATTATGTTAAGTACCTTTTTTTGGTGGTAGGTATTGGGGAGAAGATAATTTAAAAGCAGTACCTGTCCTTGATGAGCTTATTTCTTAAAGTAATATATTTTCAGTATGTACATGTGTATGTTTTCATGGCCTACTTCAAAAGTGGGTTTTTTTAAACTGAAAAATAAACTTTAGAAAATACTTCAGTTTTTTAACAGTTTCATATATGCCTTTTAGAAATATTTTTATATTTTTGAGCTAACAAAATTAGAAAGGAACAATTTCTTGTGAAGAATAAAAACAAAAGTCTGGAATAATATATAAGAGAAAAGAAAAGCACAGGACAGGACTTGGAATTGGGATAGTAAAGTTTTCATATACAGATACATATATATTTATACATGTTTAGTACAAACTAGAAATTTTAAAAATATTATATAATCTTATTTTTATATTAAGTTTGTTGTTGGTTATTATAATAAAAATTAATTTTCCTCTTCTTTTGATAGACACATAGCATCTTTCCTGTCAGTCTTCAAACTAGTATTAATAGGCTTAATAATTGTTGGCAAGGATCCTTTTGCTTTCTTTGGCATGCAGGCTCCTAGCATATGGCAATGGGGCCAAGAAAATAAGGTATGTAACTGATTCTTCATTTCACATTGACACTTGAAAATGTGTGATTGTGTTATTATTGGAAGAGTTTGGAACTTAGCTTTGGGATTTATTTGCTGTGTTTCCATTTTTGGAATCTAATGATTTCTTGCATTAAGGATGTCAGGTAACCTCATGGGTCTTCTTGACTTGGAGGTAGGAAATCTGGGTTTGGATCCTGAATCCAGACTGTGGGGTAGAGCTCCTAAAAGCTCAGTTTCCTCATGTGAAAGAACCTTGTCCTACTTCCCCCAGGTTCTGTTGTGAGGAAGTTGCTTTATGAATCTTTAAGCACTATAGAAATAGCCATTATTGTTTATATTTGTCTCTTAATCTTTCCCATTGAAAGATTGGTTTCCTGCTGTCCAAACCTTTAGAGACCTATCTTGTGCTTTTTCTTGACTTTCTACTGGGATATAATTGTCTAAGCTCCCTCTGGATAGCCCAGAAGAATCTTTCTTGTAGATATTCTTGGTCCTGCCAAACTTTAGAATGTGTGAGTTAAAGCTGTTTCAGTAGGAACTGGGGAGGGTTCTGGTAATGAGGGGGCAGGTTGACATTCTTGAGGTGGCTGAATGTACCTGGAGTTGTCAGTGACCGTTAGGCTAAGTGATTTTTCTCATGAGCCCATGATAATTTGCTTGGAATGTGAACCTGTTTATGTTTAGTCCTATAAACTCTTTAACAGGTCTCTGCATGAAGTTGCTGAATATTGCATCACTATTCCTTTGTGAATAAATACTTTTAAAAGATGTTCAGTGAACCATGTATATTTGCTCTTAGAATTATTTGTACTCTTGGGTGTCTTCTTTTAGATAGATTTCTTTTCTCTAAATCACAAATATGGCTTCTTAGAATCTTTGAACTGAATTAATGCTGGGTTTTTTTTATAAAATCATTTCCTTACTCTAAATTGGATGGTAGAAATAGAAATAATAGTTTGTACGTAGACTGTAGAAGTGTGTGAAAGAAAGAGAATGGAATTTTTTAGATAAAAAAATTGTTTCAGTGAGAAAATGTTGAGTTTGCCCCATCATATGTATTTTCTTCTTAAAATTCACATTCTTTGAAATACAATGGCAGCACTGAATCTTTTTTATTTCTTTTAGGTCTATGCGTGTATGATGGTTTTCTTCCTAAGTAACATGATTGAGAACCAATGTATGTCAACAGGTGCATTTGAAATAACGCTAAATGGTGAGATCTGAATATTTTTCATATTGTAATATGCTATATTCAGTCTTCAGTCAGCATCAAGCTTAAAGATGATTTTCCTGTCTTAAATTGTAATATAAAAAATTGTTCATTAACACAGCTATGAGAGAATAATACGCATTAGTGCTGTGGAGGGCACTGTCATCCATGGTTTAGAGCATATTGTTCTTTGTAGATTTTATCAATTTCTTCAGTCTCGATCAAAAGTTGGCGTATAATAACAGCATTTCTTTTTTTAAATATTTATTTAAGGAAATGGGGATAAGTGACTTGCCCAAGGTTACACAGGTAGGCAATTATTATGTGACTGAGGCTAGATTTGAACTCAGGTCCTCCTGACTCCAGGGCCAGTGCTCTATCTACTGTGCCACCTAGCTGCCCAACAGCTAGCATTTCTTCAGTGTTATAAGGATTACAGAACACTTTCTAATTATGATCTCATTTTATTGTCACTGCAATCTTGGGAGGGAGGCAAGGAGGAGCAGTTTTTAACCCTATTTGACAGATGAGGAAATTGAGGCAGATGGAGATTAAAGTGGCTTGCCTAGGGTCATATAGCTAGTAAGAGTCTGAGACTGGATTTGAACTCAGCCTCAATTAATCTTCCTGATTCTAGGTCCAGCTCTCTGTCCTTTGTTGGCACCAAGCTGCCTCGAGAAGTACATTAGGAAAAATTTTTGATTTCTTAGAATAGTAAAAGTTTGTAAATTCTAGTTGGCTGTAGAATTATCTTTAATTATTTGGATTATGTTCTTTCTGTAGATGTACCAGTATGGTCAAAGCTGGAATCTGGTCACCTTCCATCAATGCAGCAGCTTGTTCAAATTCTTGACAACGAAATGAAGCTCAATGTGCATATGGATTCAATCCCACATCATTGATCATAGCCCCATCTTTCAGCCCTGAAAACTCTTTTGTAAGTAATGCAAAGGACAGGACCGAAGTGTATTTCTATTTTGATTCCACTTTTAATGGTCTTTTTCATTAATGTCTTTATGGGAACTATTAACACAAAAATATCATTTGTTGAATTTACCACCGTGACAAGATGTGCTTGTAGTTGTGCTTTTCCTTTGAGACTCAGGTTTCTTAGTATTATTAGCAAACCTTCTTAAAGTAGATTGAAAGAACTATCAACACAATCACCATGTGCTCCCTTGCCCAGTAGATAGATGTGGATATGGTCTACCTACTATTTGATTAAAAATTAATTGGTTAATAAGATAGTTAAGGAATGATATAGTTGGATCATTACTGCATTTATAGTAACTGTTTAATAAGGCAGCTTAGTAGGGCTACTAGGTAAAGCACAGAGTCTTGGATCTGTAAGACCTGAATTCAAATCCAGATTTGGACACTTACAAGCTAATCATGTAACTTTTGTTTGCCTCAGTTTCCTCATCTGTAAAATGAGTTGGAGGAGGAAATGGCAAATCACATTTGACCACTCCATTTGGAATCTATTATTATAGTCCCTGCTATTCTGCATGAGGTGGGAGATAGATATTGCCAGAGTGTTCGTCATTGGGGGAGGCAGTTGGGAAGGGAAAGTGGAAAGAATAGAAAAGACCAACTGGACTGGACCAAGTACACAGAAGAGGTATGTATGGACAGACACAAATTTTAAAAACTATTAAAGCTTTGATTTTGAAATACCTGAAAGAGGGTGGGTGAGTATATAAAACATTTGGAAAAACCATTTATTTTACTATTACAGAAAAGATGATCAAGAAAACATCAGTAACTAGCAAACCAGATGCCATTCTCATTCATAAAAAAAAGATCCAAAAAGAATCTACACAGTATTGCACATATGTTTAAAAATATTATGAGAAAGGGGACAGCCTTTAACAAACAATGTTCTACATTTCTGCATCAGACTATATCTTTTCCCCTAATTGATATTTTATTTTTCCAATTACATGTTAAGGGTTTTTCACCATTCATCCACATGCATGTGCATATTTATAAGTTACATAATTTCCTTCCGCCTTCCCTTCCCAACTGCCTCCCCCAATGACGAACACACTAGTAAACACTGTAAATTATACATTTTTGTTTAACATGTTTACAGATTAATTATTTTTCTGAAAGAGGAATTAGGACTAAGGGAAAAGAAAGAAAACCATGAGGTAGGAAAGAAGAAATTTTTATTCAGATTCTGTAGGCTTTTTTTTTGTTTTGTTTTGTTTTTCTTCCTCTGGTTGGAGTTAAGACAGTCTCCCAGGATTATCCTAACTCTGAACTGCTGAGAGGAGCAACATCTATCAAGATTGATCAATTCATAATGCACTTTTTAGTATGTAGAATGTTCTCTTGGTTCTGCTCTCTTTGCTCAGCATCAGATCCTGTAATTCTTTCCATGCTTCTCTAGAGTCTGACCATTTATGGTTTCTTATAGAATAATAATATTCCACAGTATTCATGTACCATAACTTGTTTAGCCATTTCTTCAATTGATGGGCATTCCCTTCAATTTCCAGTTCTTTGCTACTACAAAAAAGAGCTGCTATGAATATTTTGGAACATGTGAGATGTCTCATTTTTTTGTGATTTCTTCTGGATATAGACTTAATGTTGATATTGCTGGGGTCAAAGGATATGATCAGTTTTATTGCTCTTTGGGCTTAGTTCCATATTACTCTTAAGAAAGGTTGGAACCATTCCTAACTCCACCAGCAATGCATCAATGTCCCAATCTTCCCATAACCTCTCCTACACTGATCGTTTCCCTTTTTTCCTCATCTTGACCAATCTGATAGGTGTGAGGTGGAACCTATTTGGAGCATTTTTTCATATGATTATGTATAGTTTTAATTTCTTCATTTGAAAACTGCCCATCAGACTACATCTTTACAGCTATGTAATAACCAAAGGATGTGTGGGGAGGATTCAGATTTCATTGTTCTATTATTATTTATTGACTGTTAAAAAAAAGATTCAATAAAAGCTACACAAGACCCCTGAGAAAGGTAATAACTGAGAATTTTTTGGCCTGATGATAATTCATATACTACCCAAAACATGAAAGCTAACAGCTCCTCCCTCTATTTGTCTGGAGCAGAGTCCCCCATGAAGTAGGATCCCCTGAAAGAAATCCTTCTGACTCCTCTCTTGTTTGTTTATTGGGCTGAGCGTATTGAGCCTGGTCTTCTAAACAGGATCTACAGTCTCATAAACAAATTCACCCCAGCAGTTGACACAGGAAAAACCAAATGTATGAAGAGTGCCTGTGACCAGTAGTAGGATAAACAGTTGTCCAGAGAGTCCATAAAGTTGACCCTTTAGCTCAGCTTAGGCAAAGCAAGGTGGAGACAGATAAGGAGAAACAGCCTGGCTAGGGGCTGCAGTGGAGCAATTGTATAATGTTTTCAACAATCCTGAGCTTTCCCATCTCCTTATTATAGACTTTGTTGGCTGTGAATCAGTTTCCAAAAAATCAAAATTGCCAGTGGTCCAAAGAGTGATGAAGAAATGAACAATGGGAAAAAATAGACTGATGACAAATTGTGCCAAGGAGCAAGATGAAGGTTCCAGGAAAATGTATGAGAAAAGGATGTGGGCTAGTCACATCCCATGAGTGGGGGTATCATTGGACGGGTCTCCAAGTACTGTTGATACTAGTGAAGGGGCCCCAGCCTTCAGGGGGCCTGTTTGATGCACAGGAGGGCCAAGGACAGCAACCTCCAGGGGAAGCCCCCTCCCATCTGGGGCCATCACAGATGTGCCTAGGTAGATTGGAAGGGGAGGGGCCTTTTGTGGATGACAGTAAATTCTAGCAGTGAGGGCAATGAAGGCATGTTTACTTTGGAGGAGATCTCACCCTCTTTGGTCTTGAGTCTGACTTGGGGGCAGCTTTTCTGAAATCAGTGGTTTGACACAATATGTTCTTTATCAATGTATTTCAGGCATTAATGGATTTTTGCAAGAGCAGCGTGGTTCGCGCCAATGAAGGCCTGTACTGAAGACAGCACACTGTTAGTACAGACCAGATGCTTTATTTGCAGCCTCGTTGAACTTCTTGGAAAACCTCAGTGCAAGACAGTCTTTCAGTGTTGGCATGTTTTGGAATACTGCACATTCATGGAGTGCAATAATACTGTATAGTTATATTTTTTTTAAAGGGTTAATTCAGCCAGTTAATTGTTTTAAAATGCAGGCATTACTACTTGTAACTTTATTTCTTAGTCACGTTGGGGAGGGGGGGAATGGCAAATTGAATTAATATCTGATTTTTTTTTCTTAAAAGATGTCTGTTAACATCTGCTGTGATTTTATATGAATTTATGTTCTTTTTGTAGTTTAAAATGAATATTTGGGAAAATAGCTGACATTCCCAAGTACTTTACAAAAGTCTGTCAAACATCTCTAATTTGGTTATGTCCTGTTTGTATGGTTTTCCAAATATTGCAAATTGTGAACAGTGCATTATACTAAGATTATGGGAAAAAATATATATCTATATATATATATCCTGAGTACAATACCATTTTTGTGATTACAAGAGAACTACTAAAAGACCAACCGCTTTTTAAATCCTATTGTCTAGCTCAAGTGTCTTGCCTTGACCAGTCTAATGAATTGATTAACTGGGCCTTTATACTTACCCTAAATATAAAACTAAGCAAATTTAAGTTAAATAAAAAGTTTTCATTTCCTGTGTAATGTGCCTTTAAGTATTATATTTAATAACTAACCTAAATCAATTGGGTTTTGTTTTTTTTTTTTGCTTACAGAAAATCTGAGATTACACACTTGAGTTGTCTGAGATACCTTGTTTGTCTGTTAGCTGAAGTGCTTATCTTGTTCAGGAAATACAGTTGTACCTTCTTTCCCTAATAGAGTAATTGACATGTCCTATCAGGCTTTTACCAGATCCCCAGTTTGCAGGAATAAAATCTGATCCAAGGTCTGTTTGAATGCATGTGAGAGCAAACCAAAAGACAATGGGATTCTATTGTTGGTGTCTTCTCGAGAATTCTAATGTTCCAGTTTTATTACAAATTAGAGTTCTATTTTTATACTTAGATTGAGATGGCAGTTATTTGGTAGATTATTCAAAAATCTTGGCCCTTGGTGAAAAGTACATTGATGTAGTAACCAAATTTAGGTATTAGAGAGAGAGAAAAGTAGAATGGGTGATGTTTAAGCACCGTTTTGAAGTTCAAAGTCAGCATCTACTTAAAGGCATTAATTGCTCTAATGAAGATGTTATTTTAGCAAATTAACTTTGACAGTAGAAGTTTAGGAAGACTATAGTTAATGAATTTGATAATTTTTCTTTTCTGTTTTGACCTTTAACTGGTAAAGTTGCAACACTTATATTAAAAAGTAATTCATCAGATTGCCAAAAATGAAAAAGGAACCAACTTGGTGATTTAAATGTTGTATATGACAACCATTGTCCAATGAACAAAGCCAATGGCCTATTCCCATTTTATGAATTAGAAAATCTAGAAAATAATTTAGAGGTTGCCATCATTAACAGGTCATTATTGAGAACCTACCATATACAGTGTTTTGGATAGCAATGTTTGGATAGCACATATTCTGGGGTTGTTTGTAATCATGGTGGAGAGAGAAGAGATGTAAGAAATGCCATTGACAACTTCATGTTGTAGCTAGGTGACAAAGATGGCAGACTATAAAGGAGGTAGAAGTGTTCAGGGGGCTCTTCAAAGTAAGTGGTCCATGGATGGCAATGCAACCTCATAGATTTAGAGTTGGATGGGGCAACAAAAACCCTTTGTCTTTTACAGTTTGAGAAACTGAGACCCAGAGACATCAGGTGATTTGCAAACATACAGCAGCTCTAGGATTCAAGCTTGGAGCCTCTGCCTCCCAACAACTTGTTGGGGGAAAGAAAGCTTCAGGAGGTGGTGAAGGGTTTTGATACGGTACAATCAGGGCTGTCCTTGGAGTCAGGAACTTCCTAATACAAACTAGTTGTGGCCTGAGCAAGTACACGCAGCTCTAGGTCTCAGTTTCCTCATCTGTAAGTAGGGATGGTGGTTACAGTGCCTACCTCACAGGGTTGTTGTGAGGCCAAGCAAGAAGGTTCTGCACAGCACTCTGCCATTTTGTCTCTCCAGTGGGTTCCTGAGCTCTTGGATTCAGAAAGTCCCTCCTGTGAGGCAGCTCCATCTGCCTTTGCCCACTCTTCTTGGGCAACTCTTGTCCACGTGCTCCCATCTGCTCAGGGTGTGAGAACCCTTTCTTCCATCTCCTGACTTCTGGTGGACTTTCCTGGTCCTTGGCTTATACCAAGAAGAGTCTGGGCAAACCTGATTCTTTACTATGGAAAAAATTGAATATTATAAATGCCCTGTGAGTCAGGGACAATGTTATGAAAAATTTTGTAATGTTTTAATGGTATTTTATTGAGGGAAAATATTTTTTTCTTTAATCTACATAGATTTCAATTTTAGTTAATATATGAGGGGTTTTTTTTGAGTGTTGCATCTACATTTTTAAGTCTTATTTACACATGTTTCTATTTTGTTATTCCACTTGTAAGATTTCTTTGTTAGAAAAATTTTATAGCCTATCAAGACACCCAAAGAAAGTTTTGCTTTCTTAATTGGTAAAAATAGAGTTAACATGTCTTTTCAGGCTTTTACAGATTCCCTCAGTTTGTGGGAATAAATTTCAATCTATGTTCTGTCTGAATTCATGTGAAAACCAAATTATAATGAATTCCATAGTTTTATTTTTATGTTTAAATTGTAATGGCAATTATTTGTTAAAATTAATAAAAATCCTGTCTGTTGTTTAGAAGTACATGGAAACAGACCAAATTTAAGTCTTGTAGAGAAAAGTAGGATGTGTTTTATTTAAGTATATTTTTGAAATTCAAATTCAGCATATATTTATGGGTGCATTAATTACTCTAATGAAGTCAGTTCATTTAGCAAATGATTAGCCTTGACAATAGATGTTTAAGAAATAATTTCCTGCTTTGGCTTTTATTTGGTTTTGGAAAAGTAAGGTAAAATTTTAACACTCATATTAAAAGTCATTCAACAAAGTGTCCAAAAGTAAAAATTGACTTGATTGATTTAGATATTGAATATAACATCAATAATGCAGGCCAGTGGCCTATTCCCATTTTATAAATTAGAAAATGCTTCAGAGATTATCATTAACAGGGAGTCATCGAGAGTCTACCACAGGTCTCCCAAATTTTGACAGGAATGGCTTCATCTAGAGAGCCTAGGTTCCAGGTTTCCAGTTTTCTGATTGACTAGCTGTTTGTGACCAGGCTAAGTAGTTTAAGTAGCCTGTCCCCTTATTTATAAACTAGGAAGTAGTGTTTGCTCTAAATATCATAATGAATGAAAGTGCTTTGAAAAACTAAACTATAATAGAAAGACCATTATTTCATTCCTAGTATCCCTTCTCAGATACCACTGCTCCCCAGAGGTCCTATTTCTGTGGATTTTCCTGTGAGTTGGCATGATTACAACCAATGTCATCTAATGCTATATCTGTACTGGAACATAGGCTTCCCTAGTGTTAAATTTATTTTGCTTTTTGGGGGCTTGGTCCCTTCTTTCCTTTTTCCAGGCTCTCCCTCTTACTCTTTATCTTTCTTTGCATTGACTCCTACACACACTTAGACCTTATTGATTAAATATTATTGGTGTAATATCTGTTTCAAGGCAGGGAATTGGGGTTAAACTATTATACCAAATTGATGGTCTGTGGTCCCTTTTATAGAATTTCGCAATATTTTTTTTTGCAAGGCAGTAGGGTTAAGGGTTAAGTGACTTGCCCAAGGCCACACAGCTAGGTAATTATTGTCTGAGGCTGGATTTGAACTCAGTTCCTCCTGACTCTAGGGCCAGTGCTCTATTCACTGTGCCACCTAGCTACCCCTCAGAATTTCACAATGCTTTTTGAAAGTTCCTGGTATTTTCCTGGAACCTAGAGGAAGTCCCTGTGGATGACAGGGGATTTACAGCAATGAAAACCACCCTAACAGTGATCCATTATAAAAACTTCTATAAAGATTACAGTTTGTTGCAGTTGGCCCTTAGCCTAAAGATAAAAGATGAGACCACAAGACTCAGGACCTGGTTGTTGTAGTGACTTATTAACTTCCCTTAGGAGTCCACAAAACATTAAAAAAAAATAAAACCAAAAATCAGCTCCATACATGGCTGAGTAGCAAAGTCAATTGGCAGGAAAGCCTCGGCAGGTTTCTGGGGATAAAGTAAAAGGTTTGAGAAACATCCTGGGATTTGGGCCTCTGGGAAAATGAGTTTCTCCCTCCCCAAGGGTATATCTAGCACCTTCACAACTGTCACATTGCCCACTAGGGAAGCAACAACCCTGGGTCCCTGCCTGTCCCTGTGATCCACATACCTTTGAATCTCTTCCTTTTGTAGCTGGCTGTGGTGATTACTCTCTTGCCAGTTTTTCCTGGTAGGGAGTGATGAAATCATTCAAGGACTGGTAATACTAATGGCCAAGAAAAGGTCAATAGACTAAAGGGCTCCCCCATGCCATAAGTGATGCCTTTTCTGTTTGGTGAAGGAGCAGATTGGGTTAACCCAGCTAAAACCCTGACATTTTCCCCCACTTTGGAAACTTCTGAAACTCTTAAAATTGCTACCTATGCACATACTCTTAAGCCAGAAAAAAAAAATCTCTTGTCCTGCTTCATAACCCTCTTGATTTAGGTGGTCAATATTGTTTGATACTGATGAAACAACGGTTTTGATTCACAATTAAATCCTTGGGTATCAACTTTTTTTTTTTGGTGGGGGAAGGATGCCATGATCAGATCCCTCATGTATTTTTGGTAAGGCAATGGGGTTAAATGACTTGCCCAAGGCCACACAGCTAGGTCATTATTAAGTGTCTGAGGCCGGATTTGAACTCAGGTACTCCTGATTCCAGGGCCAGTGCTCTGTCCACTGTGCCACCTAGCCACCCCTCTCCCTATGTATTCTGACAAACCATGTGGACCATTTTTTCCTGACCCTGTATGGTATGGTGCGGGAATCTCAGGGTTCTCCCATAGCTGAATCTCTTGGTGTAGTTCTACTTCTAGCAAAGGATCCTTTGGGTGGTTAATAAACTGGGGTACTCCTGAGGCACAAATTCTTGAGGAAACCCATGCACTGTATCTTGGATATCTGCTGTTAATTTGTCCTTTCTAAGCAATTCTCCAATTTGAAGCACCCTGACCACTGAGTTACAAATAATTCTTGTCCCTACAGAACCAATGGGTGGGTAGAACCCTGATGGTCTTCCCCTAGGTCAGGCTAAGCACTCCACCTGAAATCATGGACTAGACTACTATACACTTCATTGATCTAGGAAATACCCAGGTGAGAAGACTCTAGTCCAGGTGGGCATTAGGTTCCTGACTTTGCCCTAGTTCCTTAAATGGTCTTAAGCCATTCACCAAGGTAGCAAGCAGTACCCTAGAGAAGCAAAATGACCAAATCCCTGGCCTGAAGGTCTAAAATCCGCTTGATCCTGAGAGAGCTTACTAGTTTTGGATCTTGCTTCATTTTTGGAGTAAGATGACTGAAGAAGAAATTTGTTCCCCTTTTTCCAAGGAACAGATGAAATACTGGGTAGCAATTGTCTTCAATCCTAAATACATCTGGTCATTTTGATGCCTCTGGAGTGGGTGGACAGTTAGTTATGCTTTGTGAGACTTATTGTGAAGGGCAAAGATAAATAGAAACCCTCTTGATTGGTACCAGTGGGATAACTTGGACTCTTAAGGAATCCCAAGCAGAAAGAGTAAAGGATCCTCTCACATCCTGTTTCCTTCCTTGTGTGACCTGTAAATGACTGGTATCTCTGACTAGGGAGTTGATTACCCTGAATCGAACAGAGTTCTTTTTGTGGTCCCCTAGGATTTACCAGAGTTAAAGCCCCTTGAAGAATTATATGGTGATGCCTTTTCTGAACAGTATGTAAACCCACCTATCGTTGGCCATAATCTTATTCGGTGGGACCGGACTGCCTAACCCCTTGAGGGAGAGACAGCGGAATCATGCACTCCATTGACCATTGTCAACAGGATTATGAGTCTCTTGGGTTGGATGTGTTCTCTTTGACTCTAGAAAGTAAATTAGAAGCAGTGAATAAATAGAAACTACAAAAAGACAAATTTTAAGTTTGATCTGAAGGAAAACTTTAACAAGCTGGCCCCAGGTGGAATGGGTTACTTTGGGAAGCAGTGGGCTTGTAATGGGGATTATTGAAAAGAGACAGTGCTAAACTAGAGCCAACCTCAGAATCAGGAAGATCTGGCTTTAAACCATGTTAACTGGATGACCTTAGGTAAACTACTGAATCTCTAGCTTCCAGACCATTCTTTAAGTCCTTCAACAGGAGGCTTGGCAATTATAATCTCATGTATGTGTTGGTAACCATGCGCTATCTTACCATGGCCCATTTTCAGGGTCATCAGACATGACCATCTCTGAGCAGCTTGGAGGTCAGTCAGCTGTGAATTCTGCCTTGCCCTGGTACCCCCTTCCTCCCCAGGGAGTTCTGACACTTGTACCTATTGTGAGAAGGAATCTTGGAACCTATAGCCAAAAGCAAAGGAGCCTCTTGGAATTTTGAAACGACCTTCCCACCTGTTTTAACACTGGCCTTCCATCCTTATAGAGTTTTTTGCTTACTATTGGGCTCTATTTAAAAAAAAAATTGCACAAAGACACATCCTGTGATGTCTACCAGTTACTCTTACAGCCTTGGGTCGCTGACAACTTTTCTTACGAGATTGCTCCATATAGGTTTAAGTTGGAGACCTTTAATTTCCTAGGTTTGATGAACCCAGCATGTCCAAGAATAAATGACATCTCCAGGATGAACATGCTTTGATCCCACCTCTTTTTATACCCACTTAATCTTTTTTTTTCCCTACGGAAGGGCTTTATTGAGGAGGGGTCAAAGGGGGGGGAGGGATGAGGCAGCCTTCCAGGGTCCAGCAGCGCCAGCGATCCAGGCCCGGCTCCGGGCAGGAAAGGTATACCCACTTAATCTGACTGTTAATGGGGCTAATCTTGGGAAGACCTCAATCCAGATCCACATGTCTCCATGTGATTTACTCATGTGAGTCCCAAAAAGTTTGAGTACTCAGATGTGGTGGAGTATGATTGCCCTCTGACAAGGGTTTTTAACCCAGAGGTCATGAACATACCCACATATACACATGTATAGTTATACACGCACACACATACACACACACACACACACACACACACACAGGATTATACTTCAATAGAATTGGTTTCCTTTATATATATTTTATTTTATACATTTAAAAGAATTACTCTGATAAGGGGTCCACTGACTTTGCCAAGTTGCCAAAGTGATCCATGTCACAAAGTTTAAGGACACTCTACCCTTTGCCTTCTATCAGGTAAAACCTTAAAGGCCTCCGGAAGGCAGGAATTGGGTCTCCTGAGATAGGTATTAATTTTAATCCAATACCATCCTCTTTCCAATAATACTTGTGTCATATATTTTGGATTATTGTTATGGATCCCCCCCTTGCAGTAGACTCCAGTAGAAGGGGGGAAAACAGGCTAGATGAGAGGAGTGGAGGGATTGGGAAATGCCTCCCCTAAACTCTCCCTTATTTTGTCAGTTTTATTAACATGCCAAGGGACTGAATTGCTTGTAGACCATGTGGCTGTCCAATGTGAATGTAAAATAGGAAGTCAACATATTTCTTGGAAAATTGTGAATGATTTTGTCAGATTCTGCCATATGGTGAGAACCCAACTGGAAGACCAAACAGAAAGGTGAAGGAAATAAGTGTTGAGGCAAGCCTTATGTTTGTGGGCCACAGGAAGCCTCACCATCACAATTATTCATTGAAACAGTTGAACAACGAAGTTGGTGCTTGAAGTAGGACACTGCCTACAAAGCAGATTGCACTTGGGTTATTTAAATGAAAAGTACATGATGTCCGTGGCCATGGAGATAAGGATTCTTGCCTACTAATGGGCCATGGCTTTCATTTGAGTTTTAGATATGTGACTTGTGGAATCAGTGATAGAATGCCAAATAGTCTATTGTGGCTCACTTGCTATCTGCAAAGTGAGCTGCTCAGTGTTTGATAACTTGCTCAGGTTTTGGTTTTGCCCAACATTGTCCTCATGGGAATTTCCACCATGAAAGGACTGATGAAATGTATGCTAGACCCCCCCAGGACCTTATAGGACCTCCCTAAAAGACATGCCTCAAAAGTGCCCTCTTGTTAAAGATTGGCCCTGGGTGTGGGTTTTTTACCCATATTCCTTACTGTCTTCCAGGCAGTGAAATTCATTTTTGCCATTAGTTCTAGCTTCAACTTAAGAAACCTCAAATAATAGAGAGAAGGAACAATCATAGTAACTAATATCAATCTATCTATTTAGATGTCAAACTTTAAGGTTTGCAGTGTATTTGATAAATATCTTATTTGAGCCTCATGACCATCCTGAGAGGTAGGTGCTGTGATTATCCCCATTTTACACATAGGAAAACGGAGGGAGAGAGAGTTGATTTGCTCAGAGTCTCACAGCTGGAAAGTTTCTAAAACTGAATTTGAACTCAGGTTTTTCTGATTCTAGGTCTCTCGCTGTATCACCTAGCTGCCTGGGATGAGTATAGGTGATCCACAGATTGGATAAAATGACTTCCTCTGTGGTGGTGAAAGGGAATGCCAAACGGGAGTGCTGATGAGGGGACTGAGTCTCCACTCCAACCCGTATTTCTGTAACTAATTAAATGAGGATTACAATCTTTAGGGAATGAGTCCTGATTGTGGAACTTCCTTCTCAATATTTTACTCTACATGTTTTGTTTTTTTGGTAAGGCAATGGGTTTAAGCGGCTTGCCCAAGGCCACACCGCTAGGTAATTATCAAGTGTCTGAGGCCGGATTTGAACCCAGGTACTCCTGACTCCAGGGCTGGTGCTCTATCCACTGCACCACCCAGCCACCCCTACTCTGCATGTTTTAAATCTAGCTCCTTTCTCTTGGTTCAGTGTGTCCAATTGTGTTTTTCACAGGAAATAGCAACATAAGGCTTAGGAGGGCTTAGGGGGTCTGGCAATCAACTTTGAAAACCTGGGGTCTATACCGGGAAATGAATCCACCTGCTGTTAGTTGTCTCCAGGCAGAGTCAGCTGGCTGGAAGACTCCTGAGTCATGATCTGATGTTCTTTCCATTTCATACACAGGGCTGCTCAAGCAGTAATTAAAACGCAGTGTGGGAGGCTTCCAGCAAGACTCCTTGGTTCTTAGAACTCCCAAACCCACTACCTTTTAAAAAAAAAAGTGCACCAAATATACGGAAGTTAAAACTGTATAAGTTAGAGGGGGAGGAAATGGGAAACATCTCCCTACTCTTGAAATACCAGAAGTCTATATAATGCATGGCCCATTTCTTCCTAATCCAGCTTGTCCGTTGGAGTTGATGACCTCCAAGAGGCTGACATTCAAACCTTTAGCTATGGCCACTTCTCTCCTGGACCTCTTGGCATTTATCTCAGCTAACAGCTTTCTTCTCCCCCTGCCCTGCATCAACCCCAAACAGACAAGTGTTGTGAGGTGTGATAATTTCCTCTGGTTTCGCTCCACCTTGTTTGCTGACCATAGGGATTTCTACTACTGAAGGACTCAGGATGATGATAGAGGTGGATGGTTTGTTGCGTGTGATTTCCTTGATTGGATTGTGGGTTTGAGGGCAGGAATTGGGGCTCCTTTTCTCTGTGTCTCCAGCTCTCTCCCTCTAATAGACACTTAATAAATGGCTGTTGATCTGACCCCTGACAAAGAAGGGAAGAAGAGCTGGTTTCTTTGGTGTGGAACAGTTAATCCAACTATGACAATCTCCCTTGTGGAGTTTTCACATAGTCCAGATCCAGCTGAGCTCCCTAACCTTTGAATGGCGGAGGACATAGAAATTGCAACTATATTGTGCTTTAAGGTTTCAAAAGCATTTTAAATACATTATTTTGCTTACAACAATCCTATGAACTATATAACTTTAACTTTTCTTTCTTTTTGGGGGGGGGGGTTGTGGGCAATGGGATTTAGTGGCTTGCCCAAGGTCACACAGCCAGTGAGTATCAAGGGTCTGAGGAAAGATTTGAACTCAGTTTCTTCTGACTCAAGGACCAGTGCTCTATCCACTTTGCCACCCAACTGCCACCTTATGAATGACCCCTTAACATTCTGTGTTGGGCTTCCAATGGTTGGGGGCAGCCTATTTCCATTGGGTACATACCTGGAATTGACTGAATCTTAAAATCTAACTGTGACACTGGCGCCCTCTCTTTCCAGCTGAATCTAGGGGTGAAGAATGTATTTACTCACATAACCCTATCCAGGAAAAGGGCCCTTAAGGGCCTGAAGATGGCCCCAGATACCAGTGCTGAGGATTTGGTCTCATTGGTCCTTTTCAGTTCCAGGGTTGAGGAGTGAAGTACTGGAAGTAGGAGCGTGGCTTTCACAGTTGGCATCATTTCCATTTTATAAGGAGAAATTGGAACTCAGGTCAAATTTCTTGTGAATGAAAACACAGCAGGCTCTGGAGGAGAGAAGTGAACAGAGTCTCTTTAGCTTCAAAGTTATTCACTTCACACTCTACGAGTGATAACATATTCAGGAAAGGATGAGAAAGGTGGTAGATCAGATCTGAGTTCAAAATCTGGCGCCTGACACTTAATAGTCATGTCTGAAAGCCCCAGTGGCCCTGTAAATCACCTGTGAAATGGTGATAATAATAGCACTTACCTCTCAGGGTTATAATGACGATCAAATGAGATTACATTTGTAAAGTGCTTGTCCCATAGCAAGTGCTAGATAAATGTTAGCTATTATGATGACCAAACAAAAAAAGTAAATTCCTTCTTCCCACAATCACGAGAAGAAATTCAAATGATTCAAAAAAGGAAACATTAAAAAAGAAAAGGAAATTAGAATGGAAAGCAGAGCTTTCAAACAAGAAATCAATGGAATGAACAAGAAAATAGACAATTTAGAAAACAATGGAAAATTTATCTGGAACAATAGGGGTCCTGAAAAAGAACACAAATACTGATGTGAAAGAAAATTTAGAAAAACTTAATAAAAAGCCATTAGTGGAACACAAGATTTCTTTACCCATCAATAATGATGATAGATAATTTAAGCATGAAAAGTCTTCCAAAAATAGTCTGAGTTAAAAGAAATTAAATGTGATTAGAAGGTCTATGATGATTATCTGTGCAGGTAATAATTTCCCTTTAATAAATGCCAGTTGTGGGTAGAATCATGTGATAAGGCATTGATGGAGATAGTTCTTGTTTTTGCAAGACAATAGCTTTAAGTGACTTGCCCAAGGTCACACAGCCAGTAATTATCAGATGTCTGAGGCTAGATTTGAACTTAGGTCCTCCTGATGCCAGGGCCATTGTTCTGTCCACTCTGTCACCTAGCTACCCCTTGGAGATAAGACTTTTGAAGAAATATGGTTTTTACATACACAGACTAGCAGAATAATTAGATACAAACAGTGTTTCTTGCTAAATATAATTATTGAGTTGCCAAAGTGCTATATGGAGTCCTTAAGGGAAAGTATGAGTTTTCTGCTCATGTTGCTGACAGGTAAATAATGAAAATTTCCATTAAAATGCATTTTATTATTCTTGCCCCCCCCTTTTTTTGCTCTGGTGATATATTATTAGGCAGGAGGAGGAGATTTTCCTAGACACTATTTCTTTCTTATACTCTCTTCAACTCGGCAATACTTACTTCCTCTTCAGGATTGGCTTGCCTAGTGTTAGCACCGTTACATGGTACTGCCTTCACGTGCATCCTCTTTGGCCAACATTCAGATTCTGCCATGGATTGTTGACTATCTCCGGTCGATAAGATCCTTGAGGACAATAGACAGGATAACGGCGGGCCACACTTCCTGGCTTGAACTCCTGGATGGTTTCTATTCTGGATCACAGACCAGAGCCAGGAGATTTCAGTCTGTGTTCTTCTTCCATCTCCTCAGTGAGCTAGTACGATTTACCTTCCTCAGGCCGATTGCATTTGGAGGTTTGCAATCTCATATACTCACTACAACTCTAGGAAGTAGGGGTTAGTATCGCTCCCATTTTAATGAGGAAATTGAGACGGAGAGAGGTTATAGGACGTGTCTAGCATCTCAGGTTTGTGAGGAAGGGTTTGAACTCGGGTCTTCCTCGGGTCCAATGTTCTGATCAAATGAAGTACTTATAAGTCTAGAACATTGCTTGCTGCTATTATTATTTTATCCATTGCATCACTTCGCTGTTAGCCTTCACTGTCAGCCTCCTTCTGTAGCTCTTATTTCTATTTCTGTTATTCTTATCCGCTACATACCTTAACACCGCTTCAGAAATAGCAGTCCTAGAACATCATAGATTTTGACTTAGATGGAACCTCAGAAGCAACATCAAGGTCACACAGAAGTAGGATTTGAGCAAAGTTCCTCTGACCCCCGAATCCGTGGCATCTTTCTAAATGAACATCCTCCCTGCTCCCCTCCTTCTCTCTTCTGGCCTACTGTTTCAGAAAACTGTTCTAGCAAAGGCTTCTCATCCTTGTGTGTGTGAGTTGAGAGAGCCAGGTACTTGGCTGCTCATGCCTGAAGCTGGTCATGATGTTGGTCCTTACTTCTCAAAGAAGACCATGACATCAGGGAGGTGATGCGGTGGCACGCACTTGGGCTGGATTTGAGTGAGGGAGGTGCTGTGCAGAATCACCAGCCTCTTTTTCTCCTCCAGAACCATCTGGCTCCAGTGTCCAGTGAATGACTGGAGGTAGCCCTGGATGTGGGGCAATCAGAATTAAGTGATTTGCCCAGGATCACACAGCAAACGCCAAATATCTGAGGTCAAATTTGAACTCAGGTCCTCGCTCTACCCATTGTACCACCTAGCCCCATGAAAAAGAATAGACCTAGTGATTGGCAACTTTGAAAGAATTGGAGTGGGGGGGCGGCGGCTAGGTGAACAAGTCTTAAGCAATTCTCTCAGTATTAACATTCATCTTTGCCAGAGAATTAAATGGTCCAGGGGTGGTTAGGTGGTGTAGTGGTGTCAGGAGTACCTGGGTTCAAATCCGGTCTCAGACACTTACTAATGACCTAGCTGTGTGGCCTTGGGCAAGCCATTTAACTCCATTTGCCTTGCAAAAAAACCTAAAAAAGAATTGGAGCACCCACACACAGCCAGGGGGTGGGGAATAATTGAGATTCCTCGAGACCCCAGTGTTTCTCTTGTATAACAATAACTCTTGTTGGGTAGAAGACAATTATTTCTTCTTTGTTATTTCCAAGTGCAGGTCTGTTTATAGGCAGGGCAGTTTTCCCAGGACTGACTGCCTTCCCTTCTTGCCCCACCCTTCAACTTTAGAAACACACACACACACACACACACACACACACACAAAATTATAACAAAACTAGAAATCTGAATTATAACTTAAAAATTCCCCAGCAAATGTTTACAACACAGAGAAGAATGACTTTGCTTTTGTTTAAAGTGTTGAAATGGAGATGACCCATCTATCGCAACTCCTAAATCTGGGACTTCACCCCCTCCCCCCAAATACAGTATTTTATAGATTCATGGACTATTTCAACTACTGTTGGAGATGGCTTGATCTAGCCCTTTCATTTTGTGGCTGAGGAAGAGGGAAAGTGACTCCTCCAAGGTCACTCAAGTAGAAGACAGAGTAGGGGTTCAAACCCAGATCCTCCAGCTTCAAATCAATCATCTTTCCATTACATCCTTCAATCAAATTCAACTGAACAAACTTTTAGATGGGCTAGATGGGCAGCTAGGTGACACAGTACAGAGAGTGCTGGCCCTGAAATCAGAAAGACTCGAGTTCAAATTTGACAGACTAGCTGTGTGATCCTGGGAAAATCACTTAACCCTGTCTGCCTCAGTCTCCTCATTTGTAAAATGAGCTGGAGAAGGAAATAAATAGGATACCACTTCAGTATTTCTGACAGGAAAACCACAAATGGGATCATGGAGAGTTGGACGTGGCTGAAAACCACTAAGCAATCTTATGTGCAAGACTGATAGAAGCTGAATCTACAAAGATGAGATGAGTCCTGCCCTGGAGAGCTTACACTCTGCTTGGGGAAATATTATATAAAGTATTATATAAAAAGACTTACCTAAGATCTGCCAGAGACCACATTCAACCAGCCCTCTCATTTTAGCCTTCCTTCTTTTATTTAAGTCCCAGAAAGGTGAAGTCAGTTGCTTCACCCACATACCAAATGTCATCACTGGGATTTGAACCCAGGTATGCAGACTCCAAATGCCACCTTTTCAGTATAACAAATAGCTGCTCAGTAAACAGGCCTGTTGAAGTTCATATAGAAATCTTGGGATATTATCTAATGCAAGTCGTTCCTTTTTGTGGAGTAGGATCTAGAGAATTGGACTTAGACTCAGGAGAGCCTTAGGTTCCAGTCTCATTTCACTTATTAACTCTGTGACTCTTGGAATGTTATTTAACTTCTCGGTGCCTCAATTTCCTTATCTGTAAAATGAGGATTGTATTTGATGAGCCATAAAATCTCTTCTAGCTGTTAATCCTATGAAATGTTGGACTTCCCCAAGATTACATTATTTGTTTTCTTTTAATTTTGTTCTGTTTATTAAACCGATCCCAAACTAGAAGCCAGGTTTCATGATTTCCAGTTAACATGCTTTTTACATAGTTTTAATGTTTAATGTTGACTTGTATTTAGTCATTCTTGTTTTCTTTCTCCTTATGTTGAAAACGGATAAGCTATTTCATTTGGTTCCATTAAACTTTCTTGTTTAGCTATATCTGGTGGGGGTGGCTAGGTGGCTAGGTGGCGCAGTGGATAAAGCACCGGCCCTGGAGTCAGGAGTACTTGGGTCAAATCCAGTCTCACATTTAATAATTACCTAGCTGTCTGGCCTTGGGCAAGCCACTTAACCCCATTTGCCTTGCAAAAAAAAAAAAAAAACCTAAAAAAAATTGCAGGTTTGTGAAATAAAGATTTCCTAAAAAAAATAAAAAGACTAGAGATTTTAGTTATATCTGACTCTTCACGACCCCATTTGGGGTTTTCTTGGCAAAGATCCTAGAGTGCTTTGCCATTTCCTTCTCCAGCTCATTTTCCATATGAGGAAACTGAGGCAAACGGGGTTAAGTGACTTGCCCAGAATCCCATGGCTAGTAAGGGACTGAGGTCAGATTTGAATTCAGATTTTCTTGATTCAAGAGCTGGGACTCCATCTACTGCAACCCTCAGCTATCCCTGTTTCACATGTAGGATCCTGGTCCATATCCTTTCAAAACCATATCTCATGAACCTCCAGAGATGTCAACTTGTTATCCTGTCTAACTAAAGACAAAATTAATTCAAAGAAAAGGTATTTAGTGAAATCATATGGCAAGATTTGTGGTAGAATGTTTCCTTAGTCTTCCTGCCTCAAATCCTTCCTTGGTCCAGAACATTCTCCACTCAGCTGTTAAAGTCATTTCCAAAAGTATTTGTTACCCTCCCTTCCCACTCTGCTTAATAAACACCAGTGGCTCCCTACTGGAATCAAATATAAAATCCTGTTTGGCATTCAAAGCCCTTCATTACCTGACCCCTTTCCTACCTTTCTAGTCTTACACGTTACTACCCCCTGATCTCCCATCTGTGGGCACTTCCACAAGCTGTCCCCCATGCCTAGAACTTTCTCCCTCCTCATTTCTGTGGCCCCCCACTTCCCTGACTTCCTTCAAGTCCAAGCTAAGAAGCCTTTCCTTATCCATCACTTAATTCCAATACCTCCCCTTTATTAATTATCTTTAATTTATCCTATCTAGAGCTAGATTGTACCTAGTTGTCTGTGATTCTCCTCCCCCCCTTAAACTGGAAGTCCTTGAGAGCCGTCACTGCTTTTTGGGAAGCTATGTGGCCCAGTTGTTAGAGCACTGACCCTGAAGCCAAAGAGACAGTGGGGGGATAAGGTGAGATTGGGGAGAGACCTTCTTTTAACTGCTTCCTTCAGTTTCATGTGGGAGGGGCGGTGGATTCTCAGGCCACCTAAAAGATGGCATCCATGTGGGAGAGAGAGGAGACCTCCTTCTGGTAGATGGAAGACCCTGGACGTTCTCTGTTGGTCTTCCAGTTTCAGTCAATTCCAGGTATGCACCCAGTGGAAAACTGGGTGCATACCTAGAATTGACTGAATCTTAAAATCTGTGGCACAGGCTCCCTCTCTTTCCAGCTGAATCTAGGGGTGAAGAATGTATTTATTCACACCAGGTTCTACAGAACTCTATCCAGGAAAAGGGGCCTTAAGGGCCTGAGGATAGAACCACTTTGGGGATTTGATCTCATTGGTTCCTTTCAGTTCTAGGTTTGAGGATTGAAGTCCTGGAAGTAGGAGCATGGCTCATATTGACCTTGGAGGATTTCAGGTTAGATGTTCCCCACCCCAGCAGGGGAGCCCAGAGAAGTCTGGGCATCAGGATGTCAACCCAGGATGGAGGAAGAAAGAGGGTCTTTGGACATGGGACTAAAGCTTTGAAGGAGCTGAGCTACACTGTGAACCTAATTCCCTTCTCATCAGTCTGAGATAGCAGAGTGGGGTTTATTGGGACGAAATGATTGTATATTTGTTCTGGCTATACCTTTGAGGTAAATGTTTCTTTAAAAGCTGATCTGACCATTATATATGGTTAAATTGAACTGGAGAGCATCACCATTGGAAGACTGGGCAGAGATACGAGAACATCCCTCTTCCCCCTCCACTCAGAGTACTGGGAAACCCTATTTTTTTGTTTTGTTTTGTTTTTTTAGGTTTTTGCAAGGCAAATGGGGTTAAGTGGCTTACCCAAAGCCACACAGCTAGGTAATTATTAAGTGTTTGAGACTGGATTTGAACCCAGGTACTCCTGACTCCAGGGCCGGTGCTTTATCCACTGCACCACCTAGCCGCCCACAGGGAATTATTAAGTGTCTGAGACCAATCCTATTTTTATTGAATGTTATTGTTCAGTCATGAATAACTCTTCATGACCCGATTTGGGTTTTTCTTGGAAGAGATAACAGAGGGGATTGCCATTTGCTTCTCCAGCTCATTTTTCAGATGAGGAAACTGAGGTAAACAGGTCACATAGCTTATGTCTGAGGTCAGATTTGAACTGAGGATGATGAGTCTTCCTGATTTCTATGCACTAGAAGCCCTGATTGGCTATTCTCAGCAATACAATGATCCAAGACAATTCCAAAGGACTCATGATGACAAATGTTATTCAGAGAAGAACCGATGGAGTCTAAATGCAGATTGAAGCAGACATTTTTTTACTTTATTTAGTATAAGTATGTTTTCTTTCACATCATGACCAATGTGGAAATATATTTTGCATGACTGCACAAGTATAATCAATATCAAATTGCTTGCTATTTCAGGAAGGGAGAGAATTTTTTTAAATGCATATTAAATATTGTTTTTACTTGTAATTGGAAAAAATATTATTCAACAAAACTAGGCCTAGACCCATGTATCATTTCCTATACCTAAATAAGGTCAAAACAGATAAAGGATTTAAACCTAAAGGCTATTCAGTAGCCAGATTAACAGATCAAGAAGTATTGTATCTGTCGAATCCATGGAGAGGGGAGAAATTTATGGCCAAAAAAGAAATAGAGAACATTATAAATTACAAAATGGATGATTTTGACTATATTAAATTTTAAAGTTTTTACTCTAATAAAACCAATGCAGCCAGATTAGAAGGCAGGCAGAAAGCTGGGAAACAATTTTCACAGCTAGAGGTTCTGATAAAGATCTCATTTCTAAAATAATTTAGAGAACTGAATCAAATTTATAATATTACAAGCCATTCCCCAGTTGATAAATAGTCAAAAATATGAACAGGCAGTTTTCAGAAGAAATTAGAGCTATTTATAGTCATTTGAAAAAAATGTTCCAAATAATTATTGATCAGAGAAATGCAAAGTAATACAACTATGAGTTACTACCTCACCATCCGTCAGGTTGACTAAGAAGACAAAAAAGGAAAATGATCAATGATGGAGAGGATGTGGGAAAATTGGTACATTAATGCACTGTTGGTGGAGCTGTGACCTGATCCAGTCATTCTGGACCATACTCGGGACCTATGCCCAAAGAGCAATAGAATTGACCATACCCTTTGATCCAGTAATGCCAACACATAAATCACAAAGAAATCATAAAAACAGGAAAAGCTAACATGTTCAAAAAATATTTATAGCAGCTCTTTTTGTAGTGGCAAAGAAATGGAAATTAAGGGGATGCCTGTTAATTGGGCGAATGAATGACCAAGTTATGGTATATCAATGTTATGGAGTAATACTGTTCTAAAAGAAATCATGAGTGAGGGGCAGCTAGGTGGTGCAATGGATAAAGCACCTGCTCTGGAGTCAGGAGTACCTGAGTTCAAATTTGACCTCAGACACTTAATAATTGCCTAGCTGTGTGGCCTTGGGCAAGCCACTTAACCCCATTTGCCTTGCCAAAAAAAAAAAAGAAATCATGAGTGAATGGCCTTTAGAGAAGCATAGAACATTGTTCACATTAACAGCAACAACACAGCGAGATGACCAACAATGATGGATGTGGCTTCTCTCAGCAGTTCCGAATTCAAAGACTACTCTGAGTGACCTGCTATGGACAATACCATCCACATTCAGGGGGAAAAAATTATGGAGTCTAAATACAGAGCAAATCATACCATGTTCACTTTTTTTTTTTGTTCATTATCCATTTTATTTATTTATTTATTTATTTTTATTTATTTATTCTCATTTTGTACAAATTTTTTTTACATTAATAAAATATTCTTGTTTAAGAGTAAATGAAATACCCCCTCCCCCCATAAATATAGACTTGATGGAGCGATAAAGTAAAGGGGAGAGAAAAAATTAAAATTAAAAAAATAATAACAATAATTGTAGGTATGGCCAGGTGGCGCAATGGACGAAGCACCAGCCCTGGAGCCACGAGCACCAGAGCCCACATCCAGCCCCGTAGAACCAACAATCACCAGCCATGGGACATGCAAGCCACGCCAACCCCACTGCCCTGCAAAAGCCAAAAAAAGAAAAAAAAAGACCCAAAATAAAATAAAATAGTAATAATAGAAGGGGTGGCTGGGTGGCAGACAGAGCATTGGCCCTTGAGCCAGGAGCAGCCAGGTCCAAATCTGGCCTCAGACAACCAACAATCACCCTGCCATGAGTCTCCAGGCAGGCCACCCAGCCCTATTTGCTCTGCATCCTCGTCCAAATAATAATAATAATAATAGAAAATGTGCTTCAGTCTTTGTTCCAACCCCAGCAACTCTGTCATGGGTGGATCACATTCTTTATGGTAAGTCAATCGCAAAAGTTACTTCCATATTTTTCCAACGTTGCCATTGCTGATCGCAACTCCCTCCTTTCTTATTTCTCCACTACCATGTACTCTATTTTCTCTCTCCTTTCACTGACTCTGCTGTAGGGTAGCTGAGTGGCACAGCAGACAGATCCCTGGTCCTGGGGCCAAGAAGCCCTGAGCCCCCATACCACCCCTTAGGCCCAGAACCCACCTGGCCCTATGGTCCCGGACAGGCCTTCCAATCCCAGCCCCTTGCAAGAAGTAAAAAAGAAAATGTGTTATATCTGACCAGTCTCCCCCCATGGTGCATCCTCTCCTCCTTTATTCACATCCCCACCCCTTCCCCCTGCTCCCCCCTCCTTCTTACTCCAGATGTCTATACCCCATTGAGTATATTTGCTGTTTCCGCTCCTAGCCACCTCTGATGAGAGCAAAGGTTCCCTCATTCCCCCTTGCCTCCCCCCTTCCATGTCATTGCAATAGCTCATTGTAATAAAAATCTTATTATATGAAATATCTTGGCCTATTCCCCCTTTCCTTTTTCTTTCTCCCATCACATTTCCCTTTTTTTCTATTGACTCCATTTTTACACCATATTTTATCTTCGAATTCAGCTTTCTCCTGTGCTTCAACTACAAAAGCTCCCTCTACCTGCTCTATTAACTGAGTAGGTTCATATGAGTATTATCAGTGTCATTTTTCTATGCAGGAATACATGCAGTTCATCATCATTAAGTCCCTCATATTTCCCCCCTCTCCTCCACTCTCTATGCTTCCCCTGAGTCCTGTATCTGAAGATCAAACCTTCTGTTCAGCTCTGGCCATTCCAACAGGAACATTTGAAATTGCCCTGGTTCATTGAAAGTCCCTCTTTTTCCCTGGAAGAGGACATTCAGCCTTGCTGGGTAGTTCATTCTTGGCTGCATTCTAAGCTCTTTTGCCTTCTGGTATATTGTATCCCAAGCCCTACGAGCTTCCAATGTAGTTGCTGCTAAGTCCTGTGTGATCCTGACTGCAGTTCCACAATATTTGAACTGTGTCCTTCTGGCTGCTTGTAATATTTTCTCTTTGACTTAGGAGTTCTGGAACTTGGCTATAATATTCCTAGGGGTTGGTTTTTTGGGATCTCTTTCTCGGGGGGATCGGTGGATTCTCTCCATTTCTCTTTTGCCCTCTGCTTCTAGAATATCAGGGCAATTTTCCTGTAGTAATTCTTTGAAAATGATGTCAAGGCTCTTTTCCTGATCATGAATTTCAGGTATTCCAATAATTTTTAAACTATCTTTCCTAAGTCTGTTTTCCATATCAGTTGTTTTTTCAATGAGATATTTCACATTTTCTTCTAATTTTTCATTTTCTTGGTTTCAAAGTATTGATTCCTGATTTCTGGTAAATTCATCAATCTCCCTGAATTTTATTCTTTGTCTGAAGGATTTGTTCTCCTCAGAGAGTTTTCTTATCTCTTTTTCCATCTGGCCAATTTTGCTTTTTAAAGCATTCTTCTCAACTTTTTGAACTGTTTTATCCATTTGACCTAAGCTGGTTTTTAGCATGCTATTTTCTTCAGCATTTTTTTGGATTTCCATGACTAAGCTGCTGACTTCATTTTCATGTTTTTCCTGCATCTCTCTCCTTTCTTTTTCCAGTTTTTCTTCTAACTCCCTCATTTGATTTTCAAAGTCTTTTTAGAGCTCTGTCCTAGACTGAGCCCAATTTCTGTTTTTCTTGGAGTCTTTAGATGCAGGAGCTTGTGCTTCCTCATCTTCAGACTGAGTATTTTGGTCCTTCTTGGGCTCATTTGCAAAATATTTCTCAATGGTCTTCCTCTTATTTCTCTGCTTGCTCATTTTCCCAGCCTGGGCCTGGTTTTGGGGTGCTTCCTGAGCTTTTGGGACACTCCCACAAGGGTCTCAGTGTGTGAGCCTCTGTCCTCCCTCCTGGTCTGTGAATAACCATAAGCACCCCCCTCTGCCACGGGGCTGAGGTGGGGGGGCCCTGCTGTTCTATGGGGGGCCTACACTGGGATCAGGATCTGAATGTGGTCAGAGCCCCAGAGTCCTGTTCCAGGGGCAGAGGACAGAGCTCGGCAGTCTCTCTTCACTCCCCTCCCTCAGCTCAATGGGCTCATGCCCTGGGGGCTCCTGCTTACCGGCTCTGCCTGCTTCTGTTTCCTGGATCAGGGCTGGGGAAAGATGATGCTGCTGGCTGTGTGCCCTGAGGGCTGGGCTCCATGTGCTCGCTCTGGCAGAGGTCCCCCGCTGTGCCCCCACTTTGTGCCGGTGCTCCCTGGGGTGTAGCTCAGGAGACTCCCTCGCTGCTGTGAGCTGCGGCTCCCAGCGCCCTGGGGCTGTCTCCGGGAGGCTGAGGTTCTTTGGCTCTGGTGGGCCACCCCTCTGGCGGGCCGCCCCTCCGGCCCCGGGGAGCAGAGCCTTTCTGCTCTTTTCCAGGTTACCTTGAGTAGGAGAACTGCCTCACTGGGTCCCTCTGTGGGTTCTGTCTCTCGAAAATTTAGTTAGAGTCCTTAGTTTAGAAGTTTTATCAGAGAGCGCCTAAGACCAGATCCTTTCTTGTAGCCATCTTGGCTCCGCCCTCACATGTTCACTTTTTAAAAACATCTTTTATGTTTTACCTTTCTCTGTCATGGTTTTTTCATTTCCCTGTAGTTCTAATTCCTCTTTTAGAACATGACTCATCGGTAAATATATTAAATAGGAATATACTTGTACAACTTTTATCAGACTGTTCCTTGCCAGGGCGGGAAGGGGGAGGGAGAAGGGAAGGAGACTGGTAGAAAAATGTGGAATTCATAAACTTGCAATGGATGAAATTGGAAAAATAAAATAAAATTTCAATTTAAAAAGAAAACAAAATGCATATTAGATATTGTTTTTACTTGTAATAGGAAAAATATTACTCAACAACAACAGCAGCAACAACACTAAAGACCCCCGAGGAAGGGACAAAATACTAAACACCCAGTGTGAATGGGGAGAACACAGAGAATCAATCTTACATAAGTTTACCACTTTGAAAGAGGTAATGAGAGGTAACAATGGCTTTGAAGGTAAGCTTAATGAATTATACAACCCTAGGCAATTCACTATACTCCTCTGTGCCTCAGTTTCCTCAACTGTAAAATATGTAGATGGAGGGGAGGGGATTGAACTCAATGGCTTCTGAAGTCCTTTCTTGTTATAGGCTTGTGATCCTAGTCTACAATCTTATGAAATAGGGTTGGCTAGTCTTTGGACTAAGAGGGTGCACAGTTTATACTTCTCTTACCTACACATAGCATGTTTTTTCCATTATAAGCAGAAAACTTGAAAGATATTTTATTGCTATTGTAAATGTGTAAAAGTATAGACTATCAGTAAAATAATTTACAAATTTAGCTTCAAATTAAAAGGGAAGGGAGAGAATAACATACAGGCTTACTAGTGTCCAGAAAAGGCATCCATCCACTCCAGTCCCAACTGGAGAGAATATTAATGCAATTGTCATTCATGTTTGTAAATCATCGAGATGACGTTATAGACAGTTTCCCAGCTGTATATTTCAAACCTTTCCTCATAAAAAGCAAAGAATCATTGGATACTGGGGTTTGAATCCTTTCTCTACTACTTATGTGACCTTGGACAAATATCATTTAACCTTTCTAGGCCTCAGTTTCCTCATTTGTGAAAATGGAGATAATAGCAATACCTTTCTCATAGGGTTGTGAAAATTCAGTGAGATAATATGTGTAAATCACTTTATGAATCTTAAAACATAATGTAAATCTGAGTTCTCTTCCTCCTCCTCCTCATTCCACTCTTCTTCTTCTTCCTTTTTCTATTTTATTGTACTGTTCAACTCAACTTTTCAAACACCTTTAAAGCTACTGAAGCAATGGCGGTGTCTATGCACTAAGTAGCTTATTATTCTTATTTATATTTCAGTCTAATAATAATAATTTATTTTCTATGACTTTTGAGATGTTTTTTTTTATTTTCATCATTTTCTTTTAAAATTTTGAGTTCCAATTCTCTCCCTCTCTTCTATTTCACTTCTCACTGAGAGGGCAAGCAATATGATATCATTTATACATATAAAGTCTTATTAAATATATTTCTGTTAGTAATATTAAAAAAACAAAAAGAAGTGAGGAAATTATACTTCAATTTGTATTGAATTTATCAGGTTTTTCTCTGGAAATGAATAATATTCTTTTCATGAATTCTTTTGAATTGTCTAGGATCATTGTCTTGATTAGAGTAGCCAAATCTTTCACAGGTGATCATCATTACAGCACTGCTGTTATTTGCACAATGATCTCTCAGTTCTCACTTCACTTTGTTTCAGTTCATTTATGTGTTGCCATAGTTTTCTGAAATCAACCGCCCTTGCCATTTCTTAGAGTATAGTAGTACTCCATCACAATCATTTGTTGTTCAGTCATTCTCCAGTTGATGAGCATCCCCTTGAATTCCAACTCTTTGCTACTACAAAAACCTGCTATAAATATTTTTGTATGAATATGTCCTTTTCCTTTCTTTCATCTCTGGCATACTGACCTAGTAGTGGTATTGCTGGATCAAAGAGAGTGAATAATTTTATGCTCTTTGGGCATGGTTCCTGATTGTTTTCTATAATGCCTGGACCAGTTCACTACTCTACCAACAATTCATTAATTTACTTGTTTTCTTTCATCCTCTTCAGTATTTGTCATTTTTTTTTTAGGTTTTTGTAAGGCAAATGGGGTTAAGGCCACACAACTAGGTAATTATTAAGTGTCTGAGACCGGATTTGAACCCAGGTACTCCTGACTCCAGGGCCGGTGCTTTATCTACTACGCCACCTAGCTGCCCCCCATTATTTGTCATTTCTGATAGGTGTGAGGTGGTACCTCAGAGTTGCTTTAATTTACAATTCTCTAATCAGTAGGGTTTTATGCATTTTCATATGACTATAGATAGCTTTGATTTCTTCATTTAAAAATTCTTTGACCATTTTTCAGTTGGGGAATTGTTCTTATTTTTATAAATTTAACTCAATTCCTATATATATATATTTTTTTGAGATATGAGGCTCTTTCAATAAAACTTATAAAATTTTTTGTTTCATTGTCATATGTTTCCTAAAAGTTTCCCTGATTATTTCTTTTACTTCTCTTTTGATTTTGCTTTGTCTGAGGTAATGATTGCCTTTTTTACTTTTGATGAACTTCAGTCCTTTATTTTAACTCTGTGTCTGCTTGAAATATGTCTCTTGTTAATAATATATTGTTGGATTCTGGTTTCTATGCTTTCCCTCCTTTCTAATCCATTCTTCTTTTATCCACTTCTGTTTTATGGGTGAACTTATTCCATTCACATTCATGGTTATGATTACTGCGTATTTCCCTCCATCTAATTTTTTTTAATTCTCTTTTTGTTTTTGTTCGTTTTGTTTTTGCAAGGCAATGGGTTTAAAGTGACCTATCCAAGGTCGCTCAGCTAGGTAATTGTTAAGTATCTGAGGTCAGATTTGAACTCAGGTACTCTTGACTCCAGGGCTGGTGCTCTATTCACTGCTCCACCTAGCTGCCCCTATTCTCTTTTTATCCTGTCCCTCTTCCAAAGTCTGTTTTGCTTTGAGTTACTGTTTCCATAATTCTCCCTTTCTTTTTATAACCCCCCCTTTCCCTTATGTTCTTTCTTATTTTCCTATTAGTAAAGATTTCCATATACACCTCTGTGTGTGTATGTGTGTGTGTGTGTGTGTGTGTGTGTGTGTGTTCCCTCTTTGAACCAATTCCCATGAGAATAAGATTCATATATTGCTTGCTAACCTTCCTATTCTTACTTCACTATAAAAACTGTCGTGTACTTTTTTTGTGAGAAAAATTTCCCAATTCTACTTTTCCCTTTCCCCTTCTCCCAGTGCATTCTTTTACTCACCCATTCATTTTTTGGGAAATCATTCCAATATAATTGACTCAAACCCATGCTCTCTGTCTCTGTAAATTCCTTTTAACTGCATTAATAATTTCAAAATTTTTAAGAATTTCATGAATCATCTTCCCATATAGGAATATAAACACTCCCTTACAAGTTGCTTATGATATCTTTTCTTCATTTTTTCCTTTTTATACTTCTCTTGAATCATATGTCTGAATGTCAAATTTTCTGTTCAGTTCTGGTCTTTTCACCAGGAAGGGTTGAAAGTCTTCTATTTCATTAAATATCCAGAGTTTTGCTGGATAGATTATTTTTGGTTGTAATCTTAGTCCCTTTACCTTCCGGAATATTACCTTCCAAGTCCTTCCTTCCTTTAATGTGGAAGCCACTAAATCTTGTGCTATCCTGCTGTGGTTCCAAATCTGAAACATTCCTGGTTGCCTACAATATTTTCTCCTTGACTTGGAAGCTCTTAAAATTGGTGATATCATCTCTGGGAGTTTTCATTTCAGAATCTCAGGAGGTTATTGGTAGATGTTTTTCAATTTTTTTTCCTTTCTGTATTGAAGATTTTAGAACAATTTTCCTTTATAATTTCTTGAAATATTTTTTGATAATGGCTGATTGTTCAGTAATTCTTAATCTCTATTTTTTATCTCAATTGTTTTTCAATAAGATATTTAATATTTACTTCTATTTTAAAAAATTCTTTTTTTCTTGATGTTTCATGGAGTCATTAGTTTCTACTTATCTAGTTCTATTTTTTAAAGGATTATTTTCTTCAATGAACTTATGTACTTCTTTTCATTTGATCAGTTCTGCTTCAGTGAATTTTTATGCCTATTTTGCAATTAGGCCAGTTTTTAAGGTGTTATTTTGTTCAGCAGTCTTTGTGCTTCTTTTGCCAAACTACTAATTCTTTTTTTTAAATAATGTTCCTATATCACTATCGTTTCTTTTTCTAGTTTTTCCTCTACCATTCTTATTTCTTCCTTTACCTCTTCTAGGAATTCTTGTTGGCCTCCAGTCCAATTCTGAGGCTTTGTTTGCAGCTGTTTTCATATTCTTTTCTTTTGAGTTTGTATCTTGGTCTTCCCTGCCACTATATTAGCTTTTTATGATCAAGTTCTTTTGTTATTGTTTGTTCACTTTTCACAATTTATTTTTTAACTTTAAACTTTTATGTTAAAGGGATGCACTATCTCAAGCTCCAGACTTTTTCATGCTATTATTTTTAGATATATTTCTGGGTTGAGCAGGGAGCCTGCAAGTTTTTGGGTAGTGTGCCTGGGAACAGGTGTTGGTTGGCACTACTCTCCTCCTCTGCTCCCCTACAGCCACAAGCACTAGTGCTCCTCTTGGACCTGGAACTGTTATCAGGACCCCTGACCATAGACACATCTCTCCACTGTGAAACTGTAAGCCAGAATTGTGTATGGGCAATAGAATTACTAATCAGTACCAGCTGTGCATGGTGTCTGCAAAAGGCCGTCTATAATCTCTGATCAGTTGTCTGTCCCCTTTGCTATCTTTGGGTTGAAAACTCCTAAACTGCTGCCAAGGCTGCAGTTACTGTGATCAAGTGTGTGCATTCTGGACAAGCCTTCACTCTGTCACAGATCCCTCCTGAGGACATCCCAGACTGCAAAAACATCATGTTGACTTGGACACTCCAAACTTTTGATTTGAGGTGTTATTTTAAAGTTGTTTGAAAGAGGGAAATGTTAAGAGTTCATCTGGTTTGCTACCTCTAATTTGCTCTCTCGGCTTTATTTCCCACCCCAAACCTTTTTTAATCACATTTATTTTTGGTGTTTGGAACATTCAATTCTTTTTTTTTTTTTACGTTTTTGCAAGGCAAATGGGGTTAAGTGGCTTGCCCAAGGCCACACAGCTAGGTAATTATTAAGTGTCTGAGACTGGATTTGCACCTAGGTACTCCTGACTCCAAGGCTGGTGCTTTATCCACTATGCCACCTAGCTGCCCCTGGACCATTTAATTCTTTGGCAAAGATGAATGTTAATGTTGAGAGAATTGCTTAAGACTTGTTCTGAATCCTTGAAAACATTATGATATTAGGAAAAATAGGCATATCTGAAATGAATGCTAAGCCATCTGGGACCAAGGTTGAAGTCATATTACAATGGAAAACTTCAGGGGGTGTTTACCTGCCAAAGACAATATTTAGTATTATTTGGGAAGGTCTTATGGCAGGCAAATGCTCTTATTTCAACAGACTTCCATTAGTTATCACTTTTACTTAATTGAGATTTTTCTTAGCAGGTTTGCCTTATGAAAATACTACAATAATGACTGGAGTGTAATGGAGCAGAACTTAAATCTATAGGTAAAGGGTTGACTTGTCTTGATATTGATAAATAATGCTACAGAAAAGGAAATGAGTTATCTTTATGGAAAGGTGTGTGTGTGTATGTGTGTATGTGTGTGTGTGTGTGTGTGTGTGTGTGTGTGTATGTGTGTGTAGTGGGGAGGCGAGTTGAAAGTGTTGAAAGAGGCTTTAATACTGCAGCAGTCCTTTTCCACTAAGTTTGATTCAATAAACTTGTAAATTGATCTATTGGGGCTCTGGGCTTGGGATACAAAAACCAAAGCAAAAACTTTCCCTGCCATTAAAGGGTTTGCATTGCCCTTCCTTATTATTGACTTTTTAAGTACGACCAAGAAAGATAGTATTTGTGAACACTGTGATCCTCATGTGAAAAATGACTTTTATGGGTACATGTGTAGATGAGAATTAATTTTAATTTTTAATAAGAAATTAGACTAAAGGAAGTAGGTTATTAGAATGGATTAGAAACCAGAATCCAAAAATATGTTGTATATAAGAGACACATTTGAAACAGAAAGACGCACACAGAGATAAAATAAAGGGCTGGAGCAGAATCTATTATACTTTAGCTGAAGTTAAAAAAAAGGTAGGGATATTAATCATGATCTCAGACCAAAAAAAAAAAAGCAAAAAAAGAGACTTAAAAAAGAGATTATCAGGGAAATGTGGTTTGCAGAGGTTAAATGATTTGCCATATTAACACAACTAATATATGCCAAAGATGGGATTTGAATCCAAGCGTTTTCCTCAAGTTCAGCACTTTCCAGTATGCTACAGGACCATGAGGAACAAGTCTCATTATCATCTTTTCCTAAATTAACACGCTTTAGTGAAGCTAGTCTCCTTTTCTAGAGGGCTTCTCTTGGTCCTTGATGTATGCACTTTTCTGGATAAAAAGACTTTGTACCTTGAACCTATGGGTACTGACTAGGAAGTACATTGGAGTCTTTCCTACTCAATGCAGACCACACTTTCTTAAATCCAAACAACAATTCTTAGTTAAATTGGTTCATTTAATAATTCAGTTATTGTTGAAAGTGCATCTTTACTTAACTCATAATACTGACAGATTGAGAGTAATTTTATAGCACGAGTTGCAAGGTAGGAAGGTGTCTTCAATTTATACCAATTCTCAATGCTGGGAAAGTTCACACATATCTCAATTTTGCTCAGCAAACGTCGAATCTTTATGATGAATGCAAGCAGAAAAAGCTCCTCATCAGTGAAATATTTGAGCTTGGGGATCTTTTCTTGTTCCTCCACCTTTTTAGAGGAAAAAGACAGTGAATGGTTGGCCAGTGACTGATATTGAAAGGAGACTGAATCATGGAGATAATTAGGACAGAATTCTTAATTCTGTGAGGGCTTAATGCTAAAGTCTAGGAATAAGGGTAGTACTGAATCAAATAAGATAATATTTGTAAAAAGCATTTAGCATAATGCTTGGTGATATAATAGGCTCTTCTTATTTCCTTCCCTTTCCCTACCATTACTTTCTTTTGGTGCTTGAAATATGAAGAGTTTAGGTAGAAAGTTCACAAAGAAGATGATTATACTGGGGACTATGCCAGTAAACACAATTTCAGGAGAACAAATTCTCAGGAAGAGTAGAAAACGAGATTTTCCCCTACCACTAAAATGTTGTCCTTGAATATATGTATTCAGATCTTTTTATAAGCTTTTTAAAATAGGAAGTTTGTATTTTATGAAGAATGCATTCACCAAAACTTTTCTAGGAAATATGCCCAATTACACACACACACACACACACACACACACACATATATACATACATATATATATATATGTATATATATATATATGTTTAGATGAGTGATTTTAATTGCTTTAGGGAACTACCACTGAAGTAACTAATGTCTTCTGCCTTTGCAGATCTGCAACTGTCTGCATTTTATGACCTTGGAGCATTATTTGAGTCAGTGAGAGATGAAGGGAGTTGGTCATCTCTTAACTCCTCTGGCAAACTGATTCCCTGGAATGAGAATGGACAATTTGGACTTTTATAGTACCTTTAGAAAGAAATATGATGGACTAGTGAGAATTACTTTACTGAGGAGGAAACCAAAGTCTATGTCAAGTAACTTCTTTCTCAAATTAGGGGCAAAAATGAGTCTGAAGATTATGGCTTCTGATTCTTATTTTGGTATTCCATTTACTTGTTGAGTTGTTTTAGTCATGTCTGACTCTTCATGACCCCATTTGGGGTTTTCTTAGCAGACACTGGAGTGATTTGCCATTTCCTCCTCCAGCCCTTTTAACAGATGAGGAAATGGAAACAGAGTTAAGTAACTTGTCCAGGGTCACACAACTAGTGTCTGAGGCCAGATCGCCTTCCATCTACTTACCTCATGCAATAATAATAATAATAATAATAATAACAACAATATTCATATAAAAATTAAAACTAATATCTGCATATTTTGAACTAAAATACCATGGGTGCCTAGGCAAGCATCTTATATTTCTTTAGACATGACCCATATCATTGCCTTGGTCCTCCCCTTCACTCAAATGTGAAGACAATGGTGAGAATTAAATTCCAAGAAATGAGAACCTAAGGATTTCTCAGCTTTGTGCGTTGGAGAGCCGTAGTTGAAGATTTCACGAAAACCAGTTGGAAGCAGCAGGTATGCTAATTGAGTTTACCGAAAGGCATTTTGTGAAAATGAAACACTGAAATAAATACAAGGCTGGTTTAGTCCAAAATGAAATTCTTGTTATGGGCTATTTCCTTAAATTTAAAACTGTGAGTCCAATAGTAAACTACATATAGTCAAGTATAGAATTCAGTTCAAAAAGCATTTATTTACAGGTACTAGACACTGGGAATGCAAATGCAAAAATGTAACAGTTCTTGATCTAGAGGAGTTTATATTTAGAGGACCACACCATGAAGACAGATTAAATACCTTACATATTTTTAAAGTAAATATAGTTAGTGGAACTGTGAACTGATCTCAGCAATACAACTATTAGGTCTATTTCTCCAGATGATCAAGGAAAAAGGAAAAGAACCTATATGTTCTAAAGTATTTAAAGCAGCTCTCTGTGCTAACAAAGAACTGGAAATTGTGCAGTGCTCATCAATTGGGGAAATGGGCAAACAAGTTGTGACATATGATTGTGATAGAATTCTGTTATCCTATATGAAATAATGAACAGGTTGATTTTAGAAAAAAACATAAAAAGACATGAAATAATAAAAATGTGAATAATGAATAATGAGAAGTGAAATGAGCAAAATCAAGAGAACATTGGATACTCTGACAGCAGTATTTTTTTTTTAGGTTTTTGCAAGGCAAACAGGATTAAGTGGCTTGCCCAAGGCCACACAGCTAGGTCATTATTAAGTGTCTGAAACCGGATTTGAACCCAAGTACTCCTGACTCCAGGGCCTGTGCTTTATCCACTGCGCCACCTAGCTGCCCCTCAACAGCAGTATTTTTTGAAAAATAACTTTGAATGACCAAGTTATTTTCAGTATTACAAATACTCAAATCCACTACAAACGATCTACAAATGGAGATAGGATCCACCACAAGAGAAAGAACTGATAAATAGAAGCATGTAAAGCATGTATAGTATGGTTTTACACACTGTATTATGTATGTCTATGTGTGTGTGTGTGTGTGTGTGTGTGTGTGTGTGTGTGTGTGTGTAAAGATGGCCTTCTCTAGAGTGGGGAAGGATAAAAAAAATGTGCACAGCAGAGAACTAAAGAAAACTCAGAAGGAAGTAAAATAAATTAGTTTTGAAAATATTCAGTGTTTATTCCAGAATTTTTTTTAAAGTAAACAGTGTAAACAGTAGAGATTCATGGTTTTCTTTTGAATCTTTTGTGTTGTGCTATGTACATTAAAATGCTTTCTTTGCTTTTTTTGTATTTAAGTTAAAATGATTTAAAAAATTTAAAAATAAAAAAATTCATTTGATTTTGAGATGGGGAAGAAAAACTTCCTGTTCAGTCATTTTCAGTTATGTCTGACCTCATGACCCCATTTGGTGTTTTCTTGGCAAGTAGAGTAATTTGCTATTTCCTTCTCCATCTCATTTTATAGATGAGGAAATGGAGGCAGACAGGGTTCTGACTTTCTTAGGAACAGACATCTAATAAGTGTCCGAAGCTAGATTTGAACTAATGAAGATGAGTCTTCCTGACTTTGGGTTGAACACTGTATTTACTGTGCCACCTAGTACTGCCAACCAAAAGCTTCATGTAGATGATGGCAGTACTAGGTGGCACTGAGATCCGAAGAAGGCTAGAGAATCCATAAAGGAGACAGAGTAAGGGAGGAGAACATTTTAGGGATGATAGACCTGGGAGATGGAAAGTTTTTGTATGAGAATCAGCAAGAGGGATGCAGAAGATATAATTATGAAGGTGTACCATGAAAGAAGCTGGCAATGCAGATTATGAAGGCTAAACAAACATTTCTATTATGAATGAGGGCATGTGTGTGAATCAGAGAAGAGGGAGTCATTGTGAGCCTAGGAATGACATAGGCCATTTGTACTTTAGGATGATAAATTTGATGACTATGTGGAGACTGAATTGGATTCACCAGTAATGTTATCCTCTAGATAAATGATGACAAAAATCTTTCCTGAGAGTTCTAGAAAACTATTCTCTTCCTGTATCTAATAATAGCCTAGCCCAAAGGTCAGCAAACTATGTTTCAAAGGTCAAATTTAACTTTTCCCCTATTTTTGTACAGCTTACAAGCTAAGAATACAATAAAAGTCTATTTAAAAATGTAAAAACCATTCTTATCTGATCAGGGCATAGTTTACTCATCTAATCCACTTCATTTCTACAGCAAAGATTTTTCTGATTTTGCCATTGCTGGTGCTTTGTGCCTCACACTTTACCTTGTCTCTATTTCATATGTGCCTTTAAAGGTACGTGTTGTCTCCCCTAAAAGAATGTAAGGACTTGGGGTTAGAGATCGTTTCACTTTTGACTTTGTATCCCCAGTGTCTTGCATAAATCCTGGAATCCAATAAATGCCTTATAAATGTTAGTTGATTGAATCAGTTGAATTTAAAAAATATACTAACCTTCAGCTTGATTCCCACATTCATTCTTGCCTGTTGACCCATTGCTAGAAAAGAGACAATAATCTTGTCTTGATCTAATATCCGGATGCCTACATAATTATTTAAAGACAGAAATATTGGTTTAAATGAAACTAAAGGCAATGAAGTCATGGTACTGGACCACTTCCAAGTCCTCACTCGGTTGCCTTCTTGATCTGAAAACTGCCCTCCTGAGATGTTGGTGTTGATCCTACCAAAAAAAAAAGCAACCAAATAAGAGAATATAAGCATTTCTAAAGAGCAGACCCTCAGGTTACCTCCCAGAGATACTCATTTTACAGATTGGGAAACTACAAGAGGTTAAATAATTTTCTCCTGGCCATACTGCTTTTAAATATTGGAACTGGGACGTACATTCATTTTTCTGATTCAAGGATTAGTATTCTTTCTAGTCAGTTATGGCAAGCTGCCTTTATTTCTCTAAAGCAAAGGACAATTTTATGCAAGCCAAAGATGCAAGTCAACTGGGTGGGGGGGGGGGGGCGGGCTTGAGGTCTCAGATCTATTCCAATAGAAACTCCTTGAGAGCAGGGATTCTTTCATTTTTTAATCATGATATGCCCTGTCCCTAACAGAGTGTTATCAACAACGCCAACTTATGTTAATGGGCAGCTAAATCCAAGAGCTTTGGGAACTGTGATGTTCATCAGACCTCTAGACCGGCTGTCAATCCATTCCTTTTGGCTATCCATCATCAAACCGCTTATAGAGAAGGAGCCTGCCATATCCTTTCCTCTTCCTCCACCAATAGTATCTATTGACCAACTGCCACCAGTAAGTAGGCAAGTTAGCCTAACTGAAATGGCGAGACCCACTGAGGAAGGCATGGAATGAACTAGGCAGGCCAAGCACCATGAGTACCAGTTCCCCCCAAACTGTAGTAATAGTTGCCAGGACCAGCACCAGAATCCTAGGGTCAGAGGTGCCACCTACCTTTGACCCACTGCCTCTGGTGGGCAACTAAACTGACGACCTGGGGAAATTGATATTGCCCAACTAGGGAGATCAAGATTGGGGAGGGAAGTTTGGAAACCATATCATATAAAGGATAGTTGAGGCTACTGAGGGTGCTTTGTCTAAGGAAGAGAAAACTTTTTAGAAATATAATATATGAGCATTGAAAGCTAACATGCCTCCCATTTCACATTTATGGTATGCACTGGAGCTCCCTCCAAAGTTGATGATTCCATGAGCTAGGATCCTGCATGTAGCACTTCTGGCTTTTGCTTTTTGTTTCATTGGTGACCGAGCAATCTATTCTACAGTCAATCAGGAGTGAATTCCCAAAACTTTATCCATTTTTCCTTTCTACACTCTCCCAACAATAACTTTAAAAACTTGACATTTAGATAGCATTTTGAAGATTTATCTTTAGCATTACCCTATCATTAACCTTCATTCTGATAACTAAATTTTAAATTCATTTTATGATCTGCTTCCTCTTAAAACTTAATTATAAAGAATTCTTCTGGGGGCCAAATAAAAACCTGTCAAGAATAACTTTGGTAGCCAACACATATAAAGATTTAAGATTCACAACAGCTTTGTTTATTTCACCTTAATGATCATCACAATGGGGCTAGGATGTATTATTGATTATCCATTTACATATGAGGAAACTGAGTCTGAGATGGGGTTTAAGGACTTGCCCAGGGTGATATAGCTAGCAGGTACCTGAGTCAAGATTCAAATTCAGGTCATTCTGGCCTTAAGTCCACTGCTCTATATGTTACACTAATCTTTAGAAGTACCTCTTCTCTTTAGAAGCTTAAGTACATTTGGGTTGGAATCTAAATTTTGTTTCGTAATTCTGAATGAAAGAACTACTAGGGATGTCCCTCAATGCGCTGCATCAGTAGACAAAGTCACACAAAAGCAGGGGGTTCTCAAAAAACTTACCATATGTTTCCATTAGGATAGTAGCAGTTAATTTTACCACGGGAATCCATTACTGCCCTAATTGCAGGTTTATTTGCTGTATCTTCTTGGATCACACAAATGAAACCTTTCATTTTGTTGGTCAAAACAATTACTGCTAAATTTCCTGAGGGGTAGCTGGGATTAGATAAGGATAATTGAGTCACTGAAAGATTGACCAATCTTCTTCCCCAACTGCTCCTATTCCATTCAGTTCAACTTTTATTATCAGAATAGTCTGCTAGACCATTGGGTGAGATCCACAAACAAGATCAGGTTCCTGTCTACATGGGGCTTATAAGTTGGAAAGGAAAATTTTTTATATGTATAGAAAGCACTAACACAGAAAATGGAATAGCTATTATGCATAAGATTGAAGCCAATAACAAAGGGGTAATTGAGGTCTGAAGAAAGATAGATTATTTCCAACTGTGGGGATCAAGGGAAGGCCATCCTGAAGAGGTGGCTCTTGAAGGATAGATAGGATTTCAATAGACAACGCTGGAAAGATGACTTTCCAGACATAAAGAACAGTGGAGGCAAAGGATTGGAAATGTGAGGGGTGGGCAAGGATAGCACAGATTGCTAAGAGTTTTGAAAAATAGGTTAAGGGTTTTGAACTTTGCTTGAAAAACAATAGAGAACCAATAAATGACTTTGTAAGGAAGAGTCATCTGGGAGTCTGAGTAAGGAGACCCATTAGGAGGCTATTGGAAGAATCCAGGTAGGTGGTAGTAAAGATTTGTAATAGGATGGTGACAGTGAGAAAGGAAAGTGTGGATAGATGTGAGAAGGGTGATGAAGGTCAATCCTTGAGAAGGCATCTATGATTTCATCTCTGGGGAAATCCCTTCTCTTCCACTGATGGGCAACACAGTCATCTTGAATCAAGAAGAGAAGTCTGATAGGATTAGCTGAAGCTGCAAGAAGTTAAGTGACTGGCCTATGTCCACACAGCCAGTAAAGCCAGGTCTTCCTGTCTGCACCCTCAGCATCATCCATTTTAGCAAGAGGCTGCTCTCTGCTATCTATCAAGTCATCCAAATATTGCCAAGTCCATTCCTCCCCAGCTTGTACTCGGGACTCCCCCCCACCAGAAGCATCATGAATGAATGATGAAGTTAACAATTATATATGATAGAAAGGATACAATATTTGGCCTGTGGCATCTGGAAACACAGTGAGGAACTTTCCTCCATGTTGGTAGTACTTTACCAGGAACTCCTTTTCTATTTTCTGTGAGCCAAGGATAAAGAAAAGAAGGACATTTATCTTTCAGTGGTTATGGAGAGCAGATTTATCTAACAAAGTCTACAGATACCAAGGTGTCTTATCCATAAATGCATAAATTCTTGATCCCTGGCACTAAAAACAAGTTTTACTTAGATTAGACCAACACCTCACACTCTACCAACGTAAGATCCAAATGGATACAGGATTTAGACAAAAAACAATAATATAAGCAAATTAGGAGATCAAGGAGTAGCTTACCTGTCAGATCTATGGAAAGGGGAGCAGTTTATGACCAAGGAAGAGATGGAGAACATCATTAAAAGCAAACTAGATAATTCTGTTTACATTAAATTAAAAAGCTTTGGCACAGACAAAACCACTGTAACCAAGATCAAAAGAAATGTAGTAAATTAAGAAACAATTTTTGTAACTAGTATTTCTGACAAAGGACTCATTTCTAAAAATATACAGAGAACTGAGTCAAATTTTCAAAAAAAACAAGCCATTCCCCGATTGACAAATGGTCAAAGGATATGTAAAGGCAATTTACAGATGAGGAAATCAAAGCAATCCATAATCATATGAAAAATTGCTCTAAATCATTACTTATTAGAGAAATGAAAATTAAAGCATCCCTGAGATACCTCACACCTCTCAGACTGTCCAATATGACCAGAAAGGACAATGATCGATGTTGAAAGGGTTGTGGGAAATATGAGACACTAATACATCGTTGGTGGAACTGTGAACTCATCCAATCTTTCTGGAGAGCAATTTGGGATTATGCCCAAGGGGCAACAAAAATGTGCATCCCCTTTGATCCAGCAATACCACTACTAGGTCTATACCCTGAAGAGATCATGAAAAAGGGTAAAAAACATCACTTGTACAAAAATATTTATAGCAGCCCTGTTTGTGGTGGCAAAAAATTGGAAATTAAGTGAATACCCTTCAGCTGGGGAATGGTTTAGCAAACTGTGGTATATGTATGTCATGGAACACTATTGTTCTATTAGAAACCAGGAGGGATGGGAATTCAGGGAAGCCTGAAGGGATTTGCATGGACTGATGCTGAGTGAGATGAGCAGAACCAGAAAAACACTGTACACCCTAACAGCAACATGGGGGTGATGATCAACCTTGATGGACTTGCTCATTCCATCAGTGCAACAATCGGGGACAATTTGGGATTGTCTGCCATGGAGAATACCATCTGTATCCAGAGAAAGAACTGTGTAGTTTGAACAAAGACCAAAGACTATTACCTTCCAATTAGAAAAAAAAAAACCCTTTTCTTACTATGTAATTTTACTATCTCATACTTTATTTTTCTTCCTTAAGGATATGATTTCTCTGTCATCACATTCAACTGAGATCAATGTATATAACATGGAACCAATGTAAAGACTCACAGAATGCCTTCTGTGGGGGGGGAGGGAAGCAAGAATGGGGGGGGAATTGTAAAACTCAAAATAAAATCTTTCTAAAAAATAAAAACAAGTTTTAGATATTAATAAGTCTATGGACATTAAAAATACTCCCATGTATAATATTCCAAAATAGCAATTATGAAGACTGATAAGAGTCAGAAATTGAATTAAAAGGGACTTTTGAAACCATCTAGAGTAACCCATATTCTAACAGTTTTTCCTTAAATGAAGATGAAAGTTGCCTTAGGTTCTACTCACTGTTCCTAATTCTTCCCTCTGGGGCCAGGCAGAATGGACCTGCCTATTCTGTCTTCCAAGTAAATGAAAACAGTCATTAGCATTATCTTCAAGACTTAGGTTTCGAATAAGGAAAAATGGGCAAGTGATTAGTAAGAAAGGGAGAGGCAAACTGGGTAAGTTCGAGATTTTTTTTACCTTTTAAAAAAATTTTGAGCTCCAAATTCTCTCTTTCTCTCTTGCTCTACCCCCACCCATTGATAAGGCAAGCATTATGATATCCATTATACATGTGAAGTCATGCAAAACATATTTCCATATTAGCCATGCTGCCAAAAAAGATAAAAAAAGCAAACAAAGATTATACATTTATCTGCCTTCAGAGTTCATCAGATCTCTTTCTGAAAGTGAATAGCATTTTTTTTTTATCATGGATCCTTTGAAATTGTCTTGGAAGGGAAGTAGAAGAAACCTTGAGAGGTAATGGCCAGGAGGCTTAAGCCTATATTTGTTCAAGAAACATCAGAAGGGGAGATTTCAAATGATTCAGAGAAAGGCTAAGTAGGATCCTATAGCTTGAGTTTCTCAATAGGGACTTAAAACATCAATCTATTCCCTACCCCCTCCACCCATTTGACCATTATCCCATTTCTGACCATCAATTCTTCTAAGTCTAGGTTGCTGTAATTTGAATTGCTCTTTTTGTTTCCAATCTCTCTCCTCTGCAATCCATCCTCCACTCTGTTGCTAAAATCATCTTCTGGCACAGATCTGACTTTGTAACTTCCTGGTCAGAAAGCCTATAGTGGCTCCTTACTGCTGCTAAACTGAAGTATCATCTGCTTAGTCTAGGACTTCAAGTATCTTACAGGGTGGCTCCTACCTTTATTTCTAGAATTCTATCCATTCCTTTCCCAAACTCCATTTTTCAGCTAAACTCACCTACTGATTTTAACCTCAGGACTCTTGCATGGTCTCTCCCTTACTTTTGAGAATATACTTCTTTACTCTCACTCATTTTTATCTTCCATCAAAACTCAATTTGGGGGGGCTAGGTGGTGCAGTGGATAGAGCAGCAGCCCTGAAGTCAGGAGGACCTGAGTTCAAATCCAACCTCAGACACTGAATAAGTGCCTAGCTGTGTGGCCTTGGGCAAGCCACTTGACCCCATTGCCTAGCAAAAACTAAAAAACAAAAAAAACCCCAAACCTCCCCAAAACTCAATCTGGGTACTCCACGTGAAGTCTTTCAGATCCCCCAGTTGTTTGTGCTCATTCCCTTTTTTTTTTCTTTTTTCTTTTTTCTTTAGGTTTTTGCAAGGCAAATAGGGTTAAGTGGCTTGCCCAAGGCCACACAGCTAGGTAATTATTCAGTGTTTGAGACTGGATTTGAACCCAGGTACTCCTGACTCCAGGGCTGCTGCTCTATCCACTGCCACCTAGTCGCCCCTGCTCATTCCCTTCTTAAATTACCTTGTATTTATTTATTACCTGTATACATTATGACTGGTGGTATGCTAATAAATGTTTAACAACCAACTCTCTGAAAAAAATATACTTAGGACACACTTTTAAGTTTCAGCTGCATTATTAGCACCCTCTCCCCCATCACTAGTTTTTTTAGGTTTTTGCAAGGCAAATGGGGTAAAGTTGGCTTGCCCAAGGCTACAATGGCTAGGTAATTTTTAAGCATCTGAGATCAGATTTGAACTCAGGTGCTCTATCCACAGTACCACCTAGCCGCCCCCCCCATCACTATTTAAAGTAATCTATCTAGACAATTAACAAAACAATGAATGAAATCCTGGTTGTTACTTGCTGATTTCTGAGGTATAAATGCTCACAATGAAAATCTAATAATCAGCTTTGGAGAAGGGTTTGATCTGGCTCCAGCACCCGCCCTGGTGATATGCCTTCAATAAAATGTAAATTTTATTGTTTTTGTATTATTTCCAGAGTCTAGTTCAGGACTGGTAATACAGAAAGCACTTAGAGGTATCTAAATGTGGGATGAACTGCTCTAAGAGGAAACTTTTCATTTAAGATTCTCAAGTGAAGGGTGAAAAACGACTTATCTATTCTCTCTACAGTCCCCCCCCCCCCCCCCAAAAAAAAGCCCTCTCATTTTACACCAGAGTAATTTCCTGCTCAAAAAAAAAAAATCTTCACTGGCTCCCTAATTTCTATAGGATATTTAGGTCTTGTTATTTTAGGCACTGTAAAAACTCTTGCTCCCACCTACCTAACTTAGCTTTATTTCATGCTTATAAGGGTATAGTAAAAACGATTCACCAAACTCTACACCCTATTTCCCTTCCTCTATGCATTTTTAAAAGCCTATAATGAAATCTTTCCTTTCCCATATCTCTGAATCCTTTTCCTTCCCTCTGTTGCCTCTTTTTCCCAAAGTCTTCCTTGTACCTTTCTTCCTCTCCTACTCTTCCAATGAATTTTTATTGCTCTTTCCTGCCTCCATTTTTCTTGTATCTTAGAGGAATGTAAGGTTCCCTGAGGGCAGGAGTGATAACTTTTGTCTTCATAGTTCAGCATGTTGTTTGTTACTGTGTCATAGAAGAGCTCCTCAGTTTCTCACATTGAACTGAAGGTGACTGAAGAGGAAGGGTGGGCTCAGTAATCCAAAGGCAATGGATGCCAATCACATCATAGTTCTGAGAAATGAGAAAAGGAGGTAGTGTCTAAAGGGACAAATGTAGTTGAATAGGAAGGCCAATTCTATGTACAATTCATTGTCAAACTAAGGCATCTTATGGTATTTCCAAAAGGCAATCATTCTGTATATACCTTTTGATTTACCAATGCCACTACCAGATCTGTATCTCAAAAGGCTCTTTGATGCTGGCAAACTATTGAAATTGGGAGGATGTCCACCAATTAGGGAATGACTAAACAAATTAATGTTCATAAATATAATGAAATACAATGGTGAGCAAGCAGATTTCAGAAAAGACTTATATGATGTACTGTAAAGACTTGTATGATGCAAAGTGAAATATGCAGAACCAGAAAATAGTGTATATAGTATCAGTAATATTATGTGATGATCAACTATAAATGACTTAGCTCTTTTGAGACCATATTGATTCAAGAAAAATACAAAGAATTCATGATGGGAAAAATGCCATTTACATCCAGATAAAGAATTGATATATTCTAAGTAAAATCTTTGCATACTTTTTTTTGCTTTAATTTTTCATGGATTTTTTTCCTTTTGATCTTTCTTCTTTCACAACAATGATTAATATCAAAATGTTTTACATAATTGTAAATATAAATCCTATGTCAAAGTGCCTACCATTTTAGGAAGAGAGTAGGGAAGGGAAGGAGGAAGAAAAGTTTAGAACTCAAAATCTTGTAAAAAATGAATGCTAAAAGTTGCACTATTTAAAAAGTTGCACTATTTAAAAAATAAAATCTGAGTTTTTCAGTTTATTTCTTTAAGCTGATAAAGTTTGCAAGAAAAATAACAAAACTAAGTTCTTTCTACTCCATTTTGGAAGGGACACTGATTAACCAGAGCATATATAGAGGATAGTTTCCAAGATGTTGAAGGAACAAAAAACTATATGGTGATTGTTGAGAGAAGAGGAATATTCTATCTTGAAGGAGAGAGCTATGGAAAGGAGATGTGATTATAGTCTTCAAGTGTTTCAAAAGAGTACATTGTAGAGGATTTTTCCATGTGGTCCTGTAGCATAGAGTTAAGTTCATTAATTAGAAATTATACGCCTTTATGCCAGAGAAATCATTAAAAAGGGAAAAGGACCCATATGTACTGAAATATTTCTAGCAGCTCTTCTCGTAGTGTCAAAGAATTGGAAATTGAGGGGATGTCCATCAATTGAGGAATGGCTGAACAAGTTATGGTATATGAATTAACATTCATGTAGTACTATTATTCTGTAAGAAATCATGAGTAGTCAGATTTTATAAAAGCCTGGAAAGAGTTGCATGAACTGATGCTGAGTGGAATGAGTTGAACCAGAAGAACATTGTCCACATTAACAGCAACATTGTGAGATGATTAACCATGATGGATGAAGTTCCTTTTAGCAGTTCAGTGATCAAGGACAATCCTGAGAGACTTGTTATAGAAAATGCTATCCACCTCCAGAGGAAAAAACTATGAAGTCTAAATGCAGAGCAAAGCATAGTAAATTCTCTTTTTAAAACTTTTATGTTCTTTCTTTCTTTCTCATGGTTCCCCTCCCCCTTTAGTTCTAATTCTTTTTTATACAGCATGAAGAGTATGAAAATATGTTAAACACAATATCAGATTGTTTGCTTGGAAGGGGAGAAGATAGGAAAAGGGGGGTGGTAGAAAAATTGGAACTCAAAAGTTCGCAGAAGGATGAATGCTGAAAACTATCTTTGCATGTAATTGAAAAAAAGAAAAGAAATTGAAAAAGAAAGAAATTTTAGACAGGTAGATTTTAGATCAACATGAGGAATGAATTACTTTATAAAGTCATGAGAAGGTTGGGAATATTGTAGACAGGATTTATGATTTGAGTAACAACTGGTTGAAATGATCCAATTCTGTCCACAGTTCTTTGATTGTATCAGTCTAATGATCCAATCATCCTAGCGATGTTTAGTTATGACTTTAAATAAATGCTCAAATGGGTTAGGAAAAGAAAAAAAGTGAAAAGTAATAGAAAAATTACCTTTAAGCAAGGTAGTACCCAAACGTCACCACTGTGCTCATCAAATGTATCAACTATTTTATCCACTCTTTTTACTTTTAATGAGGGGTTCCGTGCAAGTTGGTACGTTGTTGGCCTAGTCTGCTTTGAAGCAGCTAAAAAAAAAGGACATGTTAATACTTAGAAAAACTCTTCACACATCCATATAGAACTCAGTACTTTTTTTTAGGTTTTTTTTTTTTTGCAAGGCAATTGGGGTTAAGTGGCTTGCCCAAGGCCACACAGCTAGGTAATTATTAAGTGTCTGAGACCGGATTTGAACCTGACTCCAGGGCCGGTGCTTTACCCACTGTACCATCTAGCCACACCAACTCAGTACTTTTTAATTACAACTTTCTAACATTAATTCTTAGATATTTTTTATGGATTTATTTAATTAAAGAAAAAAGAAAAGAGAAATGGCATTTGAGTATGAGCCCTATCTTATCCACAATCCAATACAGTGGAACCCTCAATTATGTACATTTTTTTTCTGGGACTTCATTTTTAGGAGAATGAAACAATTTGAAAGAAAGCAAATTCATGTACAAGATTGAGCTGGTTTGAAAATTTTTTTCAGTCACTAGCCATTGAATCCTGGCTTTAATTTTATACAATTTCATACAATTAGAATGTACATCCAAAAAGGTCAGTCCTAAGGGTCTCTAGGAACCTCAACTAATAAGGAAAGATTCAACTGTATTCAGAGAACTACCTTTAGCAAATGGTCAAAAACCAACAATAAGTTTTTTTCAATTAGAGTTGGAAAAGGGTTTCTAATTGGTTATTTTCTAAGTAAATAGAACATACCATTGCCTCAGCTTTTTAGTTGATCTCTTGCTTTCCTTCAAAGAATGTTTGCCCCTAATTGACTGCTATCTCTAATGTCGACATTCTCTGCCCCCATCCAGACCTCATCCCATGAGATTCTTATCCTTGTCCTCCCTTAGCCCCTGACCAAAGAAGCTACTAACTATGCTGCAGTTCTTTCTCTAGCATATTTGTGCTCTAAAGATTATATTTAAAATTCTGTTATCAAACATTCAGATTTTTAATTACCTTGGTGTCCTTTAGTTAGAATGGGCTCACCCTCCTCGCGTTCAGCTGACAAAAATACAAAATTTCTAGCCATCTGTCTCTCTTGTTTTCTAAAGAAATGAAACACAGATATCAAGATGCATTTTTTGCATAGATGATTGGATCCAGTAGACGATCCCTTTTTTTCCGCAAGGCAATGGGGTTAGGTGACTTGCCCAAGGTCACACAGTTTTTATTAAGTATCTGAGGTCCTTGAACTAAGGTCCTCCTGACTCCAGAGCTGGTATTCTATCCACTGTGCCACGTAGCTGCCCCAACCTATGACTTTTGATATCCTGGTGCAATCTATTATAACTTTAATTTGATGGGACCAACCAAGAAATCTTGCTACTCTCTGAACTCTATGTGAGTAGTGCCTGCCTTATCTCTCTGTCTCTGTCTCTCTGTCTCTTTCTCTCACTGTCTCTTTCTGTCTCTCTCTTTGAATGTTTAAGTCTGTATGTAGAATCATCAATTTAGATCTAGAAGGGATCTCAGAGGCCATTTCTGCATCCAATACCTTCATTTTAGAAAGCTGGAAACTGAAGCCAAAGAGAAGTGTGAGCCTCCTCAAGGAAGTTGTCTGACTTTCCTAGGGTAGGCTAATAAGTAGACTAGCCAAGATTCAAACCCATGTCCTCTGACTTCTAACCTAGCACACTTCCATATGTTGCCTCACATTAATGTAGCTGTGTAACTTTTGGACTAGAACTATGATTTTATTAGCATAGGTTATTCACCACTTCCTCTATCAATTCAGGCTAGTACATTCTCCACAACTTACAGTCTTAGAGAGAGCCCTAGGCTGGATGCCTTACCTAGGAGAACATAGATGACAGGGATGGGATTTGAAACCAGCTCTGTCTCTGTCTCTGTCTCTGTCTCTGTCTCTGTCTCTGTCTCTGTCTCTGTCTCTCTCTCTCTCAATCCTAATCAGGTTTTCTATCTCCTATAACATGGCCAATCTGGGATGTGTGTTTTTGTTAAATCCACTGCATCTTGACCTCTGGGGAACTGACTCTACAGCCCATATCTTTCTGAATGAGAAACTGTGTTACTGAATGCCAGTGGATCTTTGTTCACTCCATCAAAGTTCCACTGTCTACAATTAACATCTGAAGAACAGGTGGCATCTAGGTGTTGGGTGCTACCACTCGGGTTGACTGATATTACCTCCGAAGGGCCTTTTCCCTTGCTTTGAGTCTGTCCTGCTCACTGCCAAAGGCTGAATGAGGTTCGATGGTGATTAAATTTGATTCTGGATACCTACTTTTAAGTAGGTTCTTTTCTTGGAGAACATATTCAACCAGCCTCTTGAACTCAAGACAACAGAAAAGCTGGGAAAAAAAAAGCTGTTTTTGTTAATTATCAATGAAGTGGGTTGATTAAAAATGATGACAATGCCACAGAATTTCAGTTCATTTATACCTTACAGGCACAGAAAGTTTTGTATGAAAGGATGCTGATAGAAAGGTGGGACTCAGTTGAGTAATGCAATCACATCATCCCATCTTACTTAAAGTTATAAGTACCCTTCCCGATACATTTATGACATGAGGATATTTTTCAACTAGTCATTATGTTTGAACACAGCTTGGCTACCTCCCTATGTATAAAAGGAATCCTCTTCTGATTGACTGAAGAACTTGGTCTTGCCCTTTAGATATGTGGAACTCCAGATTAAAATGCTAATAGGAATCAGAGAGTCAAGTTACTTGACCTCAAGTTATTCTGGGTCAAATGAATTCTTTACAGAGACCAGGAAATGAGTACACCTTGGTCTCTTCCTTAGTTCATTAGCTATTGGAAGACCTTTTGAACTCCGAAAGGTCCTGAGGATTTTGGATTTAGCATCCGTATCTTAGCAACATCTCAGGAACTACTGATGGCTCATCTTTATTGAGAGCCAAGGACAAATAAAAAGCTACAGGAAATGTCTTGAGGATTCCAGAAAAAAGTCTTCCAGAAGCTGTGTTACTTATTTGCTTTGGGGCAATTATTCCTCATTAATAGGTAAATAACTCTTTCTTAAAGCTAATTAAGTCTGACTTACTAATTGATATCAATCAATAATCATAGAGCAATGGAAGCAGTTTGTGAGCTAAATATAACATTCAAAAAACAACCCTCAACTTCTCAGAGCTACCCTTTGAATCCTAAAGAGATATTCAGTACCAACTCTCTGGGGATTTAATTTTTGGTGTGAATGGGGATTAGGAGAGTTGTCTCAGACTCTGTGTTGCACTATAATATTTTATAAATATTTCCTTAGCAAACCTTTGTTTTTCAGGCTTTTTCACACATCTTACATGGTCATAACTTTCTGATTCAAAGTTAATATCTTCCATGGAAGGAAATGGTCTCAAGTCAGCTCCACAAAATTCACAGGTTGGAGAAGTCTCTTTGTCCCACTGTTAGGAGAAATAAAAATAATCAATGATTGATAAGTAAAATAAGTACTAAGAGGGATCATAGGATCACATCCTTTGAACCTGAAGGGACATTTGAAGTCCAAGTCTTTCATTTGTCAGATAAGAAAACCAAGGTCTAGAGAAACAAGGGGCTTGACCAACTTGACAGTCGGTGACAAAGTCAGCAATTGAATCCGTGTCTATCTCTGACTGCCAACTCGGTGCTTTGAAGGGATCTTAGAGATTATCTAGCTCCATATTCTTATTTTGCTTTTGGGGGGAAATAGAGTTTGATCAATATAACATACTTGCTACCTGCCTACTCTGTACTGTGCTTTGGCCTAACTTTACTAGGCACAGTAGATATCAAAGCCAATGAAACAACAGTTGCTTCCCTCTTAGGAGCTTCTATTCTACGGTGATTTGGTAGCAAACAGAATTGACCTTTGGCTCTCTGCTTCCAAATTCAGCATTCTTTCCCATGTATGACCTGCTTTCTGGGGAAAGTGCCCAAGGCACTGTGAATATAAAGTCTTCTGGTCAACTTGCTCCTCTTTTATCAGAACCATTATTACACATATTCATACACATATGTAATTATGTATATATATGTATATTTATGTACACAAATATACATTTGTATGTATATATATACTAATTACTTTGGTTTTCTCCAATAATTTATAAATTATATACTTTTAAATTTAATGTAATATATCATACAATACAAAGTAATGTATCATATAATTGAAAGAAAAATCTTCATTAGGGCTTCAACAATAAATAAGCTAAGGAAAAATGAAGTAAAAAGTAGTTTATTATCACATACAAGATATATGAATCATATGGGCCCAGGCCCCAAGCTAAGTCCACCATTGTTCTTACTGTTTAGTCATGTCTGACTCTTTTTGACTCTATTTTGGCAAAGATGCTGGTTTGCCATTTCCTTCTCCAGCTCATTTTCAGATGAGGAAATTGAGGCAAACAGGGTAAGATAACTTACCCAGGATTATATAGCTAGTAAGTATCATGGGCTGGATTTGAACTCAGTTCTTCCCGGTGCACCTGGTCAGGTGCTCAATCCACTGCAATACCTCCCTGTTCCTGATCAACTTTTTAGAGACAAATTTTCCTAACAAGAGAAGACAATTCTGATGGGTTTGCAATTAAAAAGGGATGGGCTAGTGTTTGAATCAGTGTTGAGTTTATAGTCCAGATAGGATGTTGATTTCAAAAGGGGATCAAAGCATGCGTGGCCTGTATTGGTTGAGCATTTTTAATAGTTGTCCTCAGGAGAGAGATGTAATGCAAACCCGTGCAGCCTCCTCCCAATGAAGGAGCTGTCCAATGTATCTGTGTAGCCCTCCTGAGCAGGGGGCTTAAATGTGCTTGTTAGAAGAAGGGTGGGAAATCATCCATGTTCCTGTGACTTAGCTTGTTGTGGCTAAATTTAACACAATTCAATAATATAATGTTGGCTGGTTGGTGGTTGTCCTTCATGTCCTTTGGTCTTTGAAGACCAAAATGGCATCACTAAGTCGAGGTCACTGTACAGCATGCCAAATTGTGGCTGTTTAGACTGATAGGAGCTCACAAGGCTCTCTCACAGAGAGAGTATGGTTGGTATAAACATTTAGAATGAAGATACATCTAAATTCACACATCTCATGTTTCTTTTGAGCTACTGAGATTCTGCTTCCCTCTTAGAGCAGAATGCTTTCTTTGACATCATGCTGGGAGGTCTTTTGCCAGTGCCAACTATGTCTCACATTTATCCCTCAGTTCTTCAAAGGTACCTTGAGAGTATCCTTGTATTGCTTCTTCTGTTCTCCTTCGAGTACTTGCCTTGTGTGAGCTCTCAGGAAAATGGTCTTTTAGGCAAACGTACATTTGGCATTTGGACAATGCAGCCAGCCCGTCAATAAAATGTGAATGGAGGCAGCTAGGTGGTGCAGTGAATAGAGCACAAGCAGAGTCAGGAGGACCTCAGTTCAAATCCTGCCTCAGATACTTAATTATCTAGCTGTGTGACCTTGGTTAAGTCATTTAACCTGATTGCCTTGCCCCCCCCCAAAAAAAACCCTAAAAAAAATAAAGTTTGAATGTTTGATAGCTCAACTTGGAAAAGAAACTCAGTGTAAGATCAGCATCTGTGGGGATAGGTCTAACATAGACAAGATATGAATATAAAGTCCAAAGTCAAATTTTTAAACAAACATATCTGGATCCAAGAAGCCAATCTTGTCAAATTAGTCACCTTGAGTTACCTCTAAAATGGAGATAATAAGGGTAACTTACCTCATAGGACTGCTGTAATGATCAAATGAGGCAACCTATGGAAGGTCTTTGCAAACCTCTAATTCATGGGAGATTTTAGTGAAGTAACAAAATCTAACTCTAGTGAGGTAATACTTGCTTCTCCCATAAAATATCTTAGGAGTGTACTCATTTCTTCGGTTCTGATGAGATATCTTTGAGAATGAGGGTAGCATCCAATAAAACGCTAGTGCACAACACTAAAGGAAAGAGAAGCTTGGGCACAAGGAGTGCCAGTTGGACATTTTAGAATGTAAACATCTGAGTTGGAATTGGGGTCATAGAATCAACCTTTGACTGCCTCTCACCCTTTTCTCTTGGATACTTTCTTCTTTCTAAAGGTTTTCATGATACTACTTTCTCCTGGTTCTTCTACCTGACTGAGCAATTCTTCTCAGTCTCCTTTGCTAATTCATCCAGGTCATATCTACCACCCTTGGGTGTTTTCCAAGGCACCGTCCATGTCCATTCCTCTTCTCTCTCTCTTATGCTATTTCACTTGATGCTCTATTAGTTGAATCATAGGATTCAATTCTATGCTGCTGATTCTCCAATTAACAATACTATCCCTGCTCCTAACTTCCATTTTCCCATCATATTTTCCACATAGGTAGTTACCTAAAATTTTATGTCTGTAGATGTATATTTTAAAACCAACATTGGGGCAACTAGGTGGTACAGTGGATAGAGCACCGGCCCTGGAATCAGAACCTGAGTTCAAATCTGGCCTCATACACTTAATAATTGCCTAGCTGTGTGACCTTGGGCAAGTCACTTAACCCCATTTCCTTAAATTAAAAAAAATAAATAAAAAAAAAATCCCCAACATGTCCTAAACTAAGGTCATTATCTTTCCCTTCCAAATTCTGCTTTCTTGCAAACTTCCCTATTGCCATTGAAGACCATCATCGTTCCATTTACAGAGGCTTGTAACCTAGGTGTTTTTCTAGACTCCCCATTCTCTCAATCCCCTCTCTACCATATTCAATACACGATTAAGTCCTGTCAGTTCTGCTTCATGATATCCCTCTACATATCCTCTGTTCTCTCCTACAGAAAGCACCCTGTTCTAGGTTCTCATCATTTCTCACCTGGAGCATGGCAATAGTTTTCTGGTTGGTCTTCCTACCTCAAGTCTTCTCTGCTCTAGTTTATGTACCACTCAGCTATCAAAGGGAACTTCCTAAAGAGCTGGGCTGCCCATGTCTGCCTTCTCCTCAATAAACTCCCCTGGCTCCTTCTTATCTCTAGCATCAAACAGCATATCCTCCATTGGGTTTTTAAAGTCCCTTGCAATTGAACCTTTTCTTCCTTTCCAGGCTTCTTCTGTTTTACTACCCAGTAATCTATCCTGGCTCTTCTTTCCCCCAGGGCTTCATCTCCTTCTGTGAGTCTTGTAACAATCTCTCCTTTATGCTTAGAATGCTCCTTCTCCTTTACTCCTCCTCCTGCTTCCCAAGTCTCTACTAAAATCCACTTTCTGAAATCACTCTTTCTCAATGCTAGTGCCTTCCTTCTGACATTAACTCCAATTTCTCCTATAAACACTGGGCTTCTGAGAAATGTTGAGCTAGAGCTCTGAATAAATTGTATATAGGAAATACTTTTTTTAGGGTTTTTTTTGTAAGGCAATGGGGTTAAATGGCTTGCCCGAGGCCACACAAGGAAATACTTTTAAGTAGATTAAATTAATAAGGCAGTGTAACTACATGATTAAATTTCCTCCATCACTTTCTTAATGGATGAAAGGATTATACTAGAGAATGAATTAGCACCCTTAAAAATTCATTCTGGGAAAATTGGAAGTTAGTATGGCACAAACTTGGATTAGATCAACACCTCACACCTTATACCAAGATAAGATCCAAATGGATACAGGATTTAGACATAAAAGACAATATTATAAGCAAACTAGGAGCTCAAGGAATAGTTTACCTGTCAGATCTATGGGAAGGGAAGCAGTTTATGACCAAGGAAGAGATAGAGAACATCATTAAAAATAAACTAGAAAATTTTGATTACATTAAATTAAAAAGTTTTTGCACAGACAAAACCACTGTAACCAAGATCAAAAGAAATGTAGTAAATTGGGAAACAATTTTTAAAACTAACATTTCCTACAAAGGACTCATTTCTAAAATATATAGAGAACTAAGTCAAATTTATTTTTTAAAAAAGCCCCCCAATTGACAAATGGTCAAAGGATATGCAAAGGCAATTTATAAATGTGGAAATCAAAACAATCCACAGTCATATGAAAAATTGCTCTAAATCATTACTTATTAGAGAAATGCAAATTAAAGCATCTCTGAGGTACCACCTCACATCTCTCACACTGGCCAATATGACCAGAAAGGACAATGATCAATATTAGAAGGGATGTGGGAAATCTGGGACACTATTACACTGTTGGTGGAGCTGTGAACTCATTCAACCCTTCTGGAGAGCTATTTGGAATTATGCCCAAAGGGCAATAAAAATGTGCATCCCCTTTGATCTAGCAATACCACTACTGGGTCTATATTCTGAAGAGATCATGAAAAAGGGTAAAAACATCAATTGTGCAAAAATATTTATAGCAGCCCTATTTGTGGTAGTAAAGAATTGGAAATTAAGTGAATGTCCATCAATAGGGAAATGGCTGAACAAATTGTGGTAGATGAATGTTATGGAACACTATTGTTCTATTAGAAACCAGGAGGGATGGGAATTCAGGGAAGCCTGGAGTGATTTGCATGAACTGATGCTGAGTGAGATGAGCAGAACCAGAACACTGTCTATCCTAACTGCAATGTGGGGGTGATGATCAACCTTGATGGACTTGCTCATTCCATCAGTGTAACAACCAGGGACAATTTTGAGCTATCTGCAATGGAGAATACTTTCTGTATCCAGAGAAAGAATTAATGGAGTTTGAACAAAGACAAAAGCTTATTACCTTTAATTTTAAAAAAAAACACTATCTTACTATGTAATCTTGCTATCTCTTGTATTTTTTTTCTTAAAGTTATGATTTCTCTCTCAACAATTTAAATTTAGATCAATGTATAGCATGGAAACAATGTAAAGACTAACAGACTTCCTTCTGTGGGGGTCGGGGGAGGGAAGCAAGATTTGGGGAAAAATTGTAAAACTCAAAAATAATAAGTTTATTTAAAAAACCAAAAAATGCATTCTACTTCCATTTAATTTAATATAATCAGTAGTACATGCCCACTATATGTATATTTAGTTTAAAAGACAAAGGCAATGCCATAGGACCTTGTATCTAAAGGCTTGTCTAGGTAGGCCCTAAATAATCAGAATCAGATGCATCTCAACTTCCCAATTCTCTTAGCTTTCTTCCTATGAAAATTATCCAAGTCTTTGCAATCCCGTAGCTTTGTAAAATTTTCTTTTTTGAAATATTTAACACCTAGAAAATACTTCTGTCTCCTATAAGATATATTGAATCTGAGTGAATCTTTTTTCTTCCTTTCTCCTTTTTTCCATCCTCCCTCCCTCCTTCCCTTCTTTGCTTCCTTCCTTCTTTCCTCCCTTTCTTCCCTCCCTTCCTTCTTTCCTCCTTTTCTCTCCTTTCCTCCCTCCTTCCTTCCTCTCTCCCTTCCTTCCCTCCTCCCCTCCTTCCCTCCTTCTTTCCTTCCTTCCTTCCTTCCTTCCTTCCTTCCTTCCTTCCTTCCTTCCTTCCTTCCTTCCTTCCTCCCTTTTTTCTTACCCTCCTCACAATATCCAAAGTGTTGACCCCCCCATTTCCCAGAATGCTTTCTTTGCCTTTTGCTTTTTAAGATTCTTATACACTGTTACATAGAGATTCCATCAAGGATAATAATAATAATAATAATAATAATAATAATAAGAAGAAGAAGAAGAAGAAGAAGAAGAAGAAGAAGAAGTAAAAGCTATTATTTTGGAATACTTTAAGATTTGCAAAGAATTTTATCTCATTTGATCATTACAATTATCCTGTGAGGGAGGTGCAATTATTAGTCTCATTTTATAGATGAGGAAACAGTATGAAAGAGATTGTGTCCAGGATTAAGAACTCTGGTCACATGTCTGAGACAGTATTTCAATTCTTGACTTCTTGACTCTGAGACTACCTCTTTCCCTACTACACCATATGGCCTCCTTGGCACAAAGGAGACTTTGAAGCTCTGATATGAGGTGTGCCAGTGATTTGTCCCTCAAGCATATTTTATTTTTTAATTTATTTAATTTTTTTTTAGGTCTTTTTTCAAGGTAAATGGGGTTAAGTGACTTGCTCAAGGCCACACAGCTAGGTAATTATTAAGTGTCTGAGGCCGGATTTGAACTCAGGTCTTCCTGACTCCAGGGCCAGTGTTCTATTTACTGCGCCACTAGCCACCCCTTCAAGCATATTTTATATTTGAATGTTTTTCACCCTAGAATGGACTTCCAAGCAAACTTCTATTCTGCTATAAGTGAATAAACTTATTTCATAAAGTAGCCTCCTGGGTTAGTTATGGAGTGTGTTGTTGTCTTTTTGCTCTTAGTTTTTTGGCTTTGGTCTGAAATCAATAGTAAAAATAATTCTGAACTTTAGGGTCATCCTTTTGCTTCTTCACGCTATCCGAATTGTCCTTTCCTCCTAAATTGATCACTGAATATTAGGATGAGAAGAAACTATAGACAGCACTGTGATGAAACCAACTGAATAATCAATTTAGGAGGCATCATGGGACAGTGGAAAGAATTCCATCTCTGGAGTAAAAGGATCTGGATCAATTCTAGTCTTTTATCATTGCTATCTGTGTGAGATCTTGATCAAGATCCCTCTCCCTTTTCTGGGCATCATTTTTCTTACCTTTAAAATGAATTGATTAGACTATATAACCTCTGAGGAGCCTTCTAGTTATGGATTCATGTTCTCAGGACTCCAAAACTGAACCAGTCATTACTAGTACAGGGGTCTCAGGTTTGACCTAAGGTCAAGGAGAAGATGGTCATGCTTCCTTCCTTTAAAGACTACTATCTCTGTGTCTCACTGCAGGGTTCTCTGCTGGTTTATGCACCATGAAATGCAACCACCAAGGCTGCCATCTCTAGGGTCCTGGCACCTCTCGTCCCACTAACACCTGTTATACATGAGAACAGATCAACTTTAGAAATAGCTTTAGAGAGAAATGTATGAAGTCATTTCGGAGAGAGGGAGAGACACACAGACAGATACACAGAGGCAAAAACAGAAACAGAGAAATAGAGTTAGAGAGAGAGACATGGATTCAGGGACAGAGAGAGTCAGGGACAGAAAGACAGGGGAAGGAGAGAGAGAAAGAGAGGGACAGAGGAGAGAAAGAGACAGAAAGAGAGAGAGATAAAGACAGAGAGAAACAGTCAGAGACAGATGGAGGCAGAGGAAGGGACAGACAGAGGGGAAGGAGAGAGAGAGAGAGAGACAGACAGACAGACAGAGAGAGAGAGAGACAGACAGACAGACAGAGAGAGAGAGAGACAGACAGACAGACAGACAGAGAGAGAGAGAGAGACAGAGAGCCAAGAAGAGGAGCCTCCCTCTTATCTAGCTCTGGAAGGGTTAGATTATATAGTATTTTGACAAGAGTAATTGCAGGAATCTCAGGAACACAGTAGAACTAACTAGAGAGTTGGAGATAGATGCCAATAGATGTAAACTTTTTTTGAGGGGGGTGGATGCAAGGCAATAGGGTTAAGTGGCTTGCCCAAGGTCACCCAGGTAGGTAATTATTAAGTGTCTGAGGTCAAATTTGAACACAGGTGCTCCTGACTCCAGGACTAGGGTTCTAACGATTTGCCCCCTACCTGCACTAGATGTAAACTTTTACAAAAATTTGAGCAGAAACCAAAACACAAGGAGATCCCAAAACGTGAGCTTGGATGGACTCAAAATAAAACCTGGATACAAATATTCAAGATGGTCCAGGACCTGAGGGAATCCCAAATCCCATTGTAAGTAACCATTTCTGACGTTCCTATAGAGTAACTGTGATGAAGACAATATTCTGAGGGCAATCTTTAGTCATGTAAAGTTGGATTTAATAGTCTAATAATTAATACGTTTTTTCAAACAATATAATAAAGGATTTTCTCACATACCTAAGCTGGAAGAGTCAACTCTTGGAGTCTCTGGGGAGACAGTCAGTCACCAAACATTTCTTTAGCCCCTATGTACTAGGCACTGTGCCACCCTTCTTCCTGCCATGCCCGTGATGGGATTATCTTCTTCCTAATTGCTGCTATGGGCCCTGGGCTTGTCGCAGGCACAAGAATTCTTGTGCAGGATTCTGGTTCTTATTCTTCTAATTGCTAGCTATGTGACTATGGTCAAAAATCACTTCTTCCTTTTCAGCTTCAGATTTCTCTTCTGTTAAATGGGAGTGAGGGCAGCTCCTTCTAAAGGATACTGTGATGATCCAGTCAGATGCAGTAATATATGTAGGGTGCTTTGCTGATTTGAAAGTACTATGTAAATGATGGCAATGATTACTAGCTTTCTTTTTAGAGGAGGGGATACCTTTTCCTCACTCATTTCTGGGGCCATTGAACATATCTGCTAATCTCTGGTTTGACTTCAACGTTTTCTCTGAGGTCGTGGGTCAAAATGACACTTGAATTAGTTCACACGATACTCCAATTTAATCCATGGAATTCAGTTGCTTAGCAAGGTCCTCCTACCCCACTGAGCCATGTGACCACATGCGAAAATCTCACGGAGCCATGAAGTATTTCCATCAAAGAATTTTTTTTAAGGAGCAAAACTTGGAGGCTTCGCTCTCTTTTTTTCCCAGATCTAAATATGAAGCTTCCTTATGGAAAGGTATAAGAGCTGTTCTCAAGGTATTAAGCTCTCTGTGTAAGAATTCTAGAAGTTGGCCTTGGAAGGATCTAGTCCTCACTATAAAACAGGAAGAAATAGAGCTTGAATGGTTTTCCCAGAGCCCTAAAATTAAGCAAGTGTCAGATTTGGGACTAAAAATTAGGCCCCTTGACTTATTGTTCAGTATTCTATTCTCTTCAATGATCTCTCTCTCCGTTCCACTGAACTTAGGTGTTTATTCTGGTCACTAAGAAACTTGCTGTTAACTTGACTATCTAAGTCCTAGATAAGAAGGCTCTTTCTTCTTGAAGACAGGTACCTTCTCAGTAATTCCCATTCTTTTTTTTTTTTTTTAAGGTATTTTGCAAGGCAAATGGGGTTAAGTGGCTTGCCAGAGACCACAGGGCTAGGTAAGTAACTCCCATTCTCGAAGAGGACCCCAGGATTTTGAGAAATTAAGTGATTTTCCCCTAGATCACAAAGCTAGGATGCATCAAAGTTGATACAAGGTCAACTCAGAACTGGTCACACTACCGAAGTGTCTCTCTTGTTATATGTTTCAACATTAAGAAGACAAATGGGGGGGGGGGGGCTAGATAGCTAGAGCAGTGGATAGAGCACTGGCCCAGGAGTCAGGAGGACCTGAGTTCAAATATGACCTCAGACACTTAATAATTACCCAGCTGTGTGGCCTTGGGCAAATCACTTAACCCCATTGCCTTGCAAAAACTAATCAAAACAAGAAGATAAATGAACATTACCTCAAGAATTATATTCTGTGGAGATGACTCTGGCTTATAACCTATAATGGCTGGTGGGCCAATCCTTGGGAGTGTTTCCAGAAATGGTTCAAAAAATATTTTGAAGTCTTCTTTAAACTTTAAAAGATAAAAAAGAGTGTAAAATGCTTTTGGTCTGGGCACAGATGGTGTCATTAGTTGCATAATAATGAATTTTTACCTCCATTTCATACAGAATGTCTAATTTCTGCAAACTTTCATTTACTGTCCATTGTGCTAAGGGGAGAATAATGAGCATTAGTTAATAAAGAAATATAAACCTGTGAAATTTCTATTGCACCAAGTCAAGGGATTATGAGTATAAAATAGGAAAAAAGACCTCATAGATCATATAATTCAGCATCATCTTACAAATTTGGAAACTGAGAAATGGAGAAGTTAAATGGCTTGCTCAAGGTCACAGGGGTTGAAAGTGGAAGTGGAATTAGAAATCAGGTCATGTAACTCCAAGGTCAGTATTTCTTCCATAACACTATACTGTCCATCATTCTTTCCCTCCCTTTTTTAATTTTTTTGGTCATGTTCCAAGAGTAGGGTAGAGGAAGAGCTGTTTATAAGGATGTGCTATTCTAAATTTATACTACAACCTGAAAATTATGAGAGGCATCATGGTGTAGTGGCTAAAGACCTGATTATAGAGCCTGGAGGACTTTCATCCAAGCTCTGCCTTTGAATCCTGGGCAAGTTGCAATCTTCTCTGTGTTCCATTCAACTTTCTTAAAAAGACCATAAATAGCAGAACACTTCTCAACCTATACTAGGAGAGGGGTTTTCTCACCTGAAGTTCCCTAATATCAATGAAAGCCCCATTCTTTTAAAGCTAACACTGACATAAAAAGAATGAACTGAATCTCCTCCCAAATGACATCTTTATTGGACATTTCAAGAGTTTTAATGTCCATTTACCTTGGATTAATGGACAATAAGAGTCGGAAGAGACAACTTCCTGTCTACTGGAGTCAAAAGCATCTGGAAAGAGAAAGCACAATTGCCATGTTACTGGGAAAATACAAAAGAATTCACCCATAAAATATGGTTGTTTCAATGGTACATTTGTCTCTCTTGATTTCTCATCCTCTTTATCTCCTGTTATATTTATCTTGCCAACACATGACCTCAGAGAAGCCCCACTAGCCATTTTCTCTGATCCTGCTCTCAGACTTCCAAGAGATCATCTAAGTGTACTGCCTGCTTTGGTGACAGATCTAACTGGATCATCACTGTTGCTCAACAATTCCTTCATTTAACATGACTCCCTTTTGTTGCTCCTGCAACATCTTTCCCTACTTATTTTGAGTTCTCCCTCCCCACTATATGACTTCATCTTTTACTTATTATAAAGACTGGCACATCCTCATCAAAGAAGGTGCTGTGCCCTATGCACAAAACAGAAGAATAGAAGTAGCTCAAAACAAACATGAAATGCAGCTCTTTAGAGAATCTACCCCAAATGTTCATGTGGACTATTTTTTTTAGGTTTTTGCAAGGAAAATGGGGTTAAGTGGCTTGCCCACAAGGCCACACAGCATGTGGACTATTTGTGCCTGACTTGTGGTAGGGTATTATTCTAAACTCATTTTGTTCTGAACAGCCACAGTTGGAAAAACCATACCTTGACTCTAGCATATTCTTAGGTACTCTTGGAGAACAAAGGACAACAACCAACCGACCTTTACTCAACATCTCCTTATCAGTGGAAGAAGCAGCCATTCTTTCTTCTAAGGCTAACCCCCTACTTAAGTTCTTGAGATCCTATCTACTTTCACCTCTTTTAGCACATTTCATCATCAATTGTCTCTTTCAATTTTGAATGTTCATCCTTTCCTTTTGTTGAGAGTCAGCATAGTCTAGTAGAGAGCAAAGTCAGTCTTAGATCCAAGATGAATCCTCTGTGTGATCTTAGGCAAATCAGAGGTCTATGCCCCTCTCTAAGACTATAGTTCTCTTACATTGACCCACATTGGTAGAGAGACTTTCCCTACTTTGGAGTTCTCTATACCAATGACACCCCAGGTCCTGTCAAAAAAGACAAAATAAAAAAGACTCCTTCCCATAAGATATAAAACTATTCTCACCAATCCTAAAAAAAAACCTTTCCCTTGAACCTGTCACCCACTCTAAGCTGTCTTCTCTGCCCTGTGTTTTCTTTTTTCTTCTCTGCCAAACTCCTCAAAAGATAAGTCTACACTGGCTGCCTCCATCTCCCCAAGTCCGCTGAAACCTTTCCTGAATTGGTACTCCCTTTTCCACCCCCCCAGCCATTACTTTTGTAATGGTTATTACTTTTTATTACTGACCTTTCAGACCATTCTTCCTCTCTTCTTTTGGAAAACCAAGCCCACACACTCTGTCTTGAAGGACAAGTTCAGAGTTTGTCACTCCTCTGCTCTTAATTCTTTTCTCCCCCTACTCCTCTCCCTCCTCCAGCAAATAAAACCAAACTCCTAAAGACTCTCCACTCTGACCCATTGCCATTCTTTATCTTCCTTTCATTCTCTAAACCCAAGACAAAAAAAAAGTACTCACCAATTGCTGTCATTTTTTGTTGAGAACTCTTTTCCTTTGTCTCTGACATTGTTTCCTCAATCTCCTCTTCTTTGGAGATTTTGCTTTTTACTATAGTAGTGACATACAACAGGCTAGTAAATAATTCACTGAGAAGTGAAATGCTGAGTTTTTGCAACAATGCAAAAAATGAACTGTTGTAAGTGAATGGAACAGTATTATTGTCCCACAAGTAATAATGAATATGAGAGATTCAGAGATCCAAAGAAAAAAGGCAAACAAGAACTAATGCAGTGAAGAAGGCAAAACCAAGGAAAGCATATACCTATTTAAAACCTCCTTCTTAGTTCAAAGGAATATATTAAATAATATTTTCTCCAACCTCAAGACTTTTCTGGACTTTTCTTTGAAGGAAAATATATAAGAGGGAAATGAGAAAGGAAGGAATTGGCTAATTGTAGTGGATGATTAGGTGACTACTATTAGGGATTATTGTTCTAGAAACCAAAATTATATTTTAACATACTATAGCTTTTTTCCTTCAAGATTCTTATAGATGTAACTTAATTTGAGGTAGAGAATGTCCAAGGGCATAGGTGGATTATGGTAGTTTGGATATTTCCCTCTCTAAGCTAGAAAGTGATTGATTTAGATTGCTAAATTAATACAAATTGTTTCCAACAGACTTTTCCCTAAAACAATCAGTATTGATATGTTTCCTGGACAATAAATTTAATCATGTAAAGAAATAATAATTGGGGCATCTAGGTGGCACAGGATAGAGTATTGGCCCTGGAGTCAGGAGGACTGGAGTTCAAATCCTGTCTCAGAAATAATACTAGCTCAGCTGTTTGACCTTGGGCAAGTCACCTAACCCCATTGCCTTTCAATCCTCCCCCCCCAAAAAAAAACAAAAAAGAAATAATGTTTGAATCTATTGGAGTTGAGGTTAAGACAGAGGAAGGAGAAAAGAGGATCCTGGAGAGCCCTGGGAGATACCCAAAATTAGAGTGCATGACATGGATGAAAATCTAGTGAGGAGACTGGGAAGAATTTGTCAGATAAGTAAAATAATCACAAGAAAGCAATGTCAGGAAAATACACAGAGAAGGGAATGTCAAGAAGAAGAATTCACTTTTAGCCTTAAAGGATGCAGAGTGGTCAAGGAGGATGATGATTGGGAAAAGATCATTAGATTTGGCAATTAAGAGATGGTTAGTAAATTTAGAGAACAATTTTAGTTAAATGATGAAGTCAACAGTCAGATGGGAAAGAGTTTCAAAGAGAGTGAGAAGAAAAATGGAGTTATCCTTTGTAGATGGCCTCAAGAAGTTTGGCTACAAAGAGAGAAGAGATGTGGAATAATACTAGTGGGGAAGTATAAATCAAATATATTTTTGGGGGGGGGGAAGATGAAGTAGATGTGGGCATATTTGGAGTCAGGAACAAAACAGGAGAGATAGCAAGACTGAAGTGAGATAAAGGAGGCAATGCATTGGAAAAGCCAGATAAAATGGGATTACTTTGTCATGTAGAAGGGTTTGCTTTGACAATAAGAAAGGGTCAGTTCTTCACATAGGACAGGAGTGAAGGAGGAGATCATGACAAAGGGCTTCTGGATGAAGTGAGGTGGGGAGAAGGAGAGGAAAAGTGGTTTTGGAGAAGGCCTCAATTTTTGCAGTGAAATATATGAGGTGAAGTTCTCAGCTAAGAGTATGGGAGGAGGAGGACCCTTGAGAGGTTTCATGAAGAATTCAATGATTTTAAGAAACTGATGTGGAGATTAGGATATTGAGTTCATTAAGGAGGTGGAGTGCCTTACTATGCATTGAGTACTCAGTTGATATAAAGTTAAAATGAGGCAACTTTTCACATTAGCAAATATCAAGACTGATTTGATGAAAATGATGTGGAAATAGAGAAAGATACTAAAAAAACGAGAACTCCAGAGGCTCATCCATTTTTAAGGCGGCAGCTTTTCCATCAAAAGTAAAGTGCAAGTGAAGCTTAAGGAGATGCAGGATTCTTGGCTCTAAATGAAGGCAGATGAAATTCAGTTTTATGCAGATAGTAACAATCCAAAGTGCTTTCATGATGCCCTGAAGGCAATATGAGTCAAAGACATGATGCCTCCCAACTACTTAGTGCTGATGGATGCATATTGATTAATGATAGGGACATGATCCTTGAGAGGTGGACTGAAACTTTTGTAGTATTCTTAACAGACCATCATCAATTAATGCAGAATCATTGACCATTTACCTCAAGTTGTAGTCAATCAGTCCCTAGCTGAAGTTCCAACTGAAGAAGTTTTGTATGCCAATTGGTTCCTTTCATGTGGCAAAGTACCTGGTAAAGATTCTCTTCCAGCTAAGATTTACAAGGTGGGGGATCCAATGCTCCTAATAAAAGCTGACTGAAATTTTCTAGGTTAAAGGCATGAAGAGATTGACCCCCCCCCCCAGGAATTCAAGGATGCCTCCATAATCCATCTCTATAAAGGTAAAGGGAACACATTGCCCTGTGACAATCACGGGAGTATTTCTTTTTGAGTCATTGCTGTAAGATTCTTGTCAGAATCTTCCTCAATAGGCTGATCCTTCACCTGGAAGGTGGTCACCTTCCTGAGAGCCAGTGTGGCTTTGGTGTTTGTTGCCCAACGACTCCAGAAAAAAATGTCAGAACAGAATAGAAGTCTGTATATGACGTTTGTGGATATGATCCAGGCCTTTGATACCATCAGTCATGAGGTTTTATGGAAAATTGTGTCACAATTCAGTTTCCTGGAGAAGTTCATCAGTACTGTACATCAGTTCCATGGCAGCATGCTTGCCCAGTTTCTGGAGAGTGGATGATGCTCTCGTGATTTCCCAGTCACCAATGTGGTGAAACAAGGCTTGTCCGTGCTCCCAAACTTATTAGCATGATATTTTCAGCTATGTTATCAAACATAGGATGAACTTCATTGAGGCATCAAGGTTAGTTCCTGCCCTGACGGTAAATTCTTCAACTTGAAAAGACGGCAAGCCAAGACCAAAGTAGAGGGAGTGTTGGTGCATGATTTTCTGTTTGTAGAAGAGTGTGTACTCAGTGCAGCCTCTGAGGCGGAGATGCAACAAAGTAGGGATTGATTCTTTATTGCTTGTACCAACTCTGGCCTGCAATTAAGTCCAAGAACACTCAGGTGCTTCATCAGTCAGAAACACACCGTCCATGGGGAACCACTGATGACAGCAAATGAAGTAATTCTGAATACTGTGAATAAGTTCACTTACCTTGGAAGTCTACTTTTTCAGGTACACATTGATAACACGATTGACACATGCATTTCCAGATCTAGCTCAGTATTTGGGAGGTTCCGAAAGAAAGTGTGGGAGAGACCGACTACCAAACTGAAGATCTACAGAGCTGCTGTAATGACCTAATTGCTAAATGCCTGTGAAACCTGGGCAATCTACCAGCCTCATGCCAGAAAACTGAATCACTTCCATTTTAAATTGTCTTAAGAAAATTCTGAAGATCACCTGGCTGGAGAAGATATCAGACACTGAGGTCTTTTCTCAAACTAAACTGCCAAGTTTTCATACATTACTACATAGAATGCAACTATGATGGACTGGACAAATTGTTAGAATGCCAAACGTACGCTTGCCCAAAAGGCAAAGGGTGAAGAACTCCCACAGCTCAGGGGTTCACGGGGGGTCAGAAAAAACAAGACTGGGACACCCTGAAGGTGAGAGAATTGATTGTGCAGCATGGGAGACCCCGGCACAAGACTGCTCAGCATGGCATACCTTCATCAGTGAGGGTGCTGTGCTCTAAGAGCAAGATAGAATTGAAGCAGCTCAAAGGAAACAAGAGATACATAAATATAGAGAGATGCATCTCAGATGTTCATGAACTATGTGTGCCCAGCCTGTGGTGGAACATTCTCATATTGCTCTGATCAGACACAGTCAGACACACTGTAGTTCATTTCTAATATAGTGATGTCATTTTGGTCTTCTTCAATAATGAAGAACAAAAATTCTGTGTGTTTATGTGTATATAGAGAGATATGTATCTATCTATGTATATAAACATTCTTGTAAGGATGTAATCATTGTGTCTTTCAGTTTTAACTATTTTTCTTTGTTGCAAGGAAAGGGAATGTAGTGCTGTATCTATCTGAAAATAACAAAGAAAAAGAAAGAGCATAAAGATCTAATTTTTAATTTAGTTATCAGCAAGACCTTAAAAGTCCCAATCAAATAATTATGAAAATAAAATATAATCTGATCCAGAGAATATTAAATTGTATTGTAAGTCAAATAATTGGAATAGCACATTGTAGTTTGATCTTATGTTAGTGAATTAAATGAAAAAAGAGATTAAAATGTAAAACTCTAAGTTACTAGCTGTGTGACCTTGGTCAGTCACTTAACCCCATTGTTTCACAAAAACAAATACAAAAACAAAAGATACAGGGGCTAGGTGGGGCAGTGGATAAAGCACTGGCTCTGGAGTCAAGAGGACCTGAGTTCAAATCCAACCTCAGACACTTAATAATTACCTAGCTGTGTGATCATGGGCAAGTCATTGCATCCTACAGAGTATTATATTGCTATCAGTCTGGGTCAAGATATCTATGACTACTGCCAAGGGACAAACTTCCTTAATCAACACACTTAGGATTCCATCATTTAACCTATTCTAAATCTGCTTAACTACACTATCATCTAGTCCACATCTCTTCATTTTGGCTCAGAGTAAACACTGAGGTCAGAAAGCATCTGGATCCAAAGACTATAAACATCACCACATGGCTACCTCCAACCAGAGACTGGATACAGCATTTGCAGTTTAACACCGACAAAGCAAGCACAGGAAACCGAGTTTCAAAAGAGCGTGTCCTGTAGATTGTCTTGGGTCCAACTGACAAGGCCTCTCCCTATTTTTACTTTGTGTAATTCTTTTCTCCACTCAAGTTCTGATTGTCACAAATTACTGAGTTCTAAATGGGAAATTTTGGAAATGAGTACCTTAATTAACTGGGACCCATTCCAACTCTAGTGAGAATTTCCAAAATCCTCTGAATTCAGTTTGTGATTACTAGCAAATGAGATAAGGATCATAGCTTTTTAACAAAGTGGTATTACAAGATTGGAGCAAAGCACCCCCCTATTTTCAGAAAAGGTGAAGAAAGAAGATAGAAGTCAGGGGGCTGGATGTCTATTCCTGGAAAGATTCCAGAATGGATTATCAAAAGGGAAGTGAGGGTCAATCAATATGAGCCAGCATGGCTTCATTATAAACAAATCATATCAGATTCAATTAATTTTCTTTCTTTTTCTTTCAAGATTAACAAACTACTAAAGTCAGAAAACACCATAGATATAGTGTGCCTGGCTTTTAGCAAGGCATTTGTGAAGTCTTTTTGTTTTGTTTTGTCTTGTTTGGGTGGGTTTTGCAAGGCAATGGGCTTAAGTGACTTGCCCAAGGTCACACAGCTAGGTAATTATTAAGGTCTGAGGTAGGATTTAAACTCAGGTCCTCTAGACTCCAGAGCCAGTGCTCTATCCACTACCCCATCTAGCTCCTATATCTTTTGTTTTTGTATTTGTTTTTGTGAGACAGTGGGGTTAAGTGATTGACCAAGGTGACACAGCTAGTAAGTATCTAGTGTCTGAGGCTGAATTTGAACTTAGGTCCTCCTAATCTCAGGGTCAGTGCTCTACCTACTCTTCCACCTAACTGCCCCTACATTTGCAAAGTCTTTGGAAATATTTGTGCAGCCAAAATGAAGAGATGTGGACTAGATGATAGTGTTAAGCAGATTTAGAATAGGTTAAATGATGGGATCCTAAGTGTGTTGATTAAGGAAGTGAAATTCAACTTGGAGGGAAATCTCTAGTGGAGTTAGGTCCTGTTCTCTTCAATAATTTTTAAAAATCAATTAATTTTTTAAAAATTTAAATAAAAAACCAATTACTTGGGTGCCAGAGAAATAAAGTTGGGAGGAAAAATGAATCTACCACATACCAGAATAATGATGCACAAAAATCTAAAAAGTTTGTAATGATGGGCTAAATCTGATAAAATCAAAACTGCACTTTCTTTAGTAAAGCAACAATGTACAAATTCATCGGTGGTAGTATTATAGATAGAGAGAACAATTCTTATATCTTTTATTTAGTATGCAGTCTTCACAAATTTGGGGGCCTCCCCATTCTGCCACCTCCTCCAATAATTAATATCAAGTAGGCAACTCTCTGGTGATGAGCCCCTCCATATTTAACTAGTCTAGTCCTCAGGCAGCAGTTATAAGTAAAGCCCCTGTGGAGTCAGTAACCAAAATCTTTCCAATTCAGAGGCATTTGACAGAATTTATTCTCCACTGACATCATCTGTGAGAAACCAGAGTCACTTGCAGGCTCCCGTGACATCCTGAAGTAGTACAGCAAGGAGAGGATTATTATATTGAATAGGGATACAAGGTTCTACATTTGGTTTCAAAACAATCAGTTGCACTCATAAAGGTAGGACACTAAGTGATCCAAAAGTATAGCGGAAAATAAGCTCAGAGTTTGCTAAGAGAGATCAAAAGAAAAAAGCTAGTTCTAAATTAAGAAGCATTACCAAAATCTAATTGTTGTAATAAATATAAATAGGAATTAGAGCTGTCCAATGGAAGTGCTTCTTTCATAGTCAGGATCCCTATTATTGAGGAGTGGATTTCAATGCCAATTGTACACAAGTATACAAAGAAAGAATTTTTTTAAAAATCAGCCTGCTGGGGCTGCTACGTGGCGCAGTGGATAGAGCATTGGCCCTGGAGTCAGGAGTCCCTGAGTTCAAATCCAGCCTCAGACACTTAATAATTACCTAGTTGTGTGGCCTTGGGCAAGCCACTTAACCCCATTGCCTTGCAAAAAAAAAAATCAGTCTGCTCTTAGGATGCTCACAGTCTAAAGGGAAGATAACATGCAAATCACTATTTACAAACAAACCATATGGAGGATAAACCAGGAATAATCTCAGAAGGGCAGCCCTGGCATTAAGAGGGGGCAGAAGAGGCTTCTTGTGGAAGGTAGGATTTTAGCTAGAATGTGAAGGAGGTCCAGAAGTCAAGTGGAAGAGATGAGGAGAGAAAGCATTTCAGGAATGACTGAGCTGGCGAAAGTGCAGAGAATCATGAAGTGGAGTATCTAATGGGGAGAACAGCAAGGTGAACAGCTCTGAAGCTCATGTGGAAAAACAAGTGCAGGGAGGGGAGTAAGGTACTCGGAACTCTTTCCAGGCAGCCAAATGCCTAGTCATCTAATTAGTGATCCACATTAGTGGACATACTGACGATTAGTCCACCAAGAGACAGGTTAAGATATATTGGGTTGTAGGATTCTATCACCAGATGTCACATGCTGATGCTTGATCTGCATTGATGGTGCAGTATAGTGCCTGGCTGATGCAGAAGGAAGCAAAACCAATTGAAGCCCAAGAGACACCCACAATAGACCATCTGCAATAGTCATGTCTCCTATTAATCAGATCATGGAGTGAAATGAATCTGGTAAGGGCAAGTAAGAAGGAGCTTTGCACAGCATATTCCTCACTGTAATAAACATAATTGTGCAACTCATGACACCATCCGATTACTTGGTTGGTCTATGTGTGTTCCTCTTTGATATCAAAGGACTAGTAGTCATGGAAGATGAGAAAGGAAGTAAGGTTGTGAGGGGTTTTTAAAAATCCAAACAGAGAGTTTTAGATTTGATCCTGGAGGTGATAGATGTTTATTGAATAAGGGTGGGATGTTATCTGGTCAGACTTAAAAGTTAAGAAGATCATTTTTGTCAGCTAAGCGGCAGATAGGAGAAAGAAAGGATGGGGAGGGAGAGATTGGAAACAAGGAGACTAATCAGCAAACTATTGAAATAGTCTAAGTATGATGACTTTGGAGCCAGTACCAGGATAGCATCTGGGTCAGAGGGAAAAAAGAGTATATACAAGAGATGTATGAAGCTAGAATTGTAAAAGTTTGGATATGAGAATGGGTTGCACCAAGGTTGCAATCCTGGGTGACTGGGAGAAGGATGGTGCCCTCAACAGTAATAGAGAAGTTAGAAAGAAGAGAAACTTGGCGGGGGTGGGGGGGGGGAGACAATGAGTTCAGTTTTGGAACATTGAGTTTAAGATATCTCTGGAAAATTTAGTTCTTGATGTCCAACAAGTCTAGAGATTAGGGGGGATGTTAGGAGTAGATACACCTGGGAACTATGAAAATGGAGATGATAACTGAATTCCAGAGAGGTAATGAGATCACCAAGAAAATTAATACCAGGGGAGAAAAGAAGACAGTTCAAGGATGGAGCATTCAGGGATACCCAAGATTAGTGAATGTGACCTGGATGAAGATCCAGCAGAGGAGTCTTCCATCTATAGAAATCTATGATTATATGATTTTGTAAGAAGTACAGCCATTTCATTGATAGTGGTATGGAGCTCAAAGGTTATCTCCATCTTGCCCTTTAAAAGTACTTTCTATTGATTTCTTTCATTTTTAGATCCACCTACATTTTCTAATTTTTTTCCTTAGTTGATCCCAGAGAGCTATTTCTTATACCAAATAATAAAAGAGAAGGGGGAAAAACAATCTAGCAAAAAACCAAATAATGTGTCAAAAAAAGTCTGGCATGATTACCTAGTGTATCAAAGTCAAAATCCTTCACTTCTGCAAAGTAGCAGGGAGAGATGCCTCCAGATATCTCTTCTTTGGGGAAAAACATGCTTATAAATTTTCAGTTTTCAGTTGTAGTTGTTTTGTTGTTCTTTGCATTTATATTACTGTAGTATTTATATCAGTTTTTTGGTTCTGCTTATTTTCATTCCCATCAGTTTATATAAGTTTCCCCATGCTTCACCATATTCATTATTTCTTACAGCCTGATCATATTCCATTACATTCATGTAATATAACTTGTGGTAAAATAATGCAACAACCACTTTCCATCTGTTTTGTTTCTAGCTCTTTGATACTATAAACTATAGTTTGCTATATTTTGGTCTATGTGAAGGCTTTTTGTCATTGACTTCCTTTTGATTTAAGTCTAGTATAGACTCTGGTTAAAAGATTATGAACCTTTTTTTTTTTTGGTTGCCACTTTCTTTGTAAAATTCCAAGCTTCTCTGTAGAATAGAATAATTCATAGCTTCATCATCAACAATGCATCAATATGCCCATTTTTTCAACAATCCCTTCCACATTATGTATTCACACCTTTTATTATCTTTGTCAATTTTCTGAGTGCACAGGGAAAGCTCAATGTTGTTTAGATGGGCATTTCTCTTATTATTAATGACAGAGCATTCTTTCACAAGGTAGTTAAGAGTTCATAATTCTTCTGACTGCCCAGATCCTTTTCAGATTTTTCCATTGGTTTGTAGGGCAACCAAGGGCATTGGGGTTGGGGGAAAAGATTGTTCACAATCTTTCTAGTAGAATTTCCAGCATGATTTAAAAGGGATACAGTCTCATAACCCAGGGATATGAAAGAACTTAAAAGGAATTTCAGAGCATAATTCATAGAATGACTTAGAATAAAGATAATGCTTATCAGCAAGATAAAAGGAGACCAAAGGATAGGGCTTCGCTAACCATGGGGTCCAAGTGAACCTCACTGGGGTCCTTACACAAAAGAACTCATTCTCTTGAGCAGCTAAGGGAGGGGCACCATGGTCAGATCTCTTTGAAAATGATCATTATATTCATCTATATCCAGAATAAGAAATGCTGCCAATACTGGCATGCCATTATACTGATTGTGAGCCATAATTGATGTAATCTTTCTGGAAAGCAACGAGAGACCTACAACCAGGCAAAGGCTATAAATAAAAACTTGATAATTTGCTCATTATCTTGACTTAAATGATGGAAACAATGTCAATAATGAAGATTAAATTTGAAGTGAAGTGTGTCATGAAACCTTTTTTTTTTTTTTAAACTTTGGAATACTGGTTGTTCAATGTTTCCCAGAATGGATCCCCTCCCCAGCTTATTTTGAGAGTGGGCAATCTTTCAAATCAAACTTTTCCTTAGAAAAATCAGCATAATTTCATGCTGTGCCTGCTTAGGAAATAAATCAATGTGGAAGGAGTTTCAGTAAAACTGTAGTTTGAAACTCAATAAATTATTTTTCCTAGAATGAAGAACTAAACATTATTTTTTCTGATAGTCAGAGCTTCCATTTAACCTTTGACAATTTTAGCTAATATTCTGGTAGTCTAGACAAAATGTGATAGCAAAAAAAAAGGTTTTATAGACATCATTCAGCATATAAAGTTTGTCTACTTCATTTCTATCATGTTTGGAGACATCATAGGGTCACATAGGATGAGAGAGCCAGAGGTGGAATGGACCCTTAAAACTACTTTGTTCCATCACCTTATTTTACAAATGAACAAACTAATACTCAGGGAGACTTAAGTACCTTATCCCTGGTCAAAGATAAGAATTGAACCCAGGTTATTTGACTTTCAAATCATTGCCCTTTCCATTGGACCATAAGATCAGAAAGGATCCTGTTATTTCATCTACTGGCATGAATGAATACTCTAAGAAATTCAGTCACTTACAGCTTATTGTTTTTTCATAATTATCTCGAAGCCAGCTGCTATCCGTCTGCATTGCTACATCATTTTCATTTAAATTTGAAATTGGTTCAATGTTCTCTTCCCTGAAGACAAAAGATTGCATTTATGAATAAAAGTTAAATGATTTACCCAAGGTCATATAGGCAGTAAGCATCAGAGATGAGATTTGAATTCATATTCTATCATACTATCAGAATGGTTAGTGATATTTCTTCTACTGGTGTGAAATTTTAAGAGCCATTCCTTGAGAAACTCATATTTACATAGAAATCATCTGAATAAGAGAATTGTTTAATACCCAAATAGAACTTGTATGTAGAAATGGTATCCTTGATTTTCTGTAAGAGGAAAAAAAAAGTCTTCTATTCTTACCTTCCTACCACAATTGAAGTAATTCTAAAACTCATTTGCTAGCTTAATGTGAGGATGCCCTAAGACAGGTGTAGAGTCAGGAATAAGGAGGTGATAGGGTAGTCCCATCAGATCACTTTGAAATACTGTCTTCTCTTTGTGGTACCATATTTGAATAAAGAGATTACTAGGCTGGAAAATGTCAAGGAGGCAACCAGGATAGTAAAAAATCTTAGTTGATGCTGTTAGATAATTGGTTGAAAGAGCTAGACATGTTTGTTAGTTAATAAGCAAATATTAAACATCTACTATGATTCTGTGTAAGGTACTAGGGATTCAAATATTCAGAATAAAACATTTTCTACTATCAGGTAAAAAAAAGTCTTTGGAAGACATGATAGTTATCTTTAGGCATTGGGCAAGCTAGCTGTAGAGGGAATAGGCAGAAAATGTATCATATTCGTTTTTCAATGTTAGCAAAACCATTCTAGGGCCCACATTTTAGACTGGAAAAATACAGAGGAAGTAATCATGATGGTAAACTGTCTTGAATTCATGGCATTTGGAGGAAGAGAATATGTTTATCAACAACTCAAAAAACATATGCAATATTAAGCATTCACTTTGTGACCAGTATTATTCTAGGTACTAGAGATACAAAAAGGATGGATGGAAGAATCCCTGCTTCCCCAAAGAGAAGAGGTGACTTGTGTGATACTTCTTTTCATCTATAAAATGTTGGACTGATGAAGCTAAGGTTCCTCCTGGCTCTAAATCCTAAGCTGTTATTTACATAAATTAAAAATAACAAATTAAAAAAAGAAAATGTGAAGAAACAAACAAACAAATAAATAAAATATTAGAAACTCAGAATTTGGTCTAGGGGCCAATTTAAAAATTAGCATCAAATCTGATTTTTCAAACCAATGACATTGTTAATGTCATCTTGCTAATAAGCGAATTCTAAAAAATGAAAAAAAAATCTTTTCCCCCTTGTATGATTCTTAAATAATTTGGTAGGTAGAATTTACCTGAGATTGATTCACAGCCTTTTCCTGTAAATGAGCATCCATTGGTCACAGACATTTGCTTAACTCCTTTTATTTTCTTATAGCTTCCTCATCATAATTGACTACATAGTCATAATTTATGAATGGCTAGCTCCATTTTTGAATTTGGATTTCAAATGAATGTTTTCTTTTTTCAGGAACTTCTTACAATCTACACTTCTTCAACTACCTTTCTGGTCTTTCTGACCTCTACCAATTTCTACCCTTTATCATTTGCTGCAAAAACCACCCTCCCCACAATCACTTTGCCCAGAAAGGCACATACTATTTGAGAATGCCTATGATGAGGCCTCTTGTCCAAAGGGGACATAGATCACTTCACCTCCAAAGCCAGAACTAGAAGTATGATGTCAATGTCTTTTACTTAGATGTACAATGTCTTACTTAATTCTTAAATTGAATTGGGTTGAACACTCAAGGAGATATACCAAGATAGATGTTATTTTTTGTGAATATACATATTTTAGATTTGTGATATAAAATACCATCCACATCCAGAGACAATCTATAGAGTTTGAATGCAGAACAAACTATAATTTCACTTTTTAAAACTTGTTTTATGTTTTTTTTCCTTTCTCATGGTTTTCCCCCTTTAGTTCTAATTCTTCTTTCACAATATGACTAATATGGAACTATGCTAAACATGTACACACTTTATCAGGTTACTTGATGTCACGGATGGAAGAAAAATGTGGAACTCAAAAGATGAATGCTGAAAAAGAAATTGGAAAAAATAAAATAATAACATTTAAAAATACATATTTTAAAGCTAGAAAATTCTGTTTTCCATGGCATGGAAGTATTTATTTTTTTAATTTTAAAAAGTGTGGAGGGGAGACTATGCCATGGTGAGGGTTCAAAGTTATCAGGGGAATTGTAGCTTACCTAAGGTCACAGATGCCTTATTCCAAGGTATGCTTACTTCCTAGTTAGAACCAATTAGAGTTGCTGTTGTTGGTTCTTTCCTCAAAAGAACCATAGCAACAGGAGGGTGATTGACCTGGGGGGAATTAGATTTAAGTGAGGCAGAACTTTGCAAAGTCATCAGTCTCACTCTCTTCTCCAGAGTCTTTGGAGAACAGTGGCAAGACAGGTCAGGATAACCGCTGATGAACCAGGACCTTGGCTTTTTTTAAGCTAAGGTCTTTCCCATATTTCAGTTTATCTGAGGCAATATCCATTCAGTGATTAAAGACTAAATAACAATTGAGGCAAAATATAGCCTAGATTCTCAAAAGAATCAATCTGGGAGGGGAAGGCCTTCTGATATCAATAACACTGAAGAGAAAAATGAGATAAACATAGTATGGAACCATGCATGGCTGGTACATAGGGGGGTCAAAGAGTTGTTAAGGAAGGCTTGAGGTCAACTAACTCATCTTTGGACTAAGGAGCTGATTTCAAATGTCACTTCAGACTAACTCTGGAAACCTGATGGAAAGATGTGCTGATCAACAGCCTGTTTTCATCTTCTCTATTTTCTCCACCATCAGCTCCCAGGTGTGTGGAAAGAGAAGCTAGGGAAAGTATTGGTCTTCCTCTCCCATATCCTATCCTCGGTTACAACAGGATCCTAACCAGTGAGATTCTTCCAAGTGGACATCTACTGAATTGAAAATCTCTTTTCCTCTGCTTTCTCTCTTCCTCTCATATCTTTAACCATCTTAGTCTTCTTCTTCCCCAGTTTAGATCCTTCTCTCTTTTCCCTTTCCCTCTGAAATTCTCACATTATTTAACCTGAATCTTTTCCTCTCCCATATTTTCCCTTTTCTGGATCTCAAGGAATCCTTAGTCTTCCCAGAAGCTATAGAATTCCTAACCATCCTCTTCACTGAAGATTGGAGGGGCAAGCATATTCTCTAGATTTTTCTCCATAGTGATTTTTACACTGTGTGTGCTCTGAAAATAATTTGTTGAACTCTTTTTGTAGTGGCAAAGAATTGGAAATTGAGGGGATGTCTGTCAATTGGGAAATGGCTGAACAAGTTATGGCATATAAATGTTAAGGAGTATTATTGTCCTATAAGAAACCATGAAAGGTCAGACTTTAGAGAAGCATGGAAAAAATTACATGAACTGATGTTGAGCAAAGGGAGAAAAACCAAGAGAACATTGTATACATTAACAACACTGTGAGTCGATCAGCTAGGATGGATACAGCTCCTCCCAGAACAACCCTGGGAAACTCATTATGGACAACACCATCCACAGAATCTGGATACTATGTTTACTTTTTTCAAAACTTCTCTTATGTTTTCTCTTCCAATCCCATGGCTTTTTTTTTCTTTTTCCTTATTTCTAATTACTCATACACAAAATGACTAATGTGCAAACAAATGCACACATATAACTTTTACCACCGTTTGCCATAGAGAGTGTCAGGTGGGTGGAAAAGAAGGGTGGTAGAAAAGTGTGTAACTTATAATAGGCAAGTGGATGAATGTTGAAAAACTTTCATAATACGTGATTGGAAAAATAGAATAAAATACCAAAAAAAACCTGCTGAATGAATTTTTAAATGACAATTTATCCTGCTGTACTTATCCACATCCTGCATTTTACTATACAGCTAAAAACGAAATGAGGATTTATGTTGTTTTCTTACCCAGTCAAATCCTGGTAGGAAGATGAAGATTGTCTCCTAAATGATCTGAGAACCTTGGGAATACCATTATCTGTGGAACAAAATGTATTTTAAATTCTGCAGGGCCTCCTCCCTCATCCCTTTGAAGAAATAACATCTACCTTTGTAGGACAGGCACAAGAATGAGCACCCATGATTAGGATTAAAATTAGCAAATAAGAAAGCTGGATCATGTTTTTTTTTTAAATTTTAAGTATTTCACTACAGCACCATTGGTCAATAGAGCATATTCATGAAGCCATTCTTTTTTGAATCCAAGAAAACACACTTTTTGGAGGGACAGGGGATTTGTTTATGAACCAAACTGAAAGTAAGTTTAATAAAAAATATGCTACTTTATATTTGTGTAGTGGGTTACTGGAGAGAGGCAATGTGGCATATAGAGTAGGAAAAAACCCACTGAAATTTGTTATCAGAGAAGTGTTTGAATCCTGACTCCTACCAGTTTCCTATCAGCTATATGATCAGTTACTTAATCTCTCTAAGTATCAGCTTCCTCACCAGTAAAATGAAGATAATATCTACCTTATAGAGTTGTTGTGAACATCAAATATGAGAATGCATGTAAAGTGCTCATTAAACTTTAAATGACCCCATCAGGGTTCTTAACATGGTGTCAATGGGCAGTGGACATATTTCTGGGGTAGATGAATTTGTATGAAAAAAATACACTCATATTTACTAACCTTTGGTCTTCTTTGTAACACTATAAAGTTTATTTTATTCATTTAAAAAGCTAATTTTGAGAAGGGGCCTCACCTTGCTGTCAAAGGTGTCCATGAATCATATTTAAGGACCTCTGCTCTAGAAAATATGTTATTATTAGACACACCTTTTATGCATTACAAAAACTTTCACATACATTGCCTTTTTTTTTTTTTTAAGTTTTTGCGAGGCAGTGGGGTTAAGTGGCTTGCTGGAGGCCACACAGCTAGGTATATTAAGCGTTTGAGGCTGGATTTGAACTCAGGTACTCCTGACTCCAGGGCCGGTGCTCTATCCACTGCATCACCTAGCCACGTTGCCTTTTCTGATCCTTCCAAAAACCCTGTTGGGGAAGCAAAGCAAGAATTGCCAACCCCATTTTACTGCCAAAGCAACTGAGACTCAGAGATTAATGATTGGAAAAAAGCTTGAATTGGAAAGCTAACTCCTCTATTGATTTTGACAAGATTGTTTTTGTTCACTGGGTTCAGTCCTGTCCAACACTTCTTAACTCCCTTTTGGTGTCTTCTTGGCAAAGACACTGGAGTGATTTGCTATTTACTTCTCCTAATCATTTTAAAGATGAGGAAACTGGGGCAAACAGGAAAAATGACTTTTCTAGGGTCACATAGTAAGTGTCTGAAGTTTGATTTGATACCTCTTCCTAACTTCTTTGCTTTTTGGGTTTTTTTTTTTTTGGCAAGGCAGTGGGGTTAAGTGACTTGCCGAAGGTCATTATTAAGTGTCTGAGGCTGGATTTGAACTCAGGTCCTCCTGACTCCAGGGCCAGCGCTCTCCCCTTTCTAACTTCTTTGGAAAGATGACAAATATTCAAAATAAGATATCCCCCCCTCACTCATGCCATCCCCACTCCCTCAAAGCCTCCCCGCCAAGGCAGTGAAAGACTTCTTTTGAACAGTGTTACAGGATGAGTGTTTGGGACCTAGGAAGAATCTTAGAGCTCATCTAGTTCAAATGATGCCCAGAGAAAAGGAGTCATTTGCCCACAAGACACAGACAATACTGGGGCCAGCAATTTCAGCTCTCCGGCTTCAGAAGCAGAACATTCTATCAGGATCCTTCTTCTACCTCGTCTAAGCAGACACGAATTAGAGAATAATAAGCCACCATTACAAATAATAGGGAGAAGCACATTGTAATTGTAATAGATAAGAGTTGGGGGTCTGCCCGGGAAGGCTGTGTGACTCTGGGCAAGTCACCAGCCTCTCGGAGCCCGGGGACCCCTCTCAGTTTCGATGCATTGTAGAACATTTACTGTTCTGCGTGGAAAGAGCGCGTTCCCTCACAAATGCCTGTGAAACTAAACAGAAGCAGTAAATGCGTCCTGCTCTGGAAGGGGGGATTTTGAGATCGCGCACCCCAACCCCTTATTTTAATGGGGGGAACCAGGCCCAGAGAGGGTTGGCGGTTTGCTCAGTCACACAGCCAATGGCAGAAGCCCCAAAACGGCTGTTTTTCCCAAACTAAGCGCCCCTGGTTGCCCAAGTACAAAGGGGGTCGGGAGTGGGGGGCTGCGGGGAGACGCCCAGGTACTTCTCGAACTGAAGGACTCCTCGGTCGTCTGACTGCTGGCATCGGCGGTCTGGCTGCCGTCGGCGGGCAGGGACAAGCTCTTGCCGGACGAGGAGCTGGCCATGGTGCTGGCCGCTCTGCGCGGACCGAGGGGCTGGCCCTGGGGGGCTGCGCCGAGACTGGGGGTGCAGCTCGCGGGCCCAGAACACGCAAGTGGGCCCGGGCCTGGGTCCGGGTCCGGGCTGCCAGGCGAGCGGCGCGCCCGCTAGTGTTGTGCCTCGGTGTCCAGGGGCAACTGTCCGGCTGGCCGCGGGGGCGGGCCTCCTTCGGAACGCTCCCTGCCCGCCCCCCTCTGCCCCCTCTGCCCCCTCTGGGGGCACAGACCCCTTGGTGCAGCCTTTGGGCCTCCGAACACTCGCTCCCTTTCCAGCCTGGCTCCTCGAAGAAGAAGAAAGGAGAAGGGACGGAGCCAGATGAACCAAAGAACCGACGGACCCCACGAGAGCCTTTCTCTGACACCCAGCAGAGGTGACTTGTCCACGGTCACAGTAAGTGACAGAGCCAAGTCGCTTTAATTCAAATTCATTCAATCCTTTTAACTTTAATTACTTTTTCTATGCGTTCCCTTTGATCCAGCACTATCACTACGAGGTCTGTATCACAAAGAGATGACACAAAAAAGGGGGTAAAAAACCCAACACATACAAAAATATTTATAGCAACTGTTTTCAAAGTGGCCAAGAATTGGAAATTGAGGGAATGCCCATCGATGCCCATGGTTGAATAAATTGAAATATATTAATGTGATGGAACACAATTGTTCTGTCTGAAATATGAGGAATGGGATTTCAGAGTAGCCTAAAAAGACTTTCATGGACTGAACAAGTTATAGAATACTATTGTTCTATAAGAAGATAGGAATGGTTGGATTCTAGAGAAGCAAGGAAAGAATTACGGGAACTGATGCTGAATGAAGGGAGCAGAACCAAGAGATTATTGTACACAACAACATTGTGAGTTGATCAGCTACGATGGATGGAACTCCTCTCAGCAGTTCAGAGCACTAGGACCATCCTGGGAGAACTGTAATGGGCAATGCCCTCCACATCCATGAATAAAACAAAAAACAAAACCCAGAATCCGAATGAACACTTATGTTCACTTTTTAAAAATTTCTCTTATGTTTTTCCTTCATAGCTCTTGTCTTCTTTCTTTTCCCTTTGTCGTAATTCCTCATACACAAAATGACAAATATGTAAATATGTTAAACACCAAAGTACATATACATTATTCACTAGACTGTTTGCCACTCAGAGGAGGGGAGGGGAAGGGGAAAGGAGAAAGAAAAGTATGTAGCCAAAAGAATATTATACATATTAACAGCAACATTGGGTGAGGATCAACTATGATGGACTTGTACATTTTAACAACATAATGAACAAAGACAATTCTAAAAGATTTGTGATGGAAAATACCATCCATATCCAGAAGAGGAACAATGGAGTTTAAGTGTAGGCCAAAGCTCACCATCTAAGATTTTTTAAAGTTGTCTTTTTCTCTCTGATGCTTTTTTTCCCTGTTTGGAGCTGATTCTTCTTTCACAACTTGATTAATAGGACTCTATGTTTAGCATGATTATTCATACACACACACATATATGTACATATATATGTATATATATCTTATATTAATTGCTTTCTGTCAGGGGAAGAGGAGAGGGAAGGGAGAGAGGGAAAAAAATGTAAAACTCAAAACCTTGCAAAAAATGATTGTCGAATACTACTATTGCTTGTAGTTGAAAAAGTAAAGAAAATACTTAAAAATTTTTTAACTTAAGTTTTAAAAAAATAAGAACCATTTATATTCTTTCCATACCATCCCCATTCTTTCCCCCCACTAGATCTTTTTATTCATTTATTCATTCATTTATTTGTTTGTTTATTTTATTATAGTTTTTTTTTTTTTTGCAAAGGCAATGGGGTTAAATGGCTTGCCCAAGGCAAGGTAATTATTAAGTGTCTGAGGCTGGATTTGAACTCAGGTACTCCTGAATCCAGGGCCAGTGCTCTATCCACTGCACCACCTAGCTGACCCCCCCCCACTAGATCTTAACATTGTTTTTCTCTACCTTTCCTTCATCTTCCCATCTCCCCCCACCAAGACTTATGAGACCTTCCATTTACAAGACTCATCAGTCCCTGGGACAATTAATCAGTCAGTAAATAAGCATTTGGACCCCAATATCCATAAAGATAGATGAATAGCTCTGCAAAGGACTTGGTAAGCCCTCACACCAAATGGGTTATTCCTCTTGAAACACCCCATACTTTGACCCAACTCTCATCTGTGACTAAGAAATTGTGGCTACACTTCGGCAAACCACCTCAATAGATGGACTTAAACCAGGTTGACAGTAATCCAGGGGTCCTAAACCTGTCCCTGAGTCAGATATCCTTCAAGCATGTGAAGACTTCTCCTGGTGGAATGGATGAATGAGAGTAATTTGTTCCAACAAGGATGAACAAAGGTGAAGCAGGTACTGTGGAGTGCTTAGAGCCTGATCTGGCATTGAAGATGCCAAGGTGATCCACAGCATCCTGGTCATCGCCAATCATCTTGACTTTGGTCTGACCATTGAACTTTAGTGATTATGGAAAAGAGAGTGAGACTGTTGACTTTGGGCAACTGTGCCTCACTTAAATACAATTCACACATAAGTTAAGACAGCATCCTGTGATGTCATTGACTCTGGAAAAATGAAAGACAAGCAGCAACAACAAACAAGCACTTTTTTTTTAGTTTTTTTTTTTTTTTACAAGGCAATGGGGTTAAGTGACTTGCCCAAAGCCACACAGGTAGGGAATTATTAAGGGTCTGAGGTCACATTTGAACTCAGGTCCTCCTGACTCCAGGGCTGGTGCTCTATCCACTGATCCACCTAGCTGCCCCAAACAAGCACTTTTTAAGAGTCCATCTTGTGCTTCCAGGCACTGTACTAGGTGTTGAAGATATAAATTTAAAAAAAAGTGAAATAATTCCTACTCTGAAGGGGTTTATATCCTGTTGGAGGGGACATTACATACAGATGTATATATGGAATTAATACTAAGTGGAATAATACTTGTTAGCATTTGTAAGGATTGCAAAGTTCTTTATATATTTTAGCTGATTTTTGGTCCTCACAATCACTCTGGAAGTTAGGGGCTACTATTATTCTCCTTTTACAGATGAGGAAACTGAGCAGATAGAGGTGATAAGATTTGTCCAGGGTCATATCACAGCAAGTGTCTGAGGCTGGATTTGAACTCAAAGGTAGTTAGGGAGGGAGGCCATCAGGAGTTGGGAGGATCAGACTGTGTAAAGGGCAGTGCTAGACTTGAAAAAGCATTCTACAAGGCAGAGAAGAAGAGGGAGTGAATGTAAAGAGTGAGTGTAGTGTAAACTCAATGACGACACACTTTGTACCTCCAATACCTACCAACATGCCATACCAACCTAACATAACTTTTTACACACACAGTAGGAACTTATTAAATGTTTCTCTATAGTGTAAAAAACAATAGACTCCTAGAAGGGACCTCAGAGGTCATTCAGTCATACCCATCATCTTACAGTTGAGAAAACTAAGAGATAGGGAAGTTGTGTCTTACCCAAATTTACACAGGTACTCAGGATCAGAGACAGAATCTGAAACTGGTCTCTGATTCCATAACCAATTTTATTTTCCTATTTTGGGAGGGCCTGGGTCTTTAAACCCACATTGTGGATGACCTGGGTTTAAATGTCAGATGCCTCTGTGACCTTCAATATGATATCCTTTGACTTTTCATGCCTTGGTTTTTCTTGCCTGTGAAATGAGAGTGTAGGACCATATAATCTCTGAGGTTATAGTCAGTTAATTTTTCTGAAAGATTTTGGGTAGTCTCCTGCCTCTCAGTGGGATGCACATACACTCATACAGGAACTAGTTCAATTTATAGCATATAGTTATGGCAACATCCTTCACCAAAGAGCTGTTCTTCTATGTTTCTTCAGTAAGAAAGAGGCCTTGCCTTGGTCTTCCTGGCTCTAGAGGACAGAGCCAGTAGCAATCGGTGGTAGCTAAAATTTCCAACAAGCCTTAGGTTTGTTGGTAAGGATCAGTTGTCATAGAACACTGGCTTGTTGTCATACTTGGAATTCACTCCCTACTCGTCTCTGTCTTGGAGGATCTTTTAGCAGGTCAACATTTAGGCCTGGTTGAAAGGGCAATGGACTGCTTTTTGATGTGGTAAATTCTGTCTGAATGGTAATGATGATGATGAAGATGCTTATGTTTGTTCTTTGCTCTGAAAGAAGACCATGCCATCAGGGAGGTCATGACAAGCAAGTGAATTGGATTTGAGTGAGGGGAACTGTGTTAAGTCACTAGCCTCACTTTTTCCTCCTGAGCCATCTGGGACCAATGGCTCTAGATGTGGGTCTAGAGATGACCCTGGATATGAGGCAATCAGGCTTAAGTGACTTGCCCAAGGTTACACAGCTACTAAATATCAAGTGTCTGAGACCACATTTGAACTCAGTTCCTTCTGACTCTAAGGTTGGCGCTCTATTTATTGCACCACCTAGTTGCCCCCCTATGGAAATGGGGTCCCTATCAGTGGAAGGGTTCAAGACATGGTCAGAACACCATTTGGGTCTAGTATGTTAAAGAGAAGATTCCTGTTCAGATATGGGTAGACCTAGTTCAGGAATCAAATACCAAATGATCTGGAGATAACAACAATGTGGGGGCGATGATCAACCTTGATGGACTTGCTCATTCCATCAGTGCAACAATCAGGGACAATTTGGGGCTGTCTGCAAAGGAGAATACCATCTGTATCCAGAGAAAGAACTGTGGAGTTTGAGCAAAGTTCAAGGACTATTACCTTTAATTTAGAAAAAAAAATCTGATATCTTTTTGTCAGATTTTGCAATCTCTTATATGTTATGTTTTTTCCTTAACAATATGATTTCTCTCTCATCACATTCAATTTGGATCAGTGTATACCATGGAAACAATGTAAAGACTGACAGATTGCCTTCTGTGGGGGGTGGGGGGAGGGAAGTAAGATCAGGAGAAAAATTGTAAAACTCAAAATAAATAAAGTCTTTATTAAAAAATACAAAAATAAAATAAAATAAAATAAATGATATGGAGAGTCTTATCTAGTTCTTCACAGAATTTTGCTACCATTTCATCCTCAGGAATTGGTGTGTAAGCTGAAATCATTTTCATGGTAGTCTTTTCGCAAATATCTATCCTTAGTATTACAACACTTGACCATAAAATAGTATTTCTTGTAGTTTTGGGATCCACAATAAAAACCATTTTGTCAATTCTTCAGTTGTCTATGAATAGATTTCAGAGGGTTAATGAACTCGAAGGGGATAAATATATCTTTATTGTCATTAACCTCTAACTGAAGTTTATCATTCCCTTCAATTTTGAGATTTTTAAAAAATACATTATTTTGAAAAAGGCTCTACAGACTTCAAAGCTGGACCAGATGGTCTCTGAGATTCTTTCTAGACTAAACTTCTGTGGAATCACCTTATCTCTCTAAGCCTCTGTTTCCCTATTTGTAAAATGAAGACATTGATCTAGATAACTCTAGTTCCTTCCCAGCTCTTAAATGCCATTAGCCTGTAAACCTAATATGGCACAGCTGAGTTACTGCAGTGCCATCATTCATCATGCCAGGCATGGTATTACAAATGATTATAATTTAATGTTCCTCATAAATCCTGATGACTCATTGTGACCCTGGGTTTCTGAAAGTGATGCCAATAGAAGACAAGCCCTGGCAGGTTTTACCCTGCTGGAAATGCTTCAAGTATGGCTCTGAGAACAGGCTAAGTTTGTCTTCCACATATAGCTTAGTTAATCATAGAGAGACACATCACCAGGAGGTAAGGTGCCTGCTGATGAAAGATGTTTTGGCCATGGCAACCCACAAAATAGAACATTTTTAAAAATCAGCTTTTAGTTTCATGTATTCCTCTTCTGATTTTATAATGATATGGAAAGAGAGTTATAGGAATTACATCCTTATTAGACTGTCAACAAAATTTTACTTTATGTCGGTGCTCTGAATAGAAGATCCTAAGCCAATAAACAGTAAGTAGACATATTGCTGAAGAAACTGAACCATATCAATCTTAACCTTCTTGTGAAAATCAGATGAAACCAGAAATGAAACTAGAAGTGAAACCAGAAGAAGGAAGTTGTAGCTTAAAAAAAGAATTGGCAACGTGGTTTTTATTGTGACTCCCAAAGCTACAAGAAATGCTATTTTATGGTACACATGGTCAAATGTGGTAATACAATAATATTTGCAAAAAGACTACCATGAAAATAATTGCAGCTTACACACCAGTTACTGAGGATGAAATGGTAGAGAAATTCTATGAAGAACTAGATAAGAGCCACCATATCATCTCAACAGACATTCTGGTATTTGGTGAATTTGCACAAAGATAAGGATGGGGCAAATAAAGGTAAAACATGGTTCTGAAGAAAGAAAGGCTAAAGGTGAATAGATTATAGGAGATTCTCAAGTCTTTATGAACTTGAGATAGTGAATGCTAAATAGCTTAAAATAACTACATTTTAACATTATAGATATATATAGTAGTCAATATCACAGCACCCAAGTCATTGGTTGTATAGTCAGATCATTGATTCAACAGTTACATTCAGATTTCATAAGAAAACAAAGAAAAACCAGAAAATGAGAAAAAGATATGGCATAACATTAAGAAAATTGAATCTTGAATTATTTTAAAAAACTGTTGTACGTCAAAAATGGGAAATGGACATCAGAAACAATATTGATGCTGATTATAAGCATTTACTGAGAAATTAAATCAATGTAAATTAATTTCAACAAGGAGAATGAAAAAACCTAGGAAAGCACTTTAATCAGAAAACATTTAACTTACTTGAAAAGTGGTTCACCAGGACTTAATCTCTCAATGTTCGAGGTGAACTAAGACAAGAAGTTGACATCTCCTATAAAGATGAAATTACATTTCAACTCATCCCACTAAAGCAATTAGTCCCACAATTGCCTGTGGTTAATAGAGCTTAATGCTTAATCAGCTTAACCATACAAATAGAAGATCCAGAAGTAAGATTCAAACCTAAGTTCTCTGACTCCAAATCTAGCATTCTTTTTATTACTATACATTGGGTACATTACATGTACATTAGCTTAAGCCTTGTAGAAAAGACTAGGTTTATATTTCTTTTATCCAATGATTAAATAGAATTTTTATTATCATGTCTGTGTGTTCATATTTGCATGGTGATTTTGTGTGTGTGTGTGTGTGTGTGTGTGTGTGTGTGTGTGTGTGTGTGACCTTGTTGAGCAGTGGTATAGTGAATGGATGCAACCTCAGAAACTCACGAACTGTATGACTCTGAGCAAGTCATTTCACTTTTGTTTGTCTCAGTTTTCTCAACTGTAAAATAAAGATAATCATAGCACCTATCTCCCAAGGTTGTAGTGAGTATCACAAAATATTTGAAATCACTTAGCAAAGTGCCTGTCATATAGAAGATATTATATAAAACTAGTAATTATTATTATTATTATTATTATTATTATTATTATTATTATTATTACCATCACCCTCTCATCTTCACCACTACCACCACTACTACCTTCTTCTCCTTCTCCTCCTCATCTCCCACCTGCTCTTCCTCTGCTTTCTTTTCTTCTTCTTTTCATCATCATCCTCACCATCACCATCACTATCTCCATCTATGAATTCCATGAGGGAAGATGCTGCTTAGCACAGTGCCTAGTCCTTAGTAGATACTTAGAAAATTTTTGTTGATTATATCCATTGCATATTTTACAGAAAAGCATTGAGGTGTACAAACATAGTACACAGATCTGGAGTCAGGAAGACTTATCTTACTATCTGTGTGATCCTGGGCAAGGCATTTAAAAGTGTTTGTCTCAGTTTCCTCATCTGTAAATTGAGCCAGAGAAGGAAATGGCAAACTAGTATCTTTGCCAAGAAAACCCAAAATGGGGCCATGGAAACAATTGAACAACAAAATATTCTACAAAGATTTTGAAGAGTTTTCCCTGTACAAAATATGTGCTTAATAGATAGTTGTTGGCTGAGGTTTATGAACAGAAACCTTTTGTATACCAGTAATATACAAGTTTTTGGTCCAACCTATCCAGAAGGCAATTTGGAATTAATTTATGAATGTGACCCCAAAATTCAGCAACCAGGCATATATCCCAAAGTGGCCAATGATTAAAAGACTATAATAATTATGGTATCAGTTAAGGTAATAGGAAAGAATCAGAAACAAAAGAACTGCCCATTAATTGAGGAAAGGCTATTTCAATTACAACTCTTGAAAGGTGAATTAAGCAAAGTAAAAGAATAGTAAATAGGAAAATTATTAAGAAACATGAGAAGATTTATGTGAAAAGATGCAGAGCAAAATAGGTAGAAGAAAATGTTTGTATATTTGCAATCCATAGAACAGCAACAACAAATCAAAACAAAATGCTATGAAAATATAAAGACCAAGTTTAGCCTTAGCGAAGAAATAGGAAAATGCCCCAAAAGAGCAACAGGAAGGGAAAGATCATTTCAGGATGGGGAAATAAGGGATTGTTTTACTTAGGAGATGGGATTTGAACTAGATCTTGAAGGATGAGTAAGATAGGAGTAGGTGGAAAATAGGAGGTAAGGCGCATTAGGTGGGTGGAATGAATACATTTTCCAAATGCTGTTTTATAGAAGTAATTAGTCACGAATTTCACATTCAGTAATCAGATAAATGTGTGATCAGAATAAGAGAATAGGTCAGTCAGAGAGCAAGAGGTGCACAGCCTGTGGGCTCCATTGGTATCCACACAATATCAAGAAAGCTTGTTTCTCCCAACTTTAGAGTGCCTCTCCCTTTTCCCCCTCCGTTGCTTTTGGGAGACTTAGAAATGTGCCCAGAAGTATCTACTAAAAACTACAGGTTGGCCTTTCTTTCTAGCATTACTTCTATTCATAGCAGTCACTGCCCAGAGGTTGATACCCAAGAAGAACTGAATCGCCACCGATAAATTTTCTTTTAAGGAAAGGGTAATGATGATCAAGAAAGATTCCCCAAATCAAAGTGGTTTGTCATTTCTTTCTCTAGCTCATTTTACAGATGAGGAAACTGAGGCAAACAGGATAAAGTGTCTTGCCCAGGGCCACACAACTAGTAAGTGCCTGAGGCTGGATTTGAACTTGGGCAGCTGAGCCTTCCTGACTCTAGGACCTGCATTCTACAGTATATAACAAATATGGGCTCATTTTTCCAGCATGCATTTCCATAGAATTTTAGCACTGAGCAAGCTTTAATCTGGAGTGTTTTAACCCACAAAAGGAAAGTTGACCTGAGACAGCCATTTCTCCAAAGGAGCAGAATATACCTGCAGCTTAGTCAGTGAGGGAAAGAACACAGATAACCAAAGAGAAGTGGCCCTACTGCCTGATGCCTATCTTAGACCACTTTCTCATCATTCTCCTATGTGTGATTATGCAAGCATTCTATCCTAAGCCACAAGGTCATTGATTTTATAGCAAGGACCTCAGCCTTGTCTAATTAGATTAGTTTCAATCTGATGTCATTGTTAAGCATCTAATAATGAAGAGTAAGGAAACATCCAGGAAGAAATATTTCAGTTGAAGGAAAGAAGGAAGGAAACAAGTATTTATTAAATTCCTTCTATGTGACAAACACCATCCTGTGTGTCCAGGGTCATACAGTAAATGTGTGCAGTTGAATTTGAACTCAGATCTTCCTGCCTTCAAACCTAGTCTCTAGCCACTCTATCCACAACATTGCCTGGCTAAAAAGCAGCCAACCTTTTTTTTTCTGCTAGTAACACTGCCAGGTGATAAACTTTATAAGCTCATGTCATGTTGTACAACTTTTCAAACTCAAAGTCCTCAATCCTTCACACATTTCCCAGCCCTCGTGGCTGAAGACCTTGTCTCAAACTTCATTTAAAAAAAACGTTGAGGGGGCAGCTAGGTGGTACGGTGGATAGAGCACCGGCCCTGGAGTCAGGAGGACCTGAGTTCAAATTTGACCTCAGACATTTAACTATTACCTAGCTTAGGCAAGTCACTTAACCCCATTGCCTTAGATAAATAATTTTTTTTTAAAAATTGAGACCATTCACTCAGAGCTCTTCCTTCTCTTCATCTCCTCTTCACATCGTCCGGATGTCCTCCCCACTGTCCTCCATGCCATCTTACATAAAAAAGTAGCTCTCTTCTTTGTCAAGGCCATCCCCTCTCTATGCACTCGCCTCCATTCTTATCTTATCCAACAAATTGTCCACACTCTTTCCCCATTCTTTCTCTGTTCCTCGGTCTCTTCTCAGTTCTTCAGTGATCTATGAATCACTACCTTGATGCCTAAATACACACTCATATCTCACCCATCCTTAAAACACACACACACACACACACACACACACACACACACACACGATCTGACCATCCCTACTAACTAACTAACCTCTCCCTCTTTTTGGCTCATTTTTTTTTAAGAAAGTCAATTCCACTAGGTGTCTCTGTTTCCTATCTTTTCTTTGAATTCTAAACCCTCTAAAGTGTTTCTTCTAATCCACCCTCTCCATCCTCTAATGATCTAATCAGATTTAATGGCCTGTTCCTCCCTGACCTCTATGTAGCAATTGATGCTGCTGACAACCACCATCTCCTAGCTAGGTTTTCATGATGCTGGTCTCTCCTGCTTCTCCTCCTGGCTATGCACCCACTCCTAGATCTTTATCCACATCATACATAATAACCCTGTTCATTGTGCTGGACCTTCTTCTTTTCTCCCTTTAGACTGTCTTGTTTGGTGACATCATGACTTCCCTTGGAGCCAGTGATTAACTCTATGGATGTGCTTCTCAGATCGAGTAACTCCTAAGCTCTAGACCTGTATCATCAGTGGTCTCTTGGACCATTGATTTCAAAATGTTCAACACACTGGATCTAAAACAGAACTCATTGTTTTTCTCCCAAACCCTGCCCTCTTCTAAACTTGCCCTTTTCCTTGAAGGCCTAACTTTCCTTTCAGTATATATATAAAGTGCTTTGTCAACCTTAGAGCTTTATGTTATTATTATTATTGTTAATCATAAGCACCACTAGGTACCACAATTAGTAGAACCCGGGACCTTCAGTCAGAATATCTGAGTTCAAATTTGGGTTCAGACGCTTACTGTGTGACCCCAAGCACTTAACAGTTTCTTCATCATAAGAGCACCTATCTCCCAAGGTTATTGTGAGGATGAAATGAGATATGTAAATATTTGCTATTTTACTGTAAGTGCAGAAAAGATTCCTCACCCCCCAAAACTAAGAAACTTATCTACTAAGGCAATCAGAAGGCAAGGCAACAAGTGTCTTTAAAGTGCCGACTAAGGGACAGCTAGGTGATGCAGTGGATCAGCCCTGGAATCAGGAGGACCTGAATTCAAATCCAGATTCAGACACTTAATGCTTAGCTGTGTGATCTTGGGCAAGTCACTTAACTCCATTGCCTTGCAAGAACAAAAACAAAGTGCTTACTAGGTGTCAAGACCTAGCTGGAGAGAAGAAAAAGGAAAGTTCTTGCCCAAAATTAGGCATTAGACCCACATCTCAAGCCCTTTACCAAAAAAAAAGGTTGAAATGGGTATAGGATTTAGACATAGAATATGCCAATTAGGAGAACAGGGAATGCTTTATCTGCCAGATCTATGGAAAGGGAAGCAATTTAGGACCAAAGAAGAGATAGAGAACATCAAAAAAAGAAAAAATGGATAATTTTGATAACTTTAAATTGAAAAACTTCTGCACAAACAAAACCAATGAAACCAAGATTAAAAGGAATGCAGTACATTGGGAAATAACTTTTACAATTAGTGGTTGAGAAATGAGTCAAATTTATAAGAAAACGAGTCATTCCCCAATTGACAAATGGTCAAAGGGAATGGAAAAAGCAATTCTCAGATGAAGAAATTAAAATTATCTATAGTCATAAGGAAAATTGCTCAAAATCATTATTGATGAGAGAAATGCAAACTAAAACAAATCTGAGGAACCACCTCACACCTATTATGGCTAATCAATATTGGATATGGGAAAACTGGGGCATTGCTGCAATGCACTGCACTGGTGGCTTGAACTGATCCAACCTTTCTGGAGAGTAATTTGGAATTATACTCAAAGGGCAATAAAACTGTGCATACCCTTTGACCTAGCAATACCACTACTGGGTCTGTATCCCAAAGAGATCACTAAAAAAGGGAAAAAAAAACCCCCACACATACAAAAATATTCATAGCAGGTCTTTTGGTGGTGCCTAAGAATTGGAAATCGAGGGGATGCCCATCATTTGGGGAATGATTGAACAAATTGTTATATATGAATGCAATATTCTATAAAAAATTGTTCTTTAAGAAATCAGAAAGTACAGGACTTTAGAAAAAACTTGGAAAAACTTGCATGCTAAGTGAACCAGAACACTGTACACTCTAACGGCAACATTGGGTGAGGATTAGCTATGATGGACTTGCTCATCTCAGTAGTACAATAATCAAAGACAATTCTAAAAGACTTTTGGTTAAAGGTATTAAAAATACCATCCATATCCAGAGAGGGAATTGTGGAGTTTAAATGCTGACCAAAACTTACTATCTTCAAGTTTTAAAAGTTGCCTTATGTATTTTGCCATTTTTTTCCTCTCTGTTTTTTCCCCTTCCATTTGCATTTGATTCTTCTTTCACAACATGATTAATATGGATTTATATTTAGCATAATTACACATGTAGAGACTATATTTGATTGATTTCTAGTTTGGGGGAGGGGGAAGGGAGGGAGGGAAGGAGAAAGATGTTAAACTCAAAACTTTGCCAAAAAAAAGATCAGTGAAAACTATCCATGCATGTTGTTGAAAAAACAAATAAATTAAAAAAAAAAGATAATCTCTGTCCTCAAGGAGCTTCTATCCTAATGAGAGAATATAATCTATTAAAGGGAGTCAAAAAGGGGGGAAATGTTAAGCAATGACATCTAGAGAGTCCGAAGCATTATTGGGATGGGAATGAAGTTTGGCCGATCTGGATCATGGACGTCTCCCCAAAAGAAGGGAGAAAAAACTCTAGGGTAAGGGAGAAGGGGGTATGATTTATCTCGGGGCATGTACCCCAATGAAACTAAAGTCTGTGTAACACTGTATCTTCTATTCTTATTTTGAAGACTCCAACATATCATGATCCACTGACCTGTAATTTCTCCCACATGACCCACATTTCCTGTATCTTTTGATAGCTTTTCATTGTTCCCTGCAAATTCAGGGAAAGAGATACTTTTCTAAAGTGAACCCCGTGCTTCCTCTCCCTTCCTCTCCCCCTTTATCAAGTATCTTCTGTCCGGCAGAACCTCATTGGGAATCAAGGGTTCTTTGTGAATTCTGTGTGAATTTAATTCACTACTTCATCTCTTTAGAGGCATCTTGTGCTTTGTGCGATTGTGATAACTCTGGGATTGCTTATCAAGGCAGGTGTGATTGTCTAAGCCTTGACTTCCCATTGAGGTGATTCCCTCAATGCTGTTTAGCCTAAGACATGCTCCTTCCCTAAATGGCACACTTCCCCCTGATTTATCCCCTGAAAGTTCCTGGTTGGCAAGTATAACTATGCCACAGGGCAGCTCGGTGGTACAGTGGATAGAATACTGAGTCTAGAGTTAGAAAGATCCGAGTTCAAATGTGGATTCAGACACATCTGTGTAACACTGGGCAAGTCACTTAACCCTTTTTGCCTCAATTTCCTCAACTGTAAAATGAGGTGGTGAAGGGAATAACAAACTTTTTGCTAAGAAAACCCAAAAATTGGGGTCATGAAGATTTAGACTGAAACCAGTAACAACAACAAAGCTGTGCCCCTTTGTATATCAGACTGGATCTACTCAGTGACTGCACATGTTCTACGGCCCTCAGGTAATAATGGCTTGGGGGTAAAAGGTGGCATTTCATTTATCTAACACAGTACCAATCTGTTCAGTGTGGCAAGTGTGGCAGAGGACGAGTGTACTTATTATGATCACGTGGGCTGTCAGAGAAATCCTTGCCCCATGCCCTAAGTCCCTCTGATGATCCCCTCGAACTCATTGGCACTGAGGGTACCAGGTAGTTTGTATCACAAGGGGAAAATTCCCTACAGGCTTCCTTCTGGACAGAGACCTTAATATATTGCACCAGGGAAAGATGTAGCATGGAAAAAAGGAATCCTGAGAGGTGGATACCTCCCTTCTTCCCAGCCTAGCAACCTAGGCTTTTTCTGTGGGAAAGAGAGCAGAACACTCCTAGGCCCTGAATCACATCACTGAGGTTTCACAACGTATCAAAGGTCTGATGGGGATTGGCAGTGGTCCAGAGGACTGATCTTTGGAACTACTGGTCTGTCAATAGCTGGGGAGGGTGGTGGGAGAGTTGATGTAAGGCTGAGGCAATGAATGTCCTGGGTAAGTTGCTATTAACTCGCTAATGATGAATGTCTGATGTTTTGGTTAAAGGGCTGTGTAGAATCCTGCTTTTGTAAAAACTTTATGGTGAACCTGGTTCCATAAGGAATGGAAAGGATGAGGCTAATAGTTAATTGTTTAACTGGGTAATCTATATCAATTCCTGGCCCAGGGGTTCTTAACTTTTTGATGATCTAGTAAAGCTTATGGTTCTCCTTAGCATATTTTTAAATGCATAAAATAAAATACATGAGATTAGAAAAGAAACCAATTTTATCAAAATACTATTCTTAAATTTCATAGAACCTGGATTAAGGGTCATTGCTAGACCAGGGATTCTCAAAGTGTGATCAGGGGAACCCTGGGGTTCCCAAGATGCTTTCAGAGCATATTTGAGGTCAAAACTATTTCATAATAAATTCTGTGTTCAGTCATGGGAAATGCTGAATAGGATGCTCTCAGTGGAAACTTTACACGTACAGGTGCATTGGGAAATATTTCTTATACAAAGTCATAGCAATATTGCAGGATGATCAGCTGTAAATGACCTTCCTTTTTCCAGCAATGCTGTGACTTAAGAGAACTCTGAAAGACTTATGATAAAGAATGCTATCCATCCCAAGGACAGAGCTGTTGATGTCTGAATGCAGACTGAAGCATATTTTTTTCACTTTATTTTTCTTGAGTTTTCACTTGTGTGTGTGTGGTTATTTTTCCTTAATCAACATGACTTGTAGCAATATTTTTCCATGGCTACACATTTTTAACTCATACCAAGTAACTTGCTTTCTCATTGAGAGGGAGTGGAATGGAGGAGGGGAGAGAATTTGGAACTCAAGTTTTTGGAAGTAAATGTTGAAACTTGTTTGTGCATGTAGCTGGGGAAAAAAATTAAAATAAATAAATAAAGCTATTTCATAATAACATTAAGATGTTTTCATTTCTAATATGGTGACTATTGATAGATATAGTTCACATGAACAAAAGGTCTTTGGGGAGATCCTCAATAATGTTTAAATTTGCACGTGTCCTGAGACAAGAAAATTTGAGAATCAGTGCTCTAGGCTAACTAAAAGAAAAAATGATGCCATTCATAAAAAGCCAGAGACAAGTGGAGAATGACAGCTTGCTGAGAGTCAGGGACAGGAGTCTGGAGTCTCAAGTAGGTTTTATGCATAGAGGAAGAGTGGGGATGGTCGTGGAATTGAATGCTTGATCCATAAGACCTGTTCTGGTTCTGACTATTAAATAAGTCCAGGTACTGGTCACAACCCCTCTATGGTGTCACCCTAGCCAAACAACCAATATGAGCCATTTGTTGTTTTTGTTAAGCCTGTTTTCAGTGGTGTCTGATTCTTTGTGACCCCATTTGGGGTTTTTTTGGCAAAGATGCTATAATTGTTTGCCATTTCCCTCTCCAGTTCATTTTATAGATGAAGAAATTGTGGCAAATAGGATAAAGTGACTCACCCAGGGTCATGCAGCTAGGAAGTGTCTGAAGAAGCATCAGATTTGAACTCAGAAAGATGAGGCTTCAAACTTCAAACAAAATGAGGTTCAGCACATCTGGCTGGCCAGGGCTTATAGGTGAGCCACCGTCTCTGACTGGTGAAGGTGCTAACCAGCATCGGTCTTGCCCTTCTCATTGAGAGGGAGTGGAATGGAGGAGGGGAGAGAATTTGGAACTCAGCTTCAGGATTCTGAATCCCAAGTAACTTCCAAAGAGATAACCACTTGAAAGAAGCAACAGTCTGGGGTGTAGTATGTGTGCGAGTGTGTGTGTGCATGTGTGTATTGTGTACACATGCATACATATGTGTACACATGCATTTGTGTGTTTTGTGTACGTGTGTGTTTGTGTGTATGTGTTGAAGGTGGTATGATATAGGAAACAGCCCTGTCCTGGCTGGCAGACAGATCTGGGTGGAAGCCTACCTCAGACAGATACTGTGTTAACTAATCTCCTGAGCCTTGGTTTGACTATCTAGAAAATGGGGATAATACCACCTGCCTCCCAGGGTTGTTGCAAAGAGCGAATAAATTGTAAATTGCTTTAAAAATTTTATGAAGCATATCAACATTAGCTATTTCTCTTGTAACAAATATATTTTGTGTTTTAATTTGCCACAGTTTTTAAGTCAGAGATCTGAGATATCTCAAAGAGGCAAAGAATTGGAAGGGGTGGGGATGGTGGATGGAGATTTAACTGACTTAAGCTCAGGTTTAGGAACTGAATTTTTTGTGTGATAATTTAAGAGACAGAGGAAGTTGGGGTTGTTCCAGTGACAATCAAAAGGAAAAGAATTTGTCTGGTTAATTCAGGGAGTAATAATTCCAGTGACCACTAAGGGGCAATGTGCCACCATCTTTCCCCAACATTCTAGGGAGTCACAACTGAATTGCTCCCATGAGAATGTTGTTACCAAGGGGTCTGAAGGAAGAAAACCATTTTATTTGGAATCCTAGCTACTATACATTCAGAACAGCTTCTGAAAAAAAAAGTTACAGCATTAGCCCTTGTACCTGCCCTGCTGAACGAAAGGAAAATGAACCACTTCTCTTTCTATATATTGACATAGGAAAGTGCAGTTAGGCAAATTTTTTTTGGCAAGGCAATGGGGTTAAGTGGCTTGTCCAAGGTCACACAGATGAGTAATTATTAACTATCTGAGGCTGGATTTGAACTCAGAGTCTCTTGACTCCAGGATCGGTGCTCTAGACACTGGGCCACCTAGCTGTCCCCAAGTCAACACAATTTAATAAGCATCTCTACAATGTGCTTGGCACTGTGGTAATTTGCTGGGTTCACAAAGAAGCAAAAGGTGGCTCCTGCCCTCAAGGAGCTCACAGTCTAATGGGAGACTTAGTATGCAAACAACTATGTACAAAGAGGTTATATACAGGATAATTATACGGTAATCACCAAATGCAGGGCACTAGAATGTAAGGAGACTGGGAAAGGTAAGACTTTAGGTGAGACTGAAGGAAGTTTGGCAGAGATGAAGAGGAAGAGCGACCAGGCATGGGGGATAGTCAATGAAAACGCTAGGAATAAGAGAGATAGAGCATGTAGGAGACTAGTGTCATATATCCAGGAGGATGGTGGTGAAGTGTAAGGAGACTGGAAAGGAGGTGGGGGGCTAAGCAACCTGACCCTAGAGGAGAGAGAAAGAGCTGCTGGTCAGCCCTGCACCTTAGGGTGATCACTGTGGCAGTTGAATAGAGGAAAGGATAATTAGTTGAAAGGAAGGCATATTTTAGGAAGATTATTCTGCCAGTGGTGGGTAGAATGGATTGGAAATGTAAGATCATAGAGGTGGTAGATTGTTGGCTCACCCATATATCCCCACATCACAGAAATCACTTATGTTCATAAATACTTGGGTATGTGTGTATACATTTATATGTGTGTGTCTGTATGTGTGTATTATTATACATACACACATTCACATACATTTATCTAGGTATATATCTCATTCCTTGGAATTGAAACCGGGCAGAGCTGTGAGCTGGATGTCCAATTTTTGTCCTCTCTCGAGGAAGGCTTTGGTACTTGACCCTCCAGTCTTCCCATCAGAATGGTGAGGAGGCTGAGGGAGGTTGTGACATCAATCAAGGCTTGGGTTAGCAGCATGATGCTGAGATTGGAGGTAATGAGAAAAAGGGAAAGAAGGAAAGAGGGTGAGAAATAGAGAGTAGCCTAGAGAGACAGAAAAAGGTCGTGGCTATCAAGCTAGCCTTTGAGCCGGGAAAAGTTAGGTTTCACCTCTGGCACTTTGTGCCTATAGAAATCTGAACAAATCATAACCTCTCAAATACTCTTGGCAACTTTTTTCATAATTTATGTTTCAGAGAAGGTGTTGGCCTGCTTGAAGATAAGCGTTTCCTCATCAATGAAAGGAGTTCTCTCGACCAATGAAATCACATATATTATACTAAAAATATATATATATATATATATATATATATGTGTGTGTGTGTGTGTGTGTATAGTCACAAAAGTTCTGACACAATTTTAAGATTTTATAGCTTTGCTTTACTGGTTTTTAGAATAGTCTGTGTATGCATATGTAATAACTATATACATACACTATCAAAATTAATAAAGCATTTGACATCCATTAACTTTATTTCTCAAAAGCTTATTAATTAGGTGTTATTACTTTCATTCTAATGATGAAAAAATTGAGATTTGAAAAGGATAAGTGACTTCCCTGAGTCATCCAGTTCTTGCCTGAAGCTAGACTTGAACTCAGATCTTTTCTGACTCTAAGTAGATTGTTCAATCTTCTATACCAGAGTGACTAATCTAAAAATCTCATTTAAACATAGAACTTCTCCTATGAGGAAGTCCTTTGAATTCTTTCCTACATAAGGGTATGATGATGATGATGATATAATGGGTGGGATTTTCATAACTCTTTATAGGTACAATGTGCTATCTATCTATCAAACATCTATCTATTGATTGGTCTTTGTCAATAATGAAGGACAAGAACCAACCAACCAATGAATCTATTGATCTGTCTATCCATCCATCTATCTATATCTTTCTCATCTATCATCTATCTATCTATCTATATCTATCTATCTATCTGTCTATCTCTATCTATCTGTCTATATCTATCTATCTATCTATCTATCTATCTATCTAATCATCTATCTATATCTCTCTATCTACTGTCTTATTTGAATTTCCCAATAATACTAGGAGGTGGTTACTGTTGTTCTGTTATGCAGTTATGTTCGACTCTTCATGACCCGTTTGTGGTTTTCTTAGCAAAGATACTGTTGTAATGACTCGCTAATTCCTTTCCTAGCAAATTTAAGTGACTTGCCCAGGGTCACACTAGTAAGAGTCTAATATTGAATTTTAACTCAGAGAGATGAGTCTTCTTGCCTCCAAGTCTGGCAGAAGCATGGGTTATTCCGCTAAAATAACCCCTTCCTTTAAAATAAGTATCTAGTTACTAGAGAACAGTCAAACTGAGCTCTAAGAGGGGCAGTGCCTGCCCAAGAGCACACTAATACTCACAGAAATGATTTTTCTTAAACTCTTTCCCCAAGGTTTCCCCATACTCCCCTTCAAATGATTTTTATTGAGCTGCTGGTGACCTTTGGGTTGACTTATCTTTGGGGAAAAGGAATTGGGCTGGTCATATAACAAGAAACCATAGATCAACAGTCTAGCTTCTGTAGTAAGACTGTTAAAATGATTTGATGAAAGCCACCTGAGTATCGATCCACCCAGATTGGCAGATTTATGGAAAGATCTGAATGAAAAACCATAGAGAGTCATGAACTGCATCAAAGGTGGGGGAAGAGTCCAATCTGGTCTGATCACATGTGCCATCACCTGGCTGCTTTGTTCCCTTGAGTTGTTAGGAGGAAATCTGACCCATTTTGGACCCACACAAGAAATATTCTCATAACTCTCTAGTTGCATCTGCTATTTGCCCCCAAAATAGCATTCCTTGGGTGGTCACCCCCTTTTATCACCAGCCTTGATTCCAAAGGAATTCTTGAAGTAGCTTCAATCATTCCATTATTGGATAAAGAAGGAAGAATTATCACCGTCTGAGAATATCCAAAAGAATGTGAAGTTAAGTGATTGAGCCAGGGTCATAATGGTGCCTTACAGGATACAGGCCTCTGGAGTTTTCAGAGTATTCCTCCCCCTTCACTCAACAGCATAGAGGCCTTGTCTACAGCCCCTCCTATGGCTATATGCTATAAGCCTATTAATGATATCTCTTCTGATCTTTTTGAACTCTACAGTATGCAAAACAGATTTCTTTGGGTTTTTTTCTTCCCACCATCTAGTCTTCTTTATGTATTTCTCCCCACAACTTGTATAACATAAGGTAAGGCTGTTTCCAAAAACAAAAGTGGCCAAACCCTTTCAGCTATTCTTTCTTGGAGGAGGACCTCTACTCTAAATTTGACTCCTATACTGGTAGTCAGTGAGGACCAATAGTGGAAAGGGACAAAACTATAAGAGGGAGGCCTGATATGTGGCTGGTTTTTTTTAAAATTCATTTTGAGCTTAAATACAAAAAGACAAAAAAACCCCACATTTCTTTGATTACAAAGATATATAAAGAAAATTCAGTATAAAACCTCATTATTTCTATTCATACTGTTTACTTATTTTAAACAATGTAATAAATAATACCATTGTTTTCAAAGCTACTCTGTTTTTCTGCATTTCCTTCTAAGTTTTCTTTTTTTTTTTCCTGTGCACTTTTTTCCTCCCTCCTTCCCTCCCTACCTGGCACTAGAGAAAGCTACCATTAGACACAAATGTGTGTGTGTGTGTGTGTGTGTGTGTGTTTGTATAAAACCATACATACATACTTCTATTTATCAGATCTTATACCTTATATCTTCCTTCTCATGTCCTTTGAGTATTTCTAATATACACACAATGACATGGTTTGCAAAGTTCTTAGAACAGCATTGTTGTTGCTGTTTATAAGGTTCTCTTGGTTCTGTTCATTTCACCCTTTGGCTGGAGTTTTTTGCGTCACATTTGTACTTTCATTTGAGGTGAAACAGAATAATCAGTAAGGATTAGCCTTGTGAATTAGAGATCAAAGATTGACCTTCATTAGAGATCTTTGGGACCCAGCCCATTGATAACTGAGACAATGTCCCATCAGGTAGTGAGTGATGTCAGCTTTGAATGTGAACTAGGAATCATATCAAGTCTGAGGCTACTCTCTTCAAAGACCAAGGGGCAAATGTACCTCTGAGATGTTGGGGGGACATGTTCCTACTGTTGTTGGGGAGTTTTTTGGTATATTGAGTGTAGATATTCCTTTGTAAAACTGAAATAATTTTTTTCAGATTATTGATTAGGTAGTGTCTAGTATATACCGTAAGCAAGTGGCTGAATTAGAATTTGAACTTGTCCACGTGACTTCAAGTCCAACATTCCATCTACTTAGTACCTAGTTGCTTCTCCTACTAGAAGTACCTTATTTTTGTAAACCTGTATTGGCTAAGTGTTATGGTATATCAGCCTTGACAAACAAATTAAGGTATTAATTGATGAATTCATGCCTTAGGATGCTAAGATGACAGATTTAGAGCGGGAAAAGATGTCTCAGGTTGTCTAGTCCAACTCCCTCATATTTATATTAGAAACAGGGCACAACTTTCCTAAAGTCCACTGGGCAGATATTTGGAGCTCAGTGTACACTTGCTTGAGCAATGGTCAATGGCATTTCTGGAATGCCTGGCCTTTGTCCTCCTCAGAGTACTGTTTGGAATGGGGACAAGGCATTTGAGTGAGGGAGTTCCAGTGGGCATATTTAGAAATATCAGTCTCCTACAGCCCCACCTCTTTCAGGACCTCCTCAGGTCCCCTAGCAATGATTCTCTTTCCACTCAGAAAGTGGAGGATTTTCTCGACCAGATCTGCCTGTGGAAGCTGGCAACTGGTATAAAGGGCACTTTGAAATGACCACACAATGGACTCCTTGAGTAGTCTCTGATGTTTTTCCAGCAATTTTCCAGTCTGATCTCTGACACAGTTTTAAAGGCTTCCACCTCCCCTTTCTTCCCAACTTTTAAAAACACATTTAGACCAAATACCCAATTTTCCAATAGATTCAAAACACTTTTTTCATAACATATAATCAATCTTTTGGACATAGAATTATGGCAGTCATGAGCCATGATGGCTCTCAAAACAATCTATCTAACCACTATATATACCTGTCTATCTATTTACCTACCTTCCTACCTATCCATTCATCCATCTGTCTTCTTCATCCAGTCAATGCTATCAGCTATCTATTGATCCATCTATCCATTTGTCATCTATCTACCTATGTAATTTATCTACCTATTTATCTGTCTATCCATCTGTTTTTATCTGTCTATCCATCTATCTATTCATGTTTATATCACCTATCATCTTTCTGTCTATTCAATTATTTTTCTGTCTATCTAAGCTTATTTATCTATCCATTCTTCAATGTTTCTTTGTCTGTCTATCTATCTATTATGTATTTAATTATCATCTGTCTGTCTATTATCTATCCATCTATCTGTCTGTCTGTCTGTCTTCTCTCTCTCTCTCTATCCATCCATTTGTCTATTGTATCTATCATCTATCATCTGTCTCTTTGTCTATTTTTCTGTCTGTGCCTATCTAACAATCTGTCTATCTGTCTTTATCTATCTATCTATCTATCTGTGTGTCTGTCTATCATCCATATTTCTATAATATCTATTTGTATTTATCTGGGCAATTAGGTGTTATCTAGTGGATGGAGTTCTGGATCTGGAGTCAGGAAGACCTAAGGTCCAATCTGATCTCAGGCATCTACTAACTGTGTGACCCTACACAAGTCACATAACCCTGTTTGTCTTCCTCTATTCTAAGTACTAATCCTGTTTCTTCTTCTATAAAATGAACTAGAGAAGGAAATGGCAAACCGCTTTAGTATCTTTGTCAAGAGAACCTCAAATAAAGTCATTAAGAGTTGAAAACAAAGATTGACCTTCATTAGAGATCTTTGGGACCAAGCTCATTGATAACTGAGCCACTTGTCTATGTATTTAACCACATACATACATCTATATAAACATGCATGTAAAGCTATAAACACACATGTGCATATATATATGAAATATCATTTATCCTCTTTTTCTTGTCCTCTTGGTCACCATGTCATTTCTTTGGGCCCTGATTTTCTTCTCTACAAATGGTGGGGAGAGGGACAGCATTGGTAGCAGAACAATGACTCAGTCAGAGGCCCTGGATTCGATTCTTGACTCTGCTATTTATCACGGGAGGTAGCATGGTGAAGAGAATAACACCCTGATTGCAATCAGAGGATATAGGCTAAAATCTCAGGTCCCGCTCATTCTGTGGGTAAATTTGGGAACGTTAAATAGCCTTATGTAAAATAAAGGTAGGGGAGTGAGGGGTGGGGAGAAATTGGACTACATGATCTGAAGTTCCTTCTATCCTACAGCTGTGATTTTTGGAAGCCCTTGAGTAAATCACTTAACCTCATCAGCCTTCAACTATCCCCATTTATAAAATGTGCATATTGCCAAAGGAAGACAATGACAGAGGAGAAGAAACTTAGAATATTGTTAAAAATTAGAGCACTTTCCGAGATAGCAAAGAATTAGAAAGAAAACAGGCACCTGTCGACTGTGAAATGTGAAATGGAAGAAATAAGTCTTGGTATTTTGTATCAGAGCATTTATAGATGTACATAGAAAACTGACATTTTTCACCATTTTTTACTTTGACATTCAAGTTTCAAAGATTGCTCACTTTGGCTAAGGACTTGCTTAGTGGATTTTCAGTAGTGTCTAATTCTTCATGATCCCATTTGGGATTTTCTTGGAACATTTCTGGAGTAGTTTGCCATTACCTCCTCTAGTTCATTTTACAGATGAGGAAACCAAGACAAATAGAATGAAGTGACTTGCCCAGTTCATACAGCTGGTAAGAATCTGAGGTCAGATTTGAACTCATGAAGATGAGTCTTCCTGATTCCAGACCTAGCATTCTATCCACTGAGTCAGCTGACTGTCCCCAAGGGCATATTACAATAATTCTAATGAAATCACTGACCACTTACTGTCTAGTATGATGTGGGACACAGAATTAAAGAAACTTGAAACCAAATCAAGGAAACCAAATTAATTAATTTATTTGTACTAAATAGTCAAAACTCTCCCATCACTACTGAATTTTGACTAGTTGTTTCAAAGGAATTTGAACAAAGGGGCAAGTGATAGGGGCTAAAGGAGAAATGGCCAAGATTACCATTTATAGTGGTATTTTTTCCCTCCAAAGCCAGCCCCTCTCCATGTACCCTTGATCCTATACCTTTCTGTCTCAGACTGCCCCTACACTCTCTCCCTATCTCCTGACTAGGTGGCATAGTGGATAGAGCACCAGAGTTGGAGTCAGAAAGACTTGAGTTCAAATCTGTCCTCAGACATTAATTCTGTGATACTGGACAAATCACTTTGCTTAGTTTTCTCATCTGGAAAAGGAAGATAATTCTACCACCTATTTCTCAGGGGTTTTGAGTGGCTCAAATGAGATTATAATTATAAAGTGCTTAACACAGAGCTGCCACATAATCAGCTATTATGATTAAACAACTTCAGGTCTCCTGCATCCTTGCCTTTGCCATCTTCTCAAGTTATCATCCTCTATCTCTGGTCCCTTCATAACTAAACTCCTAGAAAAATTGCTTATTTCTCAGCTTCTTAAAATCTGGCTTTCAGCTTCGTCAACTGACCAATAACCAACCACATCTCTCTCTCTCTCTCTCTCTCTCTCTCTCTCTCCTCTCCTCTCCACTCCTCTCCTCTCCTCTCCTCTCCTCTCCTCTCCTCTCCTCTCCTCTCCTCTCCTCTCCTCTCCTCTCCTCTCCACTCCTCTCCTCTCCTCTCCTCTCCTCTCCTCTCCTCTCCTCTCCTCTCCTCTCCTCTCCTCTCCTCTCCTCTCCTCTCCTCTCCTCTCCTCTCCTCTCCTCTCTCTCTCTCTCTCTCTCTCTCTCTCTCTCTCTCTCTCTCTCTCTCTCAGGTTTTTGCAAGGCAATGGGGTTAAGTGGCTTGCCCAAGACCACACAGCTAGGTAATTATTAAGTGTCTGAGAACAGACTTGAACCCAGGTCCTCCTGACTCCAGGGCCGGTGCTCTATCCACTGAGCCACCAATGATCTCTTAAGACATAGATCTGATGACTTTTTCTCAGTCCTCATCCATCTTGACCTCTAATCTCTCTGCAGAAAGTGATGCTACTGACTGCCCTCTCCTTCTGGATCCTCTCTCTCCTTTCTGGGTTTTCCTTTCACTTGTTCCCTCTCTCTCTTTACCTTTCTGACTATTCTTGGTCAGTCTTTACTGTATCATCATCCATACATCCATACGCTATCCCCCAATTCTGGGTGTGCCCTAAGGCTCTGCCCCGGTTGCTCTTCTCTATATTGTTTCTCTTTTCTAATGGGGATCTGGATATTCCTGTATATCATCTTATCTACTATTTCTTTAAGTTGCAGATTATCACCAGAGAAGAGAGAACAAATATGGCCAAGTAGTAATTTCGAGCATAAATAGCAGAGCTGCTCTAAGTATCTAATGATATGCATAATCATGTCATCTAATCAGCTCCCAGAGGTTTAATTATCATTTCTATGCAGATTCCCAGATCTCTCAGCCTCTTGCAGAGGCCTAGCTTCTTTCCTGACCTCTAGTCCTGCATCATCACTGACTACTTAATAGAGAGCTCAGACCCAGGAGCATCTCAAACTTAACATGTCTGTCCAAAGCTACTCTTCTTCTGAGCCTCCATATTTCCAGATGAAGGCATCACCATTGTTCAGTCATCCTCAGGCTCATTTTGATGTTTGTAGAGTACTTCCCAAATATCTTATTTAATCCTCAAAACAACTCTAGGATTTACGTGTCATTATTATAATACTCATTTTATAGATGGTGAGGAAACGAAAGCAGATAGGTTTAAAGGTCACATAGCTAGGAATTTTCTGAGCCAGGATTTGAACTCATGTCAGCACCTAGCTGCCTTCTCACATGCTTTCACACCCCCATATCCAATCAGATTCCAAGTCTCTCTCATTTATCCCCTTCTCTCTACTCATGGGATCCACCAGACTAACTCAGTCCTTATTACTTATTGCCAGGACTACTGCAATAGCTTATTAATTGGTTTTCTTAACTCAGATCTCTCCTTTCTCCAATCTCCCTCTTTTACACAATGACCAAAGAGATATTCCTAAAGCAAAGCTCTGATCATGCTATTTCTTTGCTCAGTAAACTTCAGTGGATCACTATTATACACATAAATTTGAGTTTCTATATATATTGATTTATTAAGTAATGCATGCCATTCATTCATAACAAATGAGAATGAAGTCTCCTCAGCTTGGTAATGAACCCTGAATACAGGGAGAGATAGATTTTTATGTATCAAAAGTAAACAATTAGCAGAATGTAAAACAGGATAAATCAGATAAGAAATCTGATTTCTAATTGGAGAAAAGTTTATGAGCTTTCCAAATGGGGAGGGGAAGAATGAATGGGTACAATTCTCTGAAATAAAAAAAAAATTGTGCTGCTCCTCCCCCAAGCTGTCTGTATTCAAAGGAACAAGGAAATAGTAACCAATTGACTAATACAGGACCAGTTTTCATTTAGGACAAATGGGTTGTTTGAAATGTATAATTGTGAAAAAAATCCTTGCATTAATACTTGGATCTGACTGGGTTTCTGGTCAGCACAACCCTGGTCCTTAGTTAAGAGTCTCTAAGCAGCAGGTAGAGGTGGTCCAGCTTCCCAGTCATGAAAGGTTAGTTCAAACAATGCAATAAAGTTTTGTCACAATTCTTATAATGGAATAAAGTTGTCTTATAAAACAGAAATTTAATTAGAGTCATAATATGACAGATAAGAAACTGAGCTAGAATCAGAACTGAGTCACAAATTGAAGTCATTGTGGTTCATTCAATTCCCACAGGTATCACTGACGTCTGTTTGAAATTTTTTTAAAAATAAGATGGGATCTAGGCTTTGAATGATCTCATTTTTCCTATATGTTGGCATATCCAAAGACTGAAGATGGATAACAATGTCACATGAGCATGAAGACAGAGCAGCAGTATTCTTAAGTATTTAAGAATGTTTGCAAGTATGTAATAATGTGTATGATCATTTGTTGCAATTAACCATAAATGGAAAGTCATTCAGTTGAATTATATTCATAGGTAGGACATTTAAAAACATAATCAAAATATTTGAAGGGTATTAGAGTATATGGAGAGAGGGGAAGGATGATTCCAGGAATTTAGTGAGATGATGATGATAACAATGACGATGAGGAGGAGGAGGATGTTTGTCTTTCATTCTCAAAGAGCAAGACATCAGGGAGGTGATAACAAGACAAGCACATGAATTGGATTTGAATGAAGGGGGGTTATGCCAAATCACCAGGCTCACTTTCTCCTTCAGAATCAACTGGTCCAGTGACCAGATATAAATCAGGGCAACTGGAAATGGCTCTAAATGTGGGGTAATCAGGGTTATGTTACCTGCTCAAGGTCACACAGCTAGTAAGTGTAAAGAATATGAAAGTGGATTTGAATTTGGGTCCTCCTGACTCTAAGGTCAGTGCTTTTTCCATGCTCCCAATCCTCTTTCCTCTTCTCCAGAAGAGTTGATCATTGCTTTCTCTACCTCAAGAGAAGGGCAAATCTTGATTTTTACCTCCAATTAGATAACTCAACAGAGTTATGGGAACAGGTAATGGCTTTCCATCAGCCCTAAGTACTTTCCCTCTTGGGAGATCCAACAACTGAATTTGAACTCAGGTCCACCTGACTCCAGGGCTGGTGCTCTATCCACTGAGCCAAATAGCTGTCCCCCAGCCTCACTTTCTTCTCAGAATCACCTGGGTTTGGTCATCTGGGGTCAGATATGAATCAGAATGGCTGGAGGTGGCCCTGGAGAGACCTCAGTATTTAACAGAAGTTGAATTCAATGGTTCCAAGGGGAGACTGACTCTAAGTGGAAGGATAAGCAGAAAAAAAATTTGTCTCTAGACATGATCCTGGGCAAGTCTTTATCTATAAAATGAGTTAGAGAAGGAAATATTAAGCTACTACAGTTTGTTTGCCAAGAAAATCCCATACCAGGTCATGAAGAATCAGACACAACTGAATAATAAACAAGGTTCATGATTAAACCTGAGCCTTGATGCTGGCCCATGAGTTTGAGAAAGACAAAAGCCCCGGGGAAACTGGAATTCTAGAATTTCAGAATTCTTTGGGAGGCTAAGGTGACAAGTAAACTTTTCCTTCCTCAGCTAAAATAAGTGATAAGAAAAAAAAAAGCTGAATTTTTCACACTCTAAAGTTGCTGTAATTGAAGTTGGAGAAGGATCAAAAAGCAGGGTAGCCAAGAACCATGGGGAGAAGCTTAAGCAGTAGAATAGAAATAGTGAAATAATGTGGTTTGTAAGATTTTTTCTTTAATACCTAATCTGGAAGCTAGGGGAATTGGGATGGGGGTAGGGGCTGATGTTTGTCCTTTGTTCTCAAAGAACATCACAGCATCAGGGAGGTGATGCCATGATAAGCACATGAATGGGATTTGAGTGAGGGGGTGCTGTGCTAAGTCACCAGCCTCACTTTTTAAAATTTTTTTTATTTATTTAAGGCAATGGGATTAAGTGACTTGGCCAAGGTCACACAGCTAGGTAATTATTGTCTGAGCCTGGATTTAAACTCAGGTCCTCCTGACTCCAAGTGACACCTAGCTGTCCCCAGCCTCACTTTCTTCTCCAGAGTCATCTGAGTTCAGTCATCTGGGGTCAGATATGAATCTGTCTTCATGCTCATGGCCCTCTGGATGGGAGGCAAGGATGATTAAGTGACTTGCCCAAGGTCACACAGCTAGTAAGTGTTAAGAGTCTGAGGCTGGATTCAAGCTCCTGACTCCAAGGCCAGTACTCTATCCACCATGTCACCTAGCTTTTAAAAACATGGGTGTAGGATGTGGCGGAGAAGTCATTTTGAAACATAGGGGATTTTGGCTAACCGGTCTTCCCCCCATTCTCCTCCCTTATCCAAAGAAGTGGCCTTTTCTCTTCTTTCCAAGGCAAACCTCTCTCCCTACATATGCCCTTGAGCCCATTCTGTCTTCTCTTCTCCAGAAGATCATTTCTTCTATTATTCTCCCACTAATCTTGAGCATAACCTTATCCACTGGATCCTTTCCTAATGCAAACAAACACACCCATAATTTCCCCATCCCTTAAAAAACAAACAAACAACCCTCACTTGGTCGGACCCTATGGTTCTATAGCTCTCCTCCTCCTTCTTAAAGCTATACTCTTTGAGAAAGCTGTCCATTTGTGGTACCTGTACCTTTTTTCCTATAACCCTCTTTTTGACTCTCTGTAGACTGGCTTCCTATCTTATTCAAAGAAAAATGCTTCCCGCAAGGATACCAAAGACATTTTAATCACCAGATCTAAGGGACTCTTTTTGAGTGCCATCTTTCTTTACTCCTCTCTGATCTTTGACACTGTTGGATCACCTTTCTCCCCCCCCCCCCCACTTCCTTCTTCTCAGGTTTTCTGAACACAGTTCTCTGTGTGTTTCTGACCTGTCTGACCACTTCTCCAAATCCTTTGCTGATCCTTCTCCCCATGTCATTCCTCCTAGCTGCGCGTGTTCCCAAGATTCTGTCCTGAATCTTCTCTGCTCCCTCTGCTATCTCACTTTCTGATCTCTTCTAATCCACTGGGTTCAAAAATCATTTATAAGCAGATAATTCTCAGATCATCTCAGATCAGCCCTAACCTCTCTCTTGACTTCTAGTCCTGCATCAGTAACTACCTACTGGGTGCCCCACAGTTGCCTTAAATTCCACAAGACCAATATAGAACTAATTATCTGATTAGCTTCTCTCCCCACCCCCATCCTAATTTCCCTATTACTGTTAAAGGCATCGTCATTCTCAGACCCAGTCACTCAGGTTTTTGAACCTCTCATCCATGATGCCTCATTTTCACTCTTGTTTCTATCTTCACATCTCCTGTATGGCACATGGCTCAGGTGGCTACAATAACCTCCTAGGCGATGTCCCTGACTTGTGTCTTCCCACTCCAGTCCAAATTCCACTCGTCTGCCACATAGAACTTCCCAAAGCACTGATCTGACTAATGTCATTCCACTTGCCCCTTCCTTCCTTCCCAGTCTTCTTGCACCTTGCTCCCCTCCTCTTAAATCCAGGAACACTGGCTTCCTAGAAGACGCTCCATCTCCTGATTCTTACCATTTTCATTGGCTTTCCCTCATTGCTGAAATGCTCCCCCTCTTTATTTCCCACCCCTACTTTCCCTAATTTTTTTTGATTCCTAGATAAAATTCCACCTTCTAGAAAAATTCTTTTCTGATCTCCCTTAAGGCTAGTGCCTTCCCTCTGAAATGATCTTGATTTTTTTTCCTGTCTAGATCTTGTTCAAACAGTTGTTTACATATTGGATTCCCCCACTGAACTGGGGGCTTCCTGGGTACAGGGACTGTTTTGTGTTTTTCTTTGTATTTTTGATGCTCACTGGAATGCTAGGCTGCTAAATACATGTTGACTTGGACCCCTATTTCAAGAACTGACAAGTTTTTAACATTCTACTCTCCTTTTTCAGCATTCTAAGGAACACTTACTTGGACCTTGGAAGGGATGAACCTTTTCCAATCCAACTCATTTGGTCAGGGACATCTTAATTATCCACAATCCTATACTTTTCAACATGGTGAGACTTGCCAGAAATGATGCTCTATGGATGCAGCCTTCAGCCTTCAGGAATTCAGAGTCACCACCCACATCACCATGAAGGATCACAAGAGAACTTTAGAACCTGGACTAGGAGAAAGAAATATGCTCATTGATCACATTGTCATAAAAAATGACACCCTGGTTGAACCAGGATACCTAGTATTAATTTTGATTGGTTTATGCTTTTAAATGTGATTCACACACACGATCTCATTTGAGCCTTCCAATGACTGCATGAGCAAGAGACAGGCTGCTAGGGTCCTCCCTATTTTACAGATGAAAAGACAGAGGCGTAGAGAGATTGAAATGATTTGCCCAAGGCATAGGTAGCAAAAAATTTAGTTGGTATTAGAACCCAGATCTTCTGACCAGAAGTTCTGCCATTTTGTGTATGTGTAAGTATGAATGTGCACATACACATACACACACACACACACCTCACCTCATCTCATTATGCTTGAAAGACCCAGTTCTGAATTAACAGTAAATACTATATTTGGTAACAGCATCTTTTGAAAAGGTTGTGGTTGCAAGATGACTGGATGAATTTTCATTATCGTTCTGTATTACCATATATAAAAGGTTTGGGTGGAGACAGTGTGTTGGGAGGAAAGGAATTGAAACTCTCCCAATTCATATCACCATACCTAAAGAGTTTACACCAATTCATAATTTGAGGAAGTGAAAAGTATCAGAGGGTCAAGGAGGAAGGCAAGGTGAAATAGGCTGCTAGAAGAAAAGAGAAAGGAATGTAAAAAAAAAAATTACCTAGAGGTCGAAACACTTATCTCTTCCTCCCAGCCTCCTCCTATGCCCTCCTTTATGATGAAGGCAGTTTTATTCAATTTTCCAGCAGCAAATCAATGACTTTACTCCTGTAATTGCATTATTCCTATCCTTGTCCATCATTATCACTCACCCTCTCTCTAATCTGTTGCTAAATCTTCTTTCTATCTCTTTTCACATCTCTTGTCGCTTTCTCTCTGTACACATGGCCTAGACTGCTGCAATAATCTCCTAAGAGGTCTGCCTGACTTGTGTCTTCCCACTCAGTATGACCGAGGTGGTGTTTGTTTGATGCTTTTATTTTTAATTTTCTATCTGACTAGCTGCTGGACAGTTGGCAGTCTGTACAGAACTTCAGGCTGAAAGATGTGTTGGAAAGAACTGTGGGACCCAAGTAATACCACCAGAGATGAATATAACACTTTTCTCTGAAATTTCAAGGTTCACTATTGTTTTTATCTGATTCATCTGCCAAATATTCCCAGCAGATCAGTCTTATTACCTTTCCTGGACAAAGGTAGCCCCTGAGAAAATGATTCATCCGTTTTAAAGCTGAGCTGCTACCGACCAGTTGAGTGACTATGGGAAAATCATCACATATCACTGACCTCTGAGGTTTCCTCATAATAAAAGTTGACACTTAATTAAATACCATAGGTTTTCATAAAGCACAAGTACACACCTTATCTCATTAAACTTTACACAACAATCATACACCCCCCACCCCAACACACACACACACACACACACACACACACACACACACACACACCACAGCTCATCTATATTTAAAGATGAGGAAGTGGTTTGGCCAGAGTCACAAAGCTAATAAGTATAAGGCAAGACTTGAATAAGGCATTTCTGAATCCATGGCAGGTGTCTTTTTAATACATTGTTTTGGTCTCATCTGTACCATAGAAGGGTTGAAACTAGATGATGCAATTCAATTCAACCAATCAAGCATTTCTTACTTGTGCACCTAGCTTACCTTCTGGGGGTCCAGGGAAGGAGTGGCACCTATTTATAAATTTAAAAATATATTTACAAATCACTTGATTACATATGTACATACTTATGAAATGTAATTTCTGAAGGGAGATCACCCCAGGTCTACCATGAAGTCGTATTAAGAATAGGACAGATGTCCCAGAGGATATAATAGAAGGGTGGGAAAGATGAAGAGAGATGCTGTGGGAATGGAGCTGATGCAGATGGGAATGAAGGAGGAGGGAGTGGTGGTCAGGGAAGGGAAGGTCTTCCTGGGCAGACTACCAGTCAGAAGCCCTGGGATTCTAAGTCACTCATGGAGCAGGAGGCTGTCGAGGCTGCCAGAGGTTTTAGAGCCACAAAGGTAATGTTGATTTCATTACCAACTCTGGATCAACCAGTCAAAAAACACTAATTAAGGGGAGCCGCTGGGCTAAGTTCTTGGGCTACAAAGAAAGCCAAGAGTCAGTCCCTACTCTTAAAGAGCTCAAGGTCTAAGAAGGGGAGACAGTGTGCAAAAGTGAGATACAAATAAGCTATATGTAGACTACACTGGAAATAATACAAGTGAAAGGTAGTATGCGGGAGTGGACAGAGAGCTGGCCTTGAAGCCAGAAAGAACCAAATTGGAATCTTCTAGGCTCTGTCCTATACTGGAACAACATTGTTTAACCTCTCTGAGTTTCAGGCAGATCTCTGAAGTTAGAAGGTGCATTGGTAGAGGAAATTCCTTCATGTGGGAGTTCCTCAGATCAGTGATAAGTCTGATCACAAGACCTATCAATGACTGAGGTATGGATGGAGGGGTGGAGGTAAAGGGGTGGCACTTCTATAACCACCAGAAAGACTGGGTCTCTGATGGTCAAGGCAGTATTTGGTAGAGTTAGAAGAGGGATGAGTTTTTCTTTCTCTTCAAATTGTCTGTGGTTCTATAACAACCTGGCAAATGGAGCAAAAAAGAGGGGTCTTGGCTTTCCTCTACTAACATATAGTCTTTTATCATACTTTATTAAACCTTTATCATATCATAGACAGGAACTAGAAATGAACCCATGATACCATAGGGAAATCGCTAGAAGAAACTGTCTTGATCTATTTTGTTCCAAAGCAGGACCAAAGTTTCTGGTAATAGTTCTCATAAGATACTAAAATCATAGGCTACAATGATGGAGAATTTCTTGTTCTAACTCCAGAGCTAAACTTTCTTCCATCATTTAATACAAAATGTCTGTCCTATCTGATCAACTTGTTGAGAACTGTGCTGCCATATGCCAGAGGAAACATAGAACACAGTGATTTGATAAGAGCCCTGGAAGGGAGGCAGAGAATGTGGGCTTGAATGCTGGTTCAGTTACTTACTGGATCATAGGAAACTGCTTTGCCTCTTGTCCTTTGAGTTCTTCATCCCTCAAATTGGAACTTGGACTACTTGATCTTTGTGATTGTCTCCAGCTCCAAATCCTTTATCTCTCTAGCAAGATGTTGGAATCTCATGCGATGATCTCTGATATGTTTGAGCAAAAGACTATTGAAGTAGAGAATTCCCAAATACTCCCAACCTCGGAGTTTATGGAACAAGCTAGAGTAGAGGGGAAGACAATATTCGTGGGCACCCAATGAAAGCTTTCTGAATGGACTGTTACTTAGAATAATAAGCAGTATCTATCTGAAACCATCAACAAGCATTATATTCAATGGGGGAGAGGCTAGAGGCATTACCAATAAGATCAGGGGTGAAACAAGGGTGCCCATTATCACCACTACTATTCAATATTGTATTAGAAATGTTAGCTTCAGAAATAAGAGAAGATAAACAAATTGAAGGAATTAGAATTGGGAAGGAAGAAACAAAACTCTCATTCTTTGCAGATGACATGATGGTCTAACTAGAGAATCCCAAGAAATCATCCAAAAAACTACTGGAAACAATTAGCAATTATAGCAAAGTTTCAGGATATAAAATAAACCCTCATAAATCCTCAACTTTTCTATATAGCAAGACACAGCAGGAAGAGGTAGAAAGAGAAATCCCATTCAAAGTAACCTCAGACAATATAAAATACCTGGGAGTCTATTTGCCAAGGCAGATTCAGAAACTTTTTGAAAACAATTACAAAACACTTCTCACACAAATTAAATCAGACTTAAATAACTGGGCAAACATCAACTGCTCATGCATAGGTCAAGCTAATATAATAGAAATGACAATTCTACCAAAACTAAACTACCTGTTTAGTGTCCTACCAATCAAAATTCCAAAAAATTACTTTAATGAGTTAGAAAAAGTTATAAGTAAATTCATACGAAGAAATAAAAAGTCAAGAATTTCCAGGGATTTAATGAAAAAAAAAAGTGCAAGAGAAGGAGGCTTAGCCCTACCTGATCTAAAATTATATTATAGGGGCGGCTAGGTGGAGCAGTGGATAAAGCACCGGCCCTGGAGTCAGGAGTACCTGGGCTCAAATCCAGTCTCAGACACTTAATGATTACCTAGCTGTGTAGACTTGGGCAAGCCACTTAACCCCATTTGCCTTGCAAAAAAACCTTAAAATTATATTATAAAGCATCAGTCATCAAAACTGTCTGGTATTGGCTAAGAAATAGAGTGGTGGATCAGTGGAATAGACTAGGTGCAATAGCAGGAAATGATTATAGTAATCTGCTGCTTGATAAACTCAGAGAGTCCAGCTAGTGGGACAAAAACTCTCTCTTCGATAAAAACTGCTGGGAAAATTAGAAGTTAGTATGGAAGAAACTTAGATTAGACCAACACCTCACACCCTTTACCAAGATAAGATCCAAATGGATACAGGATTTAGACATAAAAAACAATACCATAAGCAAATTAGAAAATCAAGGACTAGTTTACCTGTCAGATCTATGGAAAGGGAATGCTTTTGCCAGACAAAACCATTGTAACCAAAATCAAAAGAAATGTAGTAAACTGAGAAACAATTTTTATAACTAATATTTCTGACAAAGGAGTCATATCTAAAATGGTCAAAAGATATGCAAAGGCAATTTACAGATGAGGAGATCGAAGCAATCCATAGCCATATGAAAAATTGCTCTAAATCTTTACTTATTAGAGAAATGCAAATTAAAGCTTCCCTGAGGTACCATCTCACACCTCTCAGACTGGCCAATATGACCAGAAAGGACAATGATCAATGTTGGAAGGGATGTGGGAAATCTGGGACACTACCACATTGTTGGTGGAGCTGTGAACTCATCCAACCTTTCTGGAGAGAAATTTGGAACTACACCTAAAGAGCAACAAAAATGTGCATACCCTTTGATCCAGCAATACCACTACTGGGTCTGCTCCCTGAAGAGATCATGAAAAAGGGTAAAAATATTACTTGTACAAAAATATTTATAGCAGCCCTGTTTGTGGTGGCAAAAAATTGGAAATTAAGTGAATGTTCTTCAGTTGGGGAATGGTTTAGCAAACTATGGTATATGTATGTCATGGAACACTATTATTCTATTAGAAACCAGGAGGGATGGGAATTCAGGGAAGCCTGGAGGGATTTGCATGAACTGATGCTGAGTGAGATGAGCAGAACCAGAAAAACACTGTACACCCTAACAGCAACATGGGAGTGATGATCAACCTTGATGGACTCGCTCATTCCATCAGTGCAACAATCAGGGACAATTTGGGGATGTCTGCAATGGAGAATACCATCTGTATATCCAGAGAAAGAATTGTCAAGTTTGAACAAAGACCAAGGACTATTAACTTTAATTTAGGAAAAAAAACCTGATATCTTATTGTCTGATCTTGCTATCTCTTATACTTTATGTTTCTTCCTTAAGGATATGATTTCTCTCATCACACTCAATTTGGATCAATGTATACCATGGAAACAAACTGCCTTCTGTGGGGGTGGGGGAAGGGAAGTAAGATTAGAGAAAAAATGTAAAACTCAAAATAAATAAAATCTTTAATAAAAATTTAAAAAAAAGCTTTTTGACTCCCTAATGTGAAAAGGGATTGCCAAATTTCACAGGATGAATATTGGGCTCCCTGTTTCCCACTGTGGAAGAGCTTCCTCAGGCCACAATAGTAACCCTTGCCTTTCTGACAGGTAAGCATTAAGAAGAGTTAGGTGGCATTTCTGTTGTTCCCTTGGAAGCTCTCCCTAAAGGTCATAGATAGGCTCCTGCTTGTAAACAGCAACTGCAACCCAGTGGTCCCAAGACACCCTCTCTATGAGATGGTGAGCTTCAGACCAGCTTTCCTGGACTTTTAGATATTCCTGAAGTATACATCTTTTGGGGAGGGTGCTGGTAGACTGGTGTAGGCCCAGTGATTCTGACCTGGTTCTGAGCAGTGTTGGATTTCATTGTTACTTAGTAAAACCCCATTGATTGTCCTTTCCTAAGGAAATGAACCCCAATCTCCTTAGAAACACCAAACAATGCATACTCTCACCTTGATGAACCCCTAAACAAAGCAAATCCTCCAAGGAGACCCCAATAACTCCCAGTCCCTATAGAAACAATCCCACTCTGCCTCCTATATCCAATACCCTATAAAAAGACTTTCTCTCCCCACTACCCCTCACTACTCAGTCCATCGTACTTTCCTTCAATAAGCAGCTTTACATTTACTTCCATTTATAGTGCCATCTTCCCTTTTTACTGAGGGTTCACCTCTTGACCTTTCATTTGGTACCAAAACCAGATATTCGAATCCTTTGGGGGGGTCACAGTGCATAGCACCGTTGAGTGCAAGAGTGCACTGATGAAGGAACCACTGAGCTAAAGCAAGCCCATCCTTCTTTATATGATGAGATACAAATTTTAGCAGTGGGTCTTCTTGGCCAAAAGTCCGGACTGGACCTGAAAGTGGTTGCATACCTTTCTAAGCAACTTGACCCAGCAGACCAGGACTGACCAATATGTTTGCATGTCCTGGAAGCTGCTGTCCTTTTAGCCAAAGAAACCCAGAAGTTAGTATACACTCTCAGCCCATGGCCATGTATTCCTCCCACTCCCTAGCCAACCTAATTAACAACCAAGCTGAACACTTTCTTTATGGCTCCCATCTACATTGTGCCTACCTGGCCCTCCTAATCAGCCCTCATATCTCTGCTACCCTTCTCCCACTACCCTCTGATTCCTCCCCCTCACAATCCTGTCCTGAAGTCCTCTCTGATCTTCTCATGTCCTTCCCTCATATTTCTAACCCCCTTCCCAGATCCAGATAGGAAAACAGTTGGATAGACAGATAGAGATAGATGATAGATATGTGATACATAAAAATGGATGATAGATAGCTAAAGAGAGATGGACAGATACATAGGTAGAAAGATTATATAGACAGGTAGATGGCTAGATGGATGATAGATGACATAGACTGGTTGAAGAAGACAAATAAATGACTGGTTCAGCAATAGGACTTCCTCAGTGGTCAGATAGCTGGGTATGCCATTATATCCTCTACATCTTAAGTCCAGTTCTCTTCTTCCACAGAGAACATAGCTCATTGCCTTAATTCGAGCTCTCACTCTAGCAAAAGGGAAATGTATTAATGTCTACACAGATTCCCGATATGCTTTTCATATTTGACATCCTCATGTAAAGAGAGCCTTACTTCTAAAGGTTCTCCCATAATTAATGCTGACCTAATCCTTAAACTCTTCTCTTTTGGTGGTGATCCACTGCAAGGGCCAGAAGGGCATGTCCACCTCTGTAGCAATTGGGAATGAGAAGGCTGACCAGACTGCCAAACAGACTACACACCAACCCTGTACACACTTTTATTTAGCCGCCTTATTTAGCACCCTGAATCCAGAATATACACTGGATGAAAAGCAAGCACCCCTCTCTAAAGGGACGGTATGGCAAGGATGCTGGCTAACTCAGAATGGCCCCCTTCTCTTTCCCCAAAGCAAGCAGGCACTTTTCTCACTTTCATGATTCCCTTCGTGTAGGACATAAATCCCTCCTACAGCTTCTATCCCCACTGCTTCTCTGACACCCTTCTGAACCCCTTGCCAAAGACTTTTGGATCTGTGATAGTGCCTCCTTTCAAGGGGGCCTCCCTACTCCCCATTCTTTCCCAACCCACCAAGCCCACTGGCAGGTGCCAGCCAAGACCCAGAACAGGTCTAGCCCTCATGGGTTCTCTCTCACTTTGGCACAGGGAGAGGAATGAGTTTGCTCCTCTCCTCTCTCTCCATCTTGGTGTATGCTTGAGAGGAGATGGGAGCTTTTTTTCCTGTGGGAATGCTACACACCTATGTCTTCCCCCCCACTGGACAGGTATTGTTCCCTCGTCTACCTCTCACCCTGCACTGAGGTGATCCCTAACAGCCAGTCCCTTCCTGTCACCCTCAAAATACACGCAAGGTACCGAAGGACTTCTTCTCTCCTTGGTCTCTTAGCAGTTATGGGCACCCTTTCTGGTGCGGGCCTGGGGGTAGGTGGTATCACAGCTTCTCTCTATTATTTTCAGCAGCTATCACAAGGCTTTCAGGAAAGTCTTGATGATGTAACCAAAAGCTTCCTACAAATTCAAGATCAGTTGGATTCCCTAGCCACCATAACCTTACAAAACAGATGGGGCCTGGACCTACTGACTGCCAAGAAGGGGGGGAGGGCTCTGTTTGTTCCTAGACAAAACAATACTGCTTCTATAGTAATCAATCTGGGGGTGGCTAGGTGGTGCAGTGGATAAAGCACCGGCCCTGGAGTCAGCAGTACCTGGGTTCAAGTCCGGTCTCAGACACTTAATAATGACCTGGCTGTGTGGCCTTGGGCAAGCCACTTAACCCCTCTTGCCTTACAAAAACCTAAAAAAAAATATTAAACAATCTGGATTGGTTCCGGATGCTGCTAAAAAGGGGGGGGCTAACAGAGCCTCACGTATTAGGGAAAAATCAGCTAACACTTGGTGCAATTGGTTTCAGCCTTCCTACATATTCCCTTAGCTCCTTCCCATATTAACCCCACTGATCACGGTCTTGTTGACTCTCTTCTTGGGTCCTCCTTTATTTTGGATGCTTACAGCCTTCATCCACAAAACAGTGAATACCGCAACATCTCAGATGGCCAAATCCATGATGCCACTTCAGGCCCAAGGATACCAACAGTCCCATTCTTTTATTACCCTTTGATGTACCTAATATCAACCCCCCCCCCCTCCAGCTAGAAGTAGCTCCGGAAGAATTGATCTCCAACCACAATCCCCCCTTAGTAAAATTAAAACAAGAAGGCTAGAATGTTGGAGCCCAGGCCTGAGTTTCCTTGTTGCCTAGTAAAGCCCATTGATTATTCTTCCCTAAGGACATGAACCTTAAACTCCATAGAAACTCAAAACAATGGATAATCTCACCTTGGTAAACCCCTAAACAAAACAACCTTCCAAGGAGCCTCTATGGCTCCCAGTCCCTATAGAAACCATACCACCCTGCCTCCTATATCCAATACCCTATAAAAAGACTTGCTTTCCCCACTACTTGTAGCTGGAGTCTGCTTGGACTAAGCAGCTTTGCATTTATTTCCATTAATAATGTCATTTTTCTTTACACTGAGCATTCACATTTTGTTTGTTTGGTTTTTTTTTTTAAGTTTTTTTGCAAGGCAAATGGGGTTAAGTGGCTTGCCCAAGGCCACACAGCTAGGTAATTATTAAGTGTCTGAGACAGGATTTGAACCCAGGTACTCCTGACTCCAGGGCCGGTGCTTTATCCACTACACCACCTAGCCGCCCCTCTTTTTAAAAAAAAAATTTTTTTTTTATATTTTTCAAGGCAATGGGGTTAAGTGACTTGGCCAAGGCCACACGGCTAGGTAATTATCAAGTGTCTGAACCCAGGTACTCCTGACTCCAAGGCCGCTGCTCTATTCACTGAGCCACCTAGCCTCGCGAGCGTTCATCTTTTGATCTTTCAGGCTGACCTCAGATTGCCTACAGAACTCTTAGTTGAACTGTCTTTTCCTCTCTATAATATATATCCTCCTTCTCATACATATTTCAAACCCTATAAATTGAACTAAAGACTAGTATAGTGCTTTGTATATAGGATGAGCAATGATTGGTGCTCTTATAAAAAAATATATATTCATTTTTTAACTTCTAAGACAAGGTGATTGGAAAGGTCATTAATCATCCAAAGAATCCTGGTAGTCAAATCAATTTGCAATTGAATAGGTTTTATCATGTTTTAGAGTTCTTACACTCTATCAAATAGGGCCTATCACCCTTTCCCACACATGCTTGAAAAAATCTTTTAGCCTAACTGCTAACCCAAGGTCAAGAGAAAGGAGGGTCCATTTCTGAAATTAATGGAATTATTTTTAAAGATCCTTCTAGATGGCCATGACCTAACTGGGAACCCACAACTGGGAACTCATTGATGGAAAAGTACTGAAGATTCTACCTCCTGAAAACCCCACCTTCTGACCATACCAGGGAAATAAAAAAGATCATTAAGATGCCCTCTCTGAACTCAGCCTTGTGAGTTCCTCTTTCATGAAAGATTATTGCAGGTCTAATAAACATTAGACCCATGAATGTTGCTTTGTTTGTCTTTGATTTTTTTAAACTAAATTCTAGGAAATATTAATTACAACAGGAGGGGATTAAAGAATGACATTTATATAGTACTAAGATTTACATTCCGCATATATTATCCCCCCCCACCTCTGTCTGGTAGGTAATTCAGACATCTCTCAATCTCCTCTCACATGAAGAAGTTAGACCCGGAGAGGTCCAATGTTCAAGGTTAGATGAACCCAGTCCCAGCTAATCTCAAATCTAGTGCATTTTCTGTTATACCACATTATCTTTAAAACCCACTATGAAAATCAACTGTAGTTTAGCAGTCAATGTTCTTCTTTAGCTTAAGATATAAAACACTAATTATTTTGAAATTTTAGCAGATACCAAAGGTCATGAATTGAACTGTCCAAATTGTTGAACTCTAAGGCCCTTTCTAGCTTTAATTCAGTGATACCCTGTAGTCCTGGGAACTAAAGACAAAAGACAAGAAACAAAAATATATTAAGTTTTAAATCAGTAGTTGGGTCATGCACATTGAAGAGCATGGAGAAAGAGTAGATCCAGCCCCAAGACTCATGAGTAGGCATTTTTCTCAAACCCCCACCAGGTGAGTCAGGAAGGTCAAAGCCTTAGGCCAACAGAGTCAGACCTATTACAAAGTCAACCTACCTTTTATCCTGGGCACCACTCCCAGCTTTAAACCGTGGGAATCTAAAGTCTAACCTAACAGTGACTCATTTGCCAAACCTTGACTAAGACAGATTTGTTGTCTTGCAATTTCCAAGGATATGTCATGCAAAGGGCTAAAAAGGAATCACATAACCTGAGTATAAAAATGAACAAATCACAAGTTGCTTTTTAGAGAATACTGGCCCTAGTAAAAGAAATGTACCTGGATTACACAAGAAAGGAAGTGAATCAAGGGACATGAGAACCAGAAGGATGCTTCAAGAGACTAGGTGGTCCAACCCTTTTTTTCCCTACACGTGGGGCCTGGAAGGGTTAAATTACTTAACAGAAGTCATCACCAGAACCCATCATTTTGTAGATTTAAATTTAATTTAAATGCTTCACATACTTATTTCCAAATATTCATTTTCTAGATGCAAGTGAGGGAGTGTTAATTATAGTGCTTTAATATCTTCAAGCAATAGGACATCACCACTGGGATAGAAAAGAATGTAATGTAGAGTGTAGGGTTGGGGGTCAGGAAGACTTGAGTTCAAATCTTATCTTTGACATACTCACTGTGATTAAATGATCCTGAGCAAATCACTTTATATTTCTGCAGACAATAATAGTATCCTCATAGGATTTTTGTAAGACTCAAGATTATGTGCCATTTAAATTTGGATTAATATGACCCCTCTGAGCCTCAGTTTCCTTATCTATAAAATGGATATAATAAACCCAGTTGAATTATTGTGAGACTTATATAAGATAATGTGTATAAAGTATTTCTTGAACCTGGCAGCTATCAATGTAAATGTCAGTTTCTTGAGTCACACAGATTATTAAGGAAAATGTTCATTTTAATTCACTAGACACTTCCTAAGCACTTACTCTGTGGCTTCATTTTATTGTCCAACTTTTTATTTGTGTTTCTAAGAATAGAGACTCTTAGGAGACTTTGGTTCACTCTGAAATTGTGTGAAAGGTTGGTGTTTGGAGGAGGGATAGTTCTGTTTGGTCCCCGAGGAAAGAGTCAGGAGTAGAGATGGAGTAGAACGTTCAAATGCTTGGAGATGTATCAGCTGACACAGGAGGGAATGAGCTCCCCTACCCTAGACCTCTTCAAATAGGGAGTACAAGATCAGTTGTCAGAGGGGATGGTCTCCATGGTCAAGGGGTCTCCTCCAGAGGTACAACTTGGAAGGGATTGTCAATTTGAAAATTTCCTAATTAGCAATGGGTATTCTGAGACCAAGGTCAGGTTCTTTCCATTGCATAGCTCCTTTTTATATTTAATGAGTTCCTTTAAGGAAGATGCTGTTGGTTTTTCTCTTTACATCCCCAATACTTCTCATAGTTTCTGGCAGGCAGCAAATGTAGAATAAGGGTTTATTGACTGATATGAGGAAGAATTTTGTGTCAATGAGAATATTACTAAAATTAAAAAAGTAACCATTTTTTTCTCATTCTTTTGAGACTGCATCTTCCAACTTCATCCTGGTTGGGAATATGCAGATCACAGATCCAATGCTAATACTGAAGTTTTAGCCTATCCTATTAAAAAAAACACCTCATTTATGTATTTAATATTCATTTGTAAAAATTTAGATATTTTCATATTAGCCATGGTGCAAAAAGTAAGGGAAAACCCCATGAAAAATAAAATGAAAAAGTCTGTTTCAAGGGGGCAGCTAGGTGACACAATGGTTAGAGCACCAGCCTTGAATTCAACATGGTATCAGACACTTGACACTAGCTATGTGACCCTGAGAAATCTGGAAAGAAGTCTGGAAAAAACAAAACAAAAGCAAAACAAAAATAGAGGGAAAAGTATGCTTCAATATGTACTCAGAGTTCATTGGTTTTCTTTCTGAAAGAAAGGCTGGCTCAGCTATACTTATAGTCCTTAGAAGTCAAGCAGTCCCCCAGTTTCACCCAACAATAGGCTCTCCAGGTTTGGGCCACCTGGCTAGAACATTACTTTGGAAAGCCAAGTCCTCAAGAATTAGATCCAGATCCAGAGGTTAATCTTAAACCTTTTCCTGATAGGTCTCTCAGCTAAGATCCACTGAAATTTCTATGGGGTCAACAGCAGAAACTTTTCCTGTGCTTTCCTGACCCTTGTCAATACTTTCCAGTACTGGAAATGAATTGTAGCATTCCTTGAAAAGAAGGGTTCGAAGAGCATGACACCCTTATGTTTGGCAGATGGTGTGGATATATTTCTATCAGAAGGGAGAGCTTAGAATAATTCTGTCAAGTTCAAGAAGAAAGGGCAGTGCCACTAAATTACAGGTAGGCCTCCCTGTGAACCACATATCAAGGTAACATTTTCTCTGTTTTATTTTATTTTTATTTATTATTTTATTTTTATTTATTTTGGTAAACATTTTCCAATTGCATTTAAATCTGATTGGACAGCACTTGGGAATACAGGAGGCTTTATGCCTTGGACTGGATGTTTGACAGTTCTGGCCTGGAGAAATTCTGAGAATCTCTGCCAATTTTACAATTCCAGAGATCCCCCCTTCTAAATATATGGGATAGTCTTATTCCCACATAAAAACTTATAATTCTAAGCACTAAAGAATAATACAAGATTAGAATTCAGCTCTAACATGTCACTCCAGGGAGCATGGATTTTAGCTGTGTTGGTGAAGGCTGTTAATTATTTTACGTTTCACCTCTAATGGGCACGATGATCAACACTAAGTGACTTCTTTCCCTCTGGTGATCTGTCTTTCTGGCTGTTGGCTGTGTTGGTACGGAGGCTTCTGTGGTAATTCGTGAACTCAGCTCCCAGATCACTGCAGGAGGGGGAAGGGAAGGAAGGAAGGAAGGAAGTACACTTCCCCCCATCTACCCAACCCTCTGGTATAGCTCAGAGTCATCCTTGCATTTGGAAGTTGGCAGGAGGGCCCACAGGATTTCTTGATACATGTGATTTTTATTTAATTATAAGCTTGAACTAAGCTAGGGAAGAGAAAAATAAAAGCTGAAAATCTCTGCTATCTTCAAACCTATTTTTAACTTGATATGTATAGCAATGGGCCTCATTTTGTGGTCCACTTTCCCTTAAAATGAGGAATTTCAGAGTTCTTTTAGGTGTAAACTAACTGGTTTAGGAAAATCAAAGAAAATATTGAAGGAGGATTATAAGATTTGCAAGAAATTTCATTTAAAAATGACCTCATTTGATGCTTGCAACCTACTCTGAGGAAGTTGATACCCATTTTACAGATGAGGAGAGTAAATTGGTTGAGTATGCCCTCAGATAGAGTTCTAGGGGGAATTAGTACCTAGGTCTTCCTGCTTCCATGGCTAAGGGTACTTTCTTTTCCACTACTTAGAGGTTGAGAAGAATCAGATCATAGAGAAGCAGAGATGGTAAGATGGAACACTGTAGATTTGGCATTGGACTTGCAAATCATGGGACTGCCACTTATTACACATGACCTTGGTCAAGTCACTTCTCTCTATGGGACTCAGTTTCCTCATCTGTAAAAGGAGGGGCTAAAGCAGATCACTCCTATGATCCTTTTCAGGTCTAAGTCTAATTGGTGTAATACAGCAAGTCCTAGAAAGTTAACTTCTTACATTAATCAAGGAGGAAATTATACTGTTAGGGGATGTGACTTGACCATCTCCTTGCTAATGATTGAGCCTGGACAAGAACTCAGGCCCCCTGGACTCATAGTTAATGGCAATGACTGGATTCTCATTGGGGGATAATTATTGTTTTAGAACAATGACCAATCTAGGCCTATTCACCCCATCTCCCATGATCCCAATTCCTCGGGGATGAAAAAATTCCAGTTTCAAAGGTACCCTGTTTCTATGCCTTCAGGTTTTGTATAGGAAACTCATTCTTTGGGCAGATCTATTTGTATTTGTACCCTAACCCCTCTGTGATATCTAAATGACATAAGGAGATTTAATCTCAACTCTTTGAATCCTGATTTAGCATTGAATTATATATTCTTCTTGCATTATCTACAACGATTTTGCAGCAGGAATGACTGATTCAAGTGCCTATTGAAAGCCTTATTCTACACAGAGCACCACTTTAATATGGTAAACTATTTCTACAAGGATTCCTTCTTTAAGGTTATCTTTTTTTTTTTTTTGCAAGGCAAATGGAGTTAAGTGGTTTGCCCAAGGCCACACAGCTAGGTAATTATTAAGTGTCTATGATCAGATTTGAACCCAGGTCCTCCTGACTCCAGGACCAGTGCTTTATCCACTACGCCACCTAGCTGCCCCAATCAAAGACAATTCTAAAAGACTTGTGATGGAAAATATCATCCATATCCAGAGGAGGAGCTGTGTTTAGCAGACCAAAATTTACTATCTTCAGTTTTCAAAAGGTGACTCAGGTATTCTTTTTTCTAATTTTTTTTCCATTTGGATTTGATTCTTCTTTCACAAGATGATTAATATGAATCTATATTTAGCATAGTTATATATGTATAGCTTATAGTAGATTGTTTCCTGGGGAGGAGGAGGGAAGAGGGGAAGAAAAATGTAAAACTCAAAACCATGCAAAAAAAGATTGCTGAAAATTACCATTGCATGTAGTTATTAATAAATGAACCAAAAAAATCAAATAATAATGTCTACTATAAAGTTTATCCCGTAATTTAAATTTAAAAGGGAGGAGATAAACATGAAATAATATTTGATATAGGTCAATAAGGAGCCATGGAGTTCCCTAAAGAAGCACTGACATAGTCAGGTTTACCTTTAGGGATCTCATTACAACATCAGAGGATAGAGAATAGAATGGAGGAGAAGATCTTGAGAAAGACCAAGCATATTACTACAAATCGTCCAGCATGAGGGCTCCGGATGAGGAGGTGGCTAGGTGAGCATCAGTGATAGAGCTGAGATGTGGAGGAGGGAGAATCAAGATTTGGCCACTGATTTGGATCTATCAGGTGAAGTGAATGAGGAGTGGATGATAACTTGGACAGGCTCAGAGACAATCTAGGAGAATCAAATCAACACCGAAGAGGATGGTGGCGCTTGAATTGATACAGGGCAATTTAGAACAGAATTGAGGAGATGGACTGTGATAAGATTAAAGGTATATATTGCTATCCATCTATCCCTACTATATTCTGTAGTACTCAAAATAAAAAGAGGAGGCTGGGAAGTAGGATTCCTACAAATTGGTTATGACCCTGGAGGGCCTACCTTCTCCCCAGGGGATGCCTGCAGTAGGCATGGTAATCTAAAGGATGGGGAAGGACATGAAGGGGAGGGAAGCAAATTTTCTCATTAGCAAGGGAGTTGCTATTGGGAGTCCCTGCATATTATAATGATGATGATAATAATAAGCATTTATATAACTCCTATTTATATGTTAGGCACTGCTCTAAGTTCATCACAATGATCACATTTGATCTTCACAACTATCCTGTGAAATAATTATCTATATTTTTACAGATGAGAAAACTGAGGCAAATAGAGGTTAAGCTATCAACAGAGAAAGGGAGAAACAAAGGAGACATATACATAAAAAAGGGGATAGAGAATAAGCATTTATGGAGCATCTACTACTATGATGTACTAAGTACATATATTATTTGGTCTTAAGAACAACTCTTTGAGGTGGCTGTTATTATCCTCATATAATAGCTGAGAAAACTGAAGCAGTCACACAGCTAGTAAGTAGCTGAGGCCAAATTTGAACTCAGGTCTGCTTGATGCTAGACAGCTAGCTAGCTTTCTCTGTAACTTTTCAGAGGGATTAAAGGGGTACACGGGGGTTAGGCACTTGCAAGTGGAGGGAATGGGTAGAATTGGGTAATCCTGGAGAGGAGCTCTGATTGTCTATCACCTTCCCATCCTATTTGGTTAATCATTCACCCCCTTGGCATTAAGGCCATCTCTGCCCAAGAGTCCCTAGTCCCCCATTTTAGAGATGACTGCTATAAGATCTCTTCTAAATCTATCATTCTATGAGATAATTTTAAAAACACTTTTACAAAAATTGCTTTTACAAGTAACCAAACATTATTTAACAATGACCTAATAATAATGAATCTTAAATGTGTAGAGCATAATTTTGTATTTCATACCCCCTAAACTATAGCACCTGAATTAAGCCAATTCCCAGGATAGCCCCTAGCCTGTGAGATAAATGACCCTCCTATAGAATGGTTTTAATATTGGCAAAGCATTTTACATGGACTGGGTTGTCCTAAAAGTCTCAGTGCAAGTTTTAAACTTTCATATATAATATCAGTATCATATTTAAACTTTTTAACAGTTTTCTATAAGCTAAGTCTTATAGGTATTACTAGTCCATTTCACAGAATTGGGAAACTGAGGCTGAACTAGTTAAGTGATTTGCCTGTTGTCACGCCGCTAGCAAGTGTTGGGAAGGCAGGATCTGAACCCAGTTCTTCATGACTCCATGTGAAGTGCCCCACTTGACTACAATGCCTGGCCCAAATACACACGGAGTCAGACAGCAGGCTTTGATCCTCCCTTAGTATTAGCTCTGTCTGAAGATCTGAGATTCAAAGCTCCTGGACCTGTGAGACAATTTGGTTGAGTGCTATCCTCTATTTTTTTGGGACCAGCATGTGACTTATATGAAAAAGACCCTTTTCTTGGGATCACTCTTGCTCTGAAATTGGAGGGGACCCTAATCCTCAAGTCCAACACCCCATTTTACAGAGGAGGAAACTGTGGCTTACAAAAGATGAAATCACTTGCAACATCACTAAGATGGCAAGAAGTTGAATGAAGTCTTAGATTTACTTCCTCTTACTCTCCCAGTACTCTCAAGTTCAGAAGAAAGGAGCCCCCAGGAAAGCAAAAATCTTCAGTAGTGAGAAAGCAAGCATTTAAAATGAGAAAAAAACCTAGTACAGTAGTTTCTGCAAAACATTTATTTGAAAACTAAAGTGAATATGGCAACAAACTTAAATAGCCAAAAGACAATTACAAGACCAAATCAATCTCTCCAAGGGAAGAAAGCCATGTGGAAATTGTCTAGAGGAGGGGATGATCCACAGCTAGTTCTGGGCCAATGAAGATGAGTGCTAGGCCTTTCTGCTCCCTAGGGCAGATACCTCACTAGCTTTGGTGGGTTCAAAGCTTCCCTGCGCATGTTTTCTTTTTTTAAATATAGGAAGTAAAACAACTCAGGCAAGGGTCAACTTGAAGTTGGTTGAAAAAACTCAGATCCCTTTCCATGATTAAAACTTGAAATGATTTTCCCTCCTTCCCTAAAGGACAATTGGAGAACACACTGGAGGGAATCTCCTGAGAACAAGTTTAGATTGTTGTTAAAACTGATAAACACTCTGGAGAAGCAAGAGACTCAGTTCTCCCAGGGGGCAAGGAAGATGGAAAGTCAGAGAAAGAGAAAGGGGAGTCAGGGAGAAGAGAGAGAGAAGAGGTGGGGAAAGAAAGGAGGGAAGAGGAAAAGAAAGTAGGAGGACTAAATAAATCCAAGTTTTCTTCATTCTTTCTGGTGAGAATTTCTCCTCAAGCTCTAGAGGCTTCCTGTCAACAGTGATCAAGTTAGATCTCTGCATCCTAGTTTCATTGAGTTAAGTGTTTGGGTTTAATGCTAACTCTTATGAGGGTGTAAACAGGGGACAACAGAACAACAAGGAGGACAAGAGACAGGCAGTTAAAAGACAATGTTATAAAACATCAGTTAATCTTAGATTCTGACACATGAAAACATATTTGACTACAATTTTAAAAACAACATTTTATTAAAGTGTAAAAGTATGATGACCTGATAACTCTACAGCTTGCTAATGCTACAAAAACATGTCATGGACAACATGTGGAAATCGTCACATTGATTCCAAGATTTCCATTATCAGCAAAGAGATGTGCTATGGCTGTATCAAAAACAAGGCAGTCGCTGTTCAATATGGCGGCAGCCACCCCATCGTGGATGGAACGGGGTGTGGCTTCCCAGGTCAGTCTCCGGCGGTTGCCATTCAGTTCCAATCTGTAAGCAAAGTTTTCTGCTTGCTTCCGAGTCCCAATAAGCAACACAATAGCAAAGAATTGCTGGTGGCCCTCATATTTCTCTTGTTTCTCCAGCACCAGCATGAAGTGATGGCCAAAGCAGGACTGCATCATGACCCAATCTACAGCCCCCGGCAAGTTAATGTCTGTAGCAAGGAAGACAATGTCTTCTCCTTGAAGGGTGGTGATGCTCTTGTGAGCATGCATGAGGTGGGACATGACAGCTTCCAGTGAGCCCTGCCATTTACAAGAGGCACCAGGACAAGGACAGGAGTATGGACGGTATTCGCAAATGTCTTCATGTTCCGGCTTTTCCGTATGGTGGAGAGTCAAGGAACATCCCGTGGTGGCGTACTAGAAAGAGAAAGACACATATGCATAAGTCATTCAGCATTCTCCAGATTTCTACTTCGGTATTTCTTAGTGGAAATTGAGAATATTATGCAACATGGAGGACTAAGGCTGGGTGGTCATGAGCAAGCCAGTAAACCTCTTAGTGTCCTCAGGCAATTTGAAAAGCTTACTACAAACAGGGATTGTCTCATTCTTTTTTACTGTGGTATAGTGGAAAGAACCCTGGATTTGATATCAACTGAGTTCAAATTCTTACTAAGTGACCTTGGATAAATCACTTCATTTTTAATTTTAGATCCTCATCTTTAAAATGAGTTTCAAAGGTGTATTTCAGCTCTAAATCTATGATCCCAAAGACTTAAATAACAGACAATTGTCATTTACATTAGCAGTGGGAATTTCCATACAAACTGTCAAAGGACTCAGGTTCAAATCCCAACTTTGCTATTCATCTTGTGACCTTTAAGGGGAAGGGGGGCTTTGAAAATTCATAAATTAACTTTATTAAATATTTTTTCCCAATCATCAAAACTTCATTTTTTTTAAATATTCCCCTCCCTACATCTCCATCCTATCCATGGAGACAAGGAGAGAAAGAAACACAGAATCTGTGTATCACAGGGGAGCCCAGTCAAACAAAACCTCTATCCCACCTAAAAATGCTTTTCTTCTTCTGTATGTTGGTTCTATCATTTCTCTGTCATGAATGGTTCCTTATCAGTCACCCATAAACCAACAGGGTTGTTCATTTAGCTGATCAGAATTTGAAAACTTTTCAAAATCATTTTTACAGCCTAGAAATTATGATGATAAATTGTTTTTGGGTTCTCCTCACTTCTGTCTTCAATAAATCACCTCACTATCAGTTTTCCTATCTATAAAAAGGATGAAGTTGGACTTTAAGATTAAGGAGTTTCTCCTTTTGATTCTAACTCTCCCAACAACACATACCAAAGCTCCCTCCAAAACAGAAAATTGCAACCCAGAAATCCCAATTTTGTTCATTTGCTTTTAAGTAAACAATTTTGAAGTTTTCAGATACATGATCTAGAATTCTTAGGAAATATCTGGCTGAAAGCATATTATTGTCACCTTTTTCATGTGTCAAAGAACCAGAGATTTAAAATTAGGAGAGGAAAAAAAAATCTCATTTCTTATTTGATCATTTGCATTTTGTGGTACTCACCTCTACATTTCCAAGAATATCAAATATATGGCAGAACTGAATAGGAAGGCAGAAGGGAAGAAAGAAAAAGAGAAGGACAGAGTGAAGGAGAATGAGACAGAAGCAGAGAAGGCAGGAAGAGAGATGGAAGAGGAAGGGGAAGAGAGTCAGAGAAAGAGGGAGGGGAAAAAAGGAAAAAGGAAAAAAGAGGAAGGAGGTGAGAGAAAGAGATCATCCATTAGCCCAAGCCATGAACATATGATACCAGTAGTTCCTGCTCTTGAAAATCTTAAATTAATGGTGAATATTTCAAAAATGATTTAGATAGCAGTATCAAATGTAGATGACATGGGCAGCTAGGTGGCACAGTGGATAGAGCACCAGCCCTGGAGTAAGGAGACCTGAATTAAAATCCGGCCTCAGACACTTAATAATTACCTAGCTGTGTGGCCTTGGGCAAGCCACTTAACCCCAATGCCTTGCAAAAAAAGAACTTGAAGACCTGTAGGAATATACTATAAAATAATCTTGACTTCAAGAGAACAAAGGAAAATACCCTTCCCTCTCATTGATAAGGAGGTGGTGGACTACAGGTGTAGAATTTGGAATATGCTGTCTGATATGATTTTGTTTTGTCTAACTGTTCTCTTTTGTTCTTTGTGGTGATACTGACAATTGACGAAAATGTTTTCTAAAGCATCATGTTTTTGAAATCATGCCATGTTATAAGTTGTCCATACTTGATCTAAACCCATAAGAATCCTTATTGTTTGCAAATATAAAGCCAAAATATATACTTAAAAATTTCAATTCAACACTTATTCAGATATTCAGAGTACTGATGTAAGCAAAGGAGAGACAAAGAACAGAAGAGTACCTAATCTTTTTTCAATCATGTCTGACTCTTTGTGATTCCATTTGGGGTTTTCTTGGCCAAGATTCTGTAGTGGCTTGCCATATCCTTCTCTACCTCATCTGATAGTTGAGGAAACTGAAGTAAACAGGGTTAAATGACTTGTCTAGGGCCACACAGTAAGTGTCTAAGGTCATATTTGAACTCAGGTCTTCTTGACTGTAGGACTGGCACTCTATCCACTGTTCTACCTGGCTGCCCATCTCTCTCTCTCTCTCTCTCACACACACACACACACACACACACACACCAGCAAACATTTATTAAGCACCTACTTATGTGAGGCAGAGAGGCACTATTTTAAAGAACAGGAATAAGAAGACAAGAGGGAATAGGTCCCACCCTCAGAGGTAATATCCTAAGAGGAAAAAAACATACAAGCTAATTACTTAGCTATCAGGGAGAGGGTGGGGAATACAAAGACGTTCATAAGAAGATGGCGCTTAAACTGAGTTACTAAGAAAACTTTGGATTTTCCGAGGCAAAGATGTAGAGGGAATGTATCCAGGCCATGGGGGATTGCTAGGACAAAGGCAGTGAGAGAGGAGCTGGAGTTTGGCTGAGCTAGTATAAGGCTCAGAACTACTTAAATCCAATTCAGGCACAAGTTAAGATATCAGTTCATGGTGTCATTGGTTCTCTTTCAAAAAAATCAGATGAACAGCACACTAGGATGACTGGCCCTGTAGTCAGGAGGACCTGAGTTCAAATCCAGGCTCAAGACACTTAAAAATTACCTCGCTGTGGGATCATGGGCAAGTCACTTAACCCCACTGCCTTGCCCCCCCCAAAAAAAACCACAACACACTAGGATCTCAGTCAGTCACTGCAACCAGCATTAATGAAGTATTTATTATGGCAAAATCAATCCCTGACCTTAAGGAGCTTCCATAAGGTGAGACATGTCTCACTTTGAAAGAATCAAGTCCTCAGATAGAGAGTGGGATGGTTGACACAATACATATTGTTCTCTCCCAATTCATATTTTTCCTTATTATAAAATTGATTACAAGCTTCAGAAGAACTTTCCCAAACCATTCCCTCCCCCTAGAAAATATTCTGGGACTTTTACATTCATTTTTCAGGCAGGTTCTTTAAAAAGTTGGTTAAGAGAAACAAAGATCAAGGTGGATCTGTCCTGCAACATTACATTAAGATATTCATACTTCAGCATAATATATTATGAAGATGGAGTAATTGGGTGGTAAAATAGATAAAATACAAGTAAAATGATAGATTTTAAAAAAGACAAATTAAATGAGGTAAAATAGGCTAAGTTATTTCACATAAAAGAGGCAAGAAAAAGCTTTTGCAATGAAATAGAAGGGGGCAAGGTGAGGGGGAGTAGTAAATGAGCCTTCACTCTTATCAATCAGAGGTGGCTGAGAGAGGAAATAACATACACCCTCAATTGGGTATAGAAATCTATCTTACCCTAGAGCAGGGCAGTCCAAAATGCAGCCCACAGGGTGATTTTGTGCGACTTCAACTGTGTGTGTGGGCTGAGCTACCACAGAACTCTCACTAAAATGGCAAATCAAAATATATTGTTTATTCTTTCTATAAAAACTTTAAAAGTAAAGTTGGACAGCCCTGTCCAAGAGGAAAATAGGAGAGGAAAGGGGGGGGGTGTAGGTAGAGAGAAGAGAGGGAAGATCTCAGGGACAGAGTGAAAGGAGAGAGAGAGAATAGAATAAATGGGGGGTGGGGAGGAACAGGATGGAGGGAAATACAGTTAGCAATAGCAACTAAGAAAAATATAAGCAATTTCCCTGATGGACTTAGAATAAAAAATTCTATCCATCCCAAAGGCAGAGCTGATAGTATCTGAATACAGACTGAAGCATATTTTTTTTTCTCTCACTTTATTTTTCTTGAGGTTTCTCTTTCTTTGTAGGGGGAGGGGTTATGTTTACTTTTACAACATGAGTATTATAATGTGAAAAAATAAAATAAACATAAAAAAGATATTCAAACTTCAACCTCAGAAAGTTGCACACACACACACACACACACACACACACACACACACACGCAGAGAGAGAGAGAGAGAGAGAGAGAGAGAGAGAGAGAGAGGTTTTTCCTCTCTACAACCTTCAAATAGTTAAAAAAAAAAAACACCACCACCTGGTCAAAAAAGGACAAATGATTCAGAACACTGCCTGGCAGGTTCTTTGGTTGACATAATCACTCCAGTTTCAGTGGAAAGATTTTTCTAAACAGGCTGTTTATTCCTAACCAACCAGGAAGAATCACAGGAGGGAGTTGTCCTTTGGCTGATGAACTAGAAAGAGGATTGGTTGTTGTTTTTTTCCTCCTCAAACCTACAAACTACTCTGATTTGTTTTTAAAAAACATGTCATTTATTAACTCCAGAGTCTCCTCTTGACAAGCCTGTATGAGTAGCTATATACAGATTGTGGTTCCCATTTAAAAAAAAAAATCAATGGAAGCAGCCTACTACGACTTCCCCAACCACAACCTGTGAAACAATATAGAAAAAAAAAACCTGTTACCCAAATAGAAAAAATCATTTCATCACTTGGACCAAACAACTCCTCCCAGGTTATATTTAATGAATTGAAGTACCATAGTCATAGTTTTGGGGGTTGGCCTTTCACTTTTTTAAATGAATATTTTCCTGTTAGCTTGTTTAATACATTTTGGGGAACTTCCTTGAAAGAGAAATTTGATACAAATTCCTTTATCCTTTTAAGCCAAAACAATGGGTAAGAGTTTATCCTCAACAACAGCCTACAGTTTGATGGGTAACTATTTATTGTTTGGGCCCAGATTAGTTCAGAGTGAACTAGTAATAGTTTCAATTTTGGCCAGAAACCTTCCCTCAGATATTCTTTATGGTTGTTGACTATGCAAGAGGATTTACTTAACTTCTTTTCTTTCTTCCTAACCTTAATCACTGAGAAACCCTGAAGGTCTAACTACCAAACTGTTTCTTTTAGGAAGTGCTCCTTCTAAGACTCTTCACCTCTCTCTCATCTAACTTTAATAATGACTGCATGGGACTTGGTTCAAATTGTGACCTGGGAAAGACCTAGCTTTAAAAGGTCAAGGTTTCTCACTGCATCTGGAGCCATCTCCAATCACCTTGATCCATCTCTGGACCCTGAACCCAGATAGCACCAGAGGGAAAAGTAACTCTTGACTTTGCACAGCACCCCCTTACTTAATTAAATCCTCTTCTTCACTTGCATTTCAGGGTCTCACCTCCCTGATGTCATCGTCTTCTTACAACACTTTAAGAAGCAAGGTAGTTGAAAAGACATTGTTAATTTGAAGCAAAATCAGGCTGCTGAGGGGTGTAGAAAGAAGCCACACCACCTTAGAAAGAGCTGTCTTAAGAAAAGACACCAGAGACCACAGTCATCTCCAAAATAGCCCAAGTGCTGTCAGAGATACTGGGCAGCAGGATAAAGTGGAAAGAACATTGGTTCAGGGATCAAATTTCACCTGCAGGACTTTAGGCAAGTCACTTCATTTCCAAGGATGGACCTCTGGGTCCTCATTTGTAAAATGAGGGGGGTTGGAAGAGATGGCCTCTGAAAGAAAGGCAAATTTTACCTCAACATAAGGGAAAAGCTTCCTAACATGTTTTCATGTGCAATAATAACTTCTATAAGGCATCTAATTAAGTAGCACATCACAAAGACTGCTTGGGCCTGGAGTCAGAAAAGACCTATGTTCAAATCCTACCTTGTCATTTCCTGGTTATGTGATCTTGGGCAAGTCACTTAGCTTCTGTTTGCTAAACTGTAAAACAGAGGGCAGGGAATGACAGCACCTATCTCACTGGGTTGCTAAGAAGATCAAATGAGGAAAATTATAAATCTCAGCTGTGTCTGGCATACAGCAAGTGATTAATAAATACTTATTTGCTTCTTTCTTTTATCACTGGAGGTAAAAAGGCCCTCTAGGCACAATGGATGAAGAGCCAGCCTTGAAGTTAGGAAAACTTGTGTTCAAGTCCCCTCTGTGGCTCCTGTTGTCAGTATGACCCTGGCCTCAGAATCCTAGGAAATTTTCCAAGTTTTACTCAGCAGAGAAAATGTCAACCTAAATTGGTAGGGGGCTCCCTAGATCAATAAACCATGGGGCTCCAACCTGGCTTCAACTGACCTGTTCCTGAAAGTGGGGGTGACAGGAACTACGAGATAACCGTTCGTTAAGGATGTTTATGATTTGAGTAGAGCTTGAGTGAGATGGTCTCTAGTGCCTTCCAGATCCAAGTCTGAACCAGCTCTGGTTTCAAGACACATAGGCTCAGATCCCAGCTCTGCCACTACCTACCTATTTAACTTTAGTTAAGTCACAAGCTTCTCTGAGACTTAGCCTCCTCCTCAGTAAAATGGGGGAGGAGGGGAAGGTTTAGACATATTTCAGAAGTCCATTCAAAAAAGTCAAGGAGTATTTTTTTATACTCAACAAAAAGTCTTAGTTTTTCTCCTGGAGTTAACAGTTAACAAGGATTCTGAATTTGTCCTATTGACCAGGTGAGGGGATTTATTTAGATCTGGAGGTTAGGACAACCTGGCTTCCATGTGACCCTGACAGCAGCACAATGAAGGACCAGAGAGATCAGGCACGGTGGAAGATGAGAGCTGTTTGGGGAGCTCCATGATTGGCTGTTTGCAGGGAAAGCCCTTCCAGAGCCCTCTTGGCCCAACAGGCTCTTTTCCAGACTTTCTGGTATTACTTAGAGTAACTTTTAATTGGTTGGCAAGGAGAATTCTATGAAGCATCTGTATGGTTGGCAGCAACATTTTGTAAAATACTCTCCCATCCAGTATGTCATGCCACCCTACCAAGCTGCCCCTCAACCAATAGTGAACATAGTAAACAATATTTATTAATCAGTTACTATCTGCCAGGCTCTGGCTAAGACTTTTACAATGATCTCATTTGATCTTCACAACAACCCTGAGATTATCCCTCTCACCCATTTTACAGCTGGGCAAAGTGAGGCAAACAGAAGTGACATACTCAGGAGGCAGAGCTGAGATTACTGATCTAGTCTTAGGTGTGCCGAAGCTGAGGCTGAGAAAGCTGGGAAGTGACTGGTGCCAAGTTACATAATTATCAAGTGGCTGCTCCATGAATAGACAAAGCAGGTGCCCAGGATGAAAAAGTCAGGAGAAAAAGGAATGCCAGCAGATGTGTCAAAATGCCAACTTTTATACTCCTCTTTAGAAGTCCTGAATATCACAATGGCCAAGTGAGTTTTGAGCAAACACATTCTTCCTTGAAAAGAGATCATGCCCCTAGTGCCACAGACATTTCAAGGCCTTTACCCAATGAGGAACTGACCTAGTTTCCTTCACTACTGTACACTGAAATCTAAGTTTTGAAGTGACTGCAAGACTCAGTCGTATGTGGATAGAAAGTAAATACTGTAAACTGTAAACATCTCTGTGGAAAACACACCTGTTACCTCCTTACTAAACAGAAGCACTTCTCATTGTTCATTAAATGGAGAGGGGAATATTTTAAGAGAACCCTTTCTGTAGGATGCCACAGGGGGAAAAATACTGACTTTGGAGTCAAATCCCAGCTGACCTTGGACAAGTCACTTAACCTCCATGGGCCTAAGTTTCATCATCTGTATAAAAACAAGTTACCCCTACTATGTTTCAAGCACTTTGCTAAATACCTCTTACAATTATTATCTTGTTTTATCCTCAAAAACAACATGGGGGGGTAGGTGCTGTTCTTATTCTCCATTTTTCAATTGAGGAAACTGAGGCAGATAGAGGTGATGTGACTTGTCCTGGATCATACAATTAATAAGTGTTTGGAGGTCAGCAGCTAGGTGGCAGTGGACAAAGCACTGGTCTTGGAGTCAGGCAGACTTGGATTCAAATGTGACCTCAGACCCGGCCTAGCTGTGTGACCTTGGGTAAGTCACTTAACCCCATGCAAAAACAGGAAGGAAGGAAGAAAAGCAATTGAAATCACTTTTGAATTCAGGACTTCCTGAGTTCAGTCCCAGGTTCTTATCCACTATAACCCCCTTGGCTGCCTATAATGAGAAAAACCTCCAAGGACCTTTACATCTCTATTTTCAACAGAAAAGAGATAGTCTTGGGTGATGTGATGGACTGTCAACTTATGTCCCCCCTCACTTTCTCTGCCTGCAATAAAGAAATCATCTTAATATTTATTTATGAGAAGAAAAGAGATACAATCTGCTTATTTGTAAGAAAATGAGGTTTAGTAACTCACTGTTTATAAAGGAGCTGTGTGAAATCCTCAAATGAAAAGGACTTCTGAAATACAAAGTAAAATCATAATTTCTGCATTGGTATTTGTTAACTTTTGTTAATTTTCTTTTAAAAATGGACTCATCTAGTTTAATGCCTCCCTCAATGAGATAAAATATATCAAAGAATTCAATAGTTGGCTCAGTCTGGATCTCTCCCTCACTCCTGTGTAAAGGCCTATAAAGAAGCCCAAACTCACTGGCACAGTGTATAAGACACCCCACCCCTACAACTGCTCCATCTTAACAACATGATCATCCAGATACAAACGCCCCAGACCCACGAGCAGGATGTCCTGTTCACTGACTTGGCCAGACCTTTACTATCTGTCATAGGAAACAAGGATGCTAAATTTCAATCCTAGTTGCTATCTAAATGCAGGCAATTTCAGAATAGATTTCTGATTATGGGATTGAACTTTTCAGGGGCATTTAGGTATTATCTTTAGAGAACTAGTGAAGAAACTTTTCTATAAGAAAAGTAATGAATAAAGGATCTTATAATCTTGGAATAAAATTGTTCCTATCATTTAATTTTTGGTCCAGACTCATCATTTCATTGACATAAGGGATTCCTGGTGAGAAAATTCCCTCTCCTGATGCATATCTGCCACTACCATGCCAATTATAGCTTTAGAAAGCTGCTAGTTGGCAGAGTGGAAAAGCTGCCTGCCAGGGTCACTGAGCCAGAATTAGCAAAGGCTCAACCTCAACCCATGTCTTTTTTTTTTTTAACCCATGTCTTCTTAGGATATAGCTCTCAATCTACTGTACCAAGTTGCCACTGGTCATTTATTTACCAGGGGAAAACCAACCAAACAAACAAGCAATTAAATTTGCATATGGCTCCAGTTCTTCTAAAACGAAACAAACCTGTTATCTTCTGGGACAGATGAGGGATCTGCAGTGTTGCAAGCAGACCTGGGTATGGAATATTGGTGTCCCAGGCGCTGCTCTCACTTCTGTTCAATGACTCCAAGGCTCCTAATCACCTTCTCTGAGTCTGGAAATTTATTTGAAGCTCACAATTGTCTACAAATATAACTGTAATTACTCTCTCACACTGAGTCTCCAGACTCCACAAAGCCAGAACTCTCTTATGGGATAAGTGTAACAAAGAGTATTTCATTTATCTTGTACACTTCCTCTAAGGAATACAAAATATTTTCATTCATCTTGATGATGGAAGCCCCAACTGGTGACTTCTCCATCTCATGGCTTTCCCGGACTGAGGGAGAACCTATCTGAGATAACAGTCAACAAGGAAGCAACAATTTTACAGAAAATGTTGCTGAAGAAAACTGAATGTTCTTCCAAGAGGAGGAAAACAAAACAAATTGCTACACAATTACCACTCTACTCCCTTTCCTCTGAACTATGATTTCCTTGCTTCTAGTCTCCTCACCTTGCCCAAATCATCTTCTCAAGTCATAGTGGTAACTTGTTTGCTCAAGGTTCATCTGTGACTCCCTCTATCCGTGACTTTAATATAAAACACAAATTCTTTCACCTTGGCATTAACAGCTCCTCAGTCTAACTGTAGACGACTTTACCTTATTCACCTTTACACATTCTCCATTCTATCACACTTCCATACTAGCTGGTCTCCCAAAACTTTTGCATTCCTTCTCCCAGTTCTGTATCTTTATAGATCACAGCTAAAATTTACTCCCTCCAACTTCACCTCTTAGAATTTCTCAGATTTTTCTCCAGACTCAGCTCGTGTCACCTCCTATAGGAGTCTCTTGATTGCATACCTTCATTTGTCATTGCTTACTTTTTCTTTATATTTCCTTAATATGTTGATAAATTATATATCCCTAATAGCATGGAAGTTCCTTGAAGAAAGGGGCTTGTTTTCATTGTTTTTCTTTGTATCCTGGGCATTTAGTAAGGCAAGGGGAATCCACAATTATGGACTGGCCTATAATGGGCCAAGCATTAGATATGCTAAGTGGTATTAAAAGTATTATCTATTTTTAACCTTTAAATTACACTGAATTTCTCAGAATACTTCTGGAAAGACAAAATTCCTTTTAAGATCTTTGTTAGACTGGAATTATGAATGTTGGAAAAGGCCAACTGGCCAGAGAGAAAGCTGAGAAACAGCACAATACAGATGGTTCTCTTAGGGAAGCAAAGTTGCTTGGCCAGTAAGATTGGGGCGCAATAATATTGTCATGGCAATTCTATAACAGCCTGCTGAGAAGAAGAAAGTGCCTGGCTTAAAAAAAAAAAAAGGCCTGACTGGCCGTGATGCTGTGGTTTATCACCAAAGCTCGCATCAGAAGTTGCCTCTCAATTGGGCTTGCTTTCCATCTGTCCCCACTGAGCAGCCAGGTCCACGTCATCTGGGAGAACCAGTTTTGTAAGATCCCTTCTGAGTAATGTTTAAGACAATAAAGCCACCTGGAAAAAGCCAGCATGAATAATGGCTCTTAGAGGCAGGGTCAAAACATTTTTAATTTTTCCATTTCTCATGTAATATAAAAGTCAGGGGAAAAAATGAGAAATGGAGCTCATTGGTGAGAAAATTAGGAATCTTCTTTTCAATTTACTGCCTATGTTGCCTGGAACATGGAGACTTGTCCAGGGTCAAACACTATTCCACAAAAGCAGAGTCTTCTGGGTTTCAAGGACAACTCTCTACCCATTATGCTACATTGCCTCTCAAAAGATAAAAGCTAACATTTACATGATTTTATTAGTATCTCCATTTTACAGGTGAAGAAACTGAGGAGATCAAGTGACTTCTCAAGGGTCATTTAGTATACAGTCCATGTGTAAGGTGGGACACAAAGTCTAGAGATCACAGAAAAAAGTCCATGCATCAAATAATGTCAAGTTATATTATTTCAGATATTAGCATTTCTCCTATCCTGTATAAGTACACTTTCATTATGTCAGGCTACCAACAAATCAAACATTGTCTCTAGCTCCAAAAATTTCATTTTTTTTTTCATTTTTCTTCCTCCCTTCCACCACTTTTGATTCAGGATGGTGACACAAGAAGTCATAACTACAGCCTTCCCAAGCCCCCAAAACAAAACAATGCATACACATGCAACATGATACCCTTGATTTTAAAAGTCTACTGAAGAACTGAAAAGAAGTAAAATAAAGGATGTCAACAAAGACATACATGTACATTGAAAAAGGAATGGAGGAGGTGAGATAAAAGGAGAAAAGGTTGCATAACCAATGGACATTCCATAAATTCCACTTGTATTCCTGGGATGTCAGCAGAACTGGAAAAAGATCCCCAACATACTTGACGTATCCAATGTACAAGAAAACACAGACAAGTCTTAAGAGTTTGAACAGGTGTAGATGAGTTCTTCCTTGGAGGGAATATCTATACCCATGAGATTGAAGGTCTATATGTGGCAAGTATATTTTAAGCTGTCAGTCAAAATCTATAGCTAAAAGGAAATTGTCTCTGTGGGTTAGTTAGGGTTCTGTTATTTTTTTCCCCACCCTGTTCTGTCAGATAAGAATTTACCAAATTCTTTGATTAAATTAGGCAGTCTAGTCAGCAAAAACAGAACAAAGCTCTCAAAATACACTAGGATTCACTGTGGGCAAGCTCTTGGGAAGGTCATTTGGAGCCTGGGTAAAACTCTCAAGCGTCTAAGCTCTAGGTCCAAGTGTTCAGTGAAAATGGCAAAAGGGCAGACAAGGCCTAAATGCTACCATGGTCCAGTGGCACAGGGCGAGAAAGGAGTAAGACTTCCTATTAAACCGAGGCAGTGAGAGGTTAGAAAGGCAATGCATATGGATAGTGAAATTTCCAAAACAGCAATGTGGGTAAGCTAGCAACAAGATTAGGAGGTGAGAGAGGGCCAGAGGAGATAGATCTGGGCAAGAGAAGGAAGGCAGTTAAGATTCAAAGCAATCAAGCTAAAGACAGTGTCTATTTTTCTTTTTTCTTTTTAAAAGATTAATAAAATATGAGACAAGGAAAAAAAAAAGAAGGGAAAGTTCAAACAAGAGGCTCTTTTTCTTCAAGTCGATTGGGTCCTGCCAGAGTCAAGTCCTCTTACTTGCTAGCTCACAGCCTCTTCTCCCTGTCCCCCCAATCCTCATTTTTAGAGCCGGGGACTGAGTTAAGATGAAAACCAGTAACTTCCTCCTTCTCTCAATCTGAAAATAGAAAGCCCATCTATCTAATCACTCCATGAAAACACCCAGGACTTAAGAGTCTCAAATATAAGGCAGAGCAACAAGCATTTATTAGGCACTTACCCTTGTGTGAGGACCATGCTAAGCATAACAGAGGTAAGCCTATATATGGTGAATAAAAATGGAATTCTCTCTTATCCTTGGCTCAGAGTCAGTCCCTGAGACAAAGGTACAGTCCTTGATCCCACAAATGAATGATTCCTAGCTCAGAGATCACTTGATAAAGTCTTCAATAACAGGGGGAGGGCAGGTCTGATAGCAGCCACTTTTGAAGGGACTTGGGGCTGGGTGATGTTTGGGGTTGGGAGAGGAAGGCAGTGAGGGTAGTAAGAACAAAACAGATGGAATTTTGCCAGTGGATTTCCAGTCACTCCCATGCATGGTTTTCAAAGAAGTACATTCTGCTCTCCTCAAAGAGATACAAGTAGATAGGAGAAACTTTCTTAGGTTTATTCTCACATTAGTCTTAAAAGACGGAACCACATTATCAAGACTGGTGTTGGGGTGGTAAAGTGAGAAAAAACACTAAATCAATCTGACCAAACCTAAGCACCCACACATTTTATAGTGCAATGAGCTCTTACTGTACATATGGACACATATTTATATTATATTTAGTAATGATAATAATAATAAAGATTTATACAGCAACTACTATATGCTAACACTGTGATCACCTCATTTTATCCTCACAACAACCTTGAGAAGTAGGTACTTTTATTATTCCCATTTTACAGATGAGGAGAATGAGCCAACAGAAATGAAGTGACTTTCCCAGTCACACAACTACTGTACATTTATCTGTAGGGTATTTGTATAGTAGTTTTGAAAGAGCTTCTTCTACCTCTCATTTCCAGCTTCATTATACAATATTCTCCTTCATTCACCTGCACATATGATGTTGATGATGATTTGTCATTCATTCTCGATGTTGATGATGATTTGTCATTCATTCTCGAAGAAGACCATGACATCAGGGAGATGATGCCATGATATGCACGCAAACTGGATTTGACTGAGGGGGTGCGGTGCTAAACTGTCATGAGCCTCACTTTCTCCTCCAGAGCCATCTGGGTCCAGTGGCCAGATATGAATCAGGACAACTGGAGGTGACCCTGGATGTGAGGTAATCAGGGTTAATCAACTTGCCCAAGGTCACACAGCTAATAAGAATCTAAGGTCACATTGGAATTCAGGTCCTCCTGATCTCAGGGCTGGTGCTTTACCTACTTCCCCATCTATTGTTCAGTCCCTTCAACTTCCATCCCCTTGCACTTGGGGCTATCCCTCCCACACCCCGTATGACTCCCTCCACACCTTCATCTCTAGGCAATCTTTGGCTTTCAGACTCAGTTCACCTTCTGCAGGAGACCTTCCCTATCCCACCTCTCAAAGATAGCATCTAGGTGACAGTGGATGGAGTGCCAGATGTAGTCAGAAAGACTCATCTTCAAGAGCTCAAATCTGGCCTGAGACATTTAACGGGCTGTATGACTCTGGGCAAACCACTTAACCCTGTTTGACTCAGGTTCTTCAACTGTAAAATGAGCTGGAGAAGGAAATGGCAAACCACTCCAGTATCTTTACTAAGAAAACTCCAAATGGGGTTACAAAGATTTGGACACAATGAAAGATGACTGAACTGAATATATGTACAAGTTGTCTGTTCTATCATATAAACTCCTTGAATGAAGAGAGTGCTGACATTGAAGAAAAAAACAAACAAAAAAAATCTCAACAATTCTGAAAACTAAGAACTCTGATTAGCCCAACGATCAATTCCAATTCCAAAGAATTCCACATCCATCTTTTGGATGGGTGTGGGGGAGGGTTAGAGGGGAACATGGGAGGGAGGAAAAAAGTTTGATTTTTTTTTAAAGAACATTTAATTTTAAAACCCATGAGGAAAAGAAAGAATGGAAGCTCATTGAGAGCAGGAATAAATTTACTTTTACTCTTGGAATTTTTAGTGCTTGGAACCTAGTAGATGCTTAATAAAAGCTTGTTGGATTGGCTTGGATTCTTATTTCTAACACTGGTAGAGAACTACAGATTTAGAACTGAAAGTTATCTGAGAGACCGTGAATTAACCCTCTCATTGTGCAGATAATGAAACTGAGGCCAAGAGAAAAAGTGACTTACCGAAGGTTGCCCAAGTAGAGAGTGGATGACCTGGGATGTGATCCAGATCCTCAGACTCCTAATCCAGTGTTCTTTGGATAGTACCAAATTAAAATCCAGGTGAGAACTACACTAATTTCTACTGGTCCTGGATACACTACTGTCTTGCAGTTTCTGGGAGATTTTAATGAGGGTTGCACCAAGATTTTTTTTTTTCCTGCTGAGACTAGTTATCCCTCTAACTCTAAAATAACAAAATGGTTCTGGATCACAAAGAACTGTGGCCAACTAGTTACAAATACCACTTTATTCAAGGCTTCCCCTTGAACCTCTCTGCTCTGCTTGCTGGGGAACAGCACACAATGCCAAACTTGTGGAGTTCAAGGGAGATGACCCTCTCTCTCTCTATTGACAGAAAGGAAAGGGAAAAGAAATGGCTTGAGAGGAAGGGAGGAGAGAAAGGGGGAGAACAGAGGAGGGTGAGAAAGGAGAGAAGAGTTAAGGGAGAAGAAAAGAGTTTCCATTTGGGTAACTTTCCATCTCTTGCTTTTTTAAATCTTTATATTCTGAATTTTGGCTCCTACATAACCCATCTTGAATTTCTAACATTGTTCTCTCTGAACTAATACCATTGTTTTGTTTAACTTCAATTAACTAGAATTCTCCTACCCAGAAATACCAATAAACAGAATCCACCTGTTTCACTTTAAAAAAAAGAGGCAGAAAAATAGAGCTATTTATTTCAGATTTTCTAGTCTAACTTGAACCTGAGACTCAGAGTAACTTGCCCAAGGACACACAACACAACAAGGAATAAAGAGAGTTGGGAATTGAACTCCAGTTCTCTGTACATCTCTGAGGATGTTCAAAGCATCTTCTAGAAGCTAAATCCACTGTACCATCTTTTGATCCTTCAAATCAAGTAGCAGTCATATTAGAGATATTGTCAAAAATCTGTATATTCTAATCTTCCCTCCTTTCTGTACCTATAATTACATCAAGAGTGGGATCAGAGCTCTAGGTTTGTCATTATAACAAAGAATTGTGGATGTTAGATACTGCTACCTGAGAGATTTTGATAATTTAACCCTCCCCCATCCCATGGGAAATCTTGCTGTCACTGAGAATGGAAAAGCATCTGCTCAGCTTGTAATCAATTATCCATTAATATTTTAAGTTTCTCAGAATATTTCAAAACAGTCACTGCCACAGAGCTTAACTGACTTTTCCAGCATCATATACCATCATCAATCTCTTCACACATTACACCACACTCTTGATTTTTTTATCCACAAAATAGAAATTGTTCTACAACACGTATCTCAGATGAAAATTTGGCTGTGACATGCAGTTAGTGTGTTTGCTAGTCTGGCTTTTCTTTTGTGTGAGAAAGAAAAATGCCTCAACAAGTAAAAGTCAAGAGCTTGGAATTAATTTGTATCTTCTATACATGGGAAAACCTATTTGTACATCCCTTGTACATAGCACTCCCTCAGATACTTAACCAGTTGGGATGGTCTCTCTCCTCACCTTTCCATGCCTGGCTTCCTTTCTTGTCTCAAGGTCCACCTTCTGCAGGAGGCCAGTCCTCCCAGTTGCTAGACTGTAGTAGCCAAAGCTTTCTCCTCAAAGATTATCTTTGTATCTCTTATGCCTTTTTAATGAGCTTTGAGAGGGGTAGGGAAGGTGGGAAGCAGTGTAGTTCCCATAGTCCCCACAGATGTTTAGACTAGGAAAAGAATACAGCCCTCCTGGTACTTAAACTCATAAAAAATGTTATCTCCCTTAGGCAAGATAACACTGTAGAAGGATGGTTCTCTTTTTTATCAAATAATAGAAAGGTCTTCAGGGAAGTTTAAGGTTTTTGTCTACATGTACACACACACACACACTCCATTTCTCTGCGGCTGTAAAAATTTACTGACCTCTCTCAGTTTGGTGGGATCATCTGGAATAGATGGTGTCCAACAATAATACATCAAGGGTATATCCCAGAGAATAAAATTTCATGTTTAATCTATATTTTTTATTGTCTGTTTTAACTCTATTTAGCTTAAAGTTCTGATAATTTTAGGGTTCACAAAGATCAGAAATGACTACAACACCTTAATTCCCCAAGCATTCTGGTCCACTGATATTTCTAGAAATCTTGGTGATCTCTCCTCCTCAAAGAAAAGAATCTTCTTTGAAAGAAGTGACCTAGGGTAAATCCCTCCATAACTCTAGGATTCAACTGTAAATGTCCTTCATTTTTTTTTAATTTAAGGCAGCAGGTAAGTGACTTGCCCAAGGTTGCACAGCTAGGCAATTATTAAGCATCTGAGGTCGGATTTGAACTCTGGTCCTCCTGACTCCAGGGCCAGTGCTCTATCTACTACTGCGCCACCTAGTTGCCCCTTGTCCTTCATTTTCAAAGAAGATCACGACTTCAGGGAGGTGATGCCATGACAAGCAAGTGAACTGGATTTGAATGAGGGGGAGCTGTGCTAAGTCACTAGCCTCACTTACTCCTCCAGAGTCATCTGGATCCAGTGGCCAGATATGGAGATGGCCCTGGATGTGGGACAACTAGGGTTACGTGACTTGCCCAAGGTCACACAGCTAGTAAAGGGGGTAGTATCTGAGGCTGAATTCAAACTCCTGTCCTCCTGAATCCAAGACCAGTGCTCTATCCACTACACCACCTAGCTACCCTATTCAAATGTAAAACACAGAGTTTGAATGATAACATTTCCAAGGTCCCTTCCTGCTTGAAAATAATTTAGGGATTAATCTATTCAATTTAATCCAACATGTATAGTGCGGAAGATACAATGATAAAAAAAAATCGCCCTTGCCTTCCAGAAGCTTTCATTCAACTGGGGAAAAAAGGGAATCATGGGAGAGAGTAGTGGAGAATAAAAAGAGACCTTTAGAAATTACCCTAGAGAGTGCTATTTTAAAATAGGTACTTTCTGTTTGGGTCACAATTCTACTGACATCAGACATTGCAATTCAATCAGGTTGCAACCTAAAGGGTATGCCTTCTCTTTCATTATATATCAAAGAATACAATACATGAGGAAAAAAAAAGTTTGTGGACCACTTGATTAAATATTCATTTTTAAACTGACTTCAGTTTTAAAGAGCTGGTTGTAATAATTATTCATTAATTGTTCAGTAGGTATTTTTATGCCATTATACCTCCATTAGGTATTTTAGAATTGAGCACATTAATGTAATTATAGTAATATAAAACTGTAAATCATATTTTGCTCTACTCAGTTCAACTCAGTAAGCACCCATTGGGTACTTATAAGCCAGGCACTTAGGTTACACATACACACACACACACACACACAAAAGTAGTCCCTGTCCTCAAGAACCTTACATTTTACTAAATGTCTAAACTAATAGGGTTGTGGCTCTAAATGAAAGTAGTCTCCCTTTCTTTAACTATAAATTTACATTTTCCCAGGAAATAACTTTGGCTACTGGAATGATCAGTTATAGCTGCAACTGGGTTCCCTCCAGCTATGCCTGCCTTAGGGTCAAATTCTTTTTATGGATCATGTATGAAGTTTTTTGTTCCTGAAGGATGGTCTGATGGATAGACTATTCAGATCCACATAATAATGAATCATTATCTAATGAGATTGTACTTTACCTTATAAACAATGCATTTACCCCTTTGAAGGGGTGCATCCCTCCCTGTCCAACTAGGAAAAACCTATTATCTAAAAACCAGTGAAGAAGAGATTCAGAGTCTAGGATGCTCAACAAGGCCTGTCGGGATCTCTCACCTCCTTTAGGTAGAGGCTTCTTAACCTAGTGCCTGTTTCGTAAAAATATCTTGAGAACTATTTCAACAGAATGTATTTCCTTTATGATCCTGTGTATTTTATTTTATGTATTCAAAAAGCTTGTTCTGATAGCAAAATAGCAAAGAACCCTTAAGGCTAAGATATTCAATTCCTTGCTCAGAGTATGGTCTCCCTCCTGATAGCTCAGTGGCTGACTACTCAGTCCCTGGCCACAGACTCTGTGTCATAGATATCTGTATATTTGTGTTATGTCATAAATTCAACAACAAGGACTGTGTTGTTTTTCACCAGTAAAATGCAATCTCCTTGAGGGCATGAGCTTTTCTTTCATTTTAAAATCTGCATAATATCCCTGCACCTAAACATCATGTCCAAGTATCATGTCAGCACATATAATGAAATAAATGAAATATTTGAATTCCAGGAAAACGAAGGACATATTCCTAAAATAGAAAAGAAAAAAGCCAACAGTAAAATGACCCAACAGAATAACCTGTAATTATAATACAATATGTGTTTGCATTTCACAGAGGTTTGACTTTATAACATGCTTTTATGTCCCACAACTTATTTGATGGGTTAAATGTCAATTCAATTGCCATCAATACTTAAACTACTCTCTGTTCTATTACCAACTTAGCTCTTTAACATTTATTTCACATTATTCTCCCTCTGGCACACTAAGTATCAGCCAACCTGATCCATTAGCCATTCCATGAATTTATTTGATTTCTATCACTCTGACCTCCTAAGCCTGGAATTTGCTCTTTACTTCAGTCAGTTAGAATTAATTCCTATCTTCCTTGGGGCTTAGCTAGAGTACCTCTACTTGAATAAGTCATTCCCAGTTTCGTGTGTGTGTGTGTGTGTGTGTGTGTGTGTGTGTGTGTGTATGGATTTCCCTTATGGGTGATCTATACACATTCCTTGCAGAAGAATGGAAAATAAGAACCATTTTCCTTTAAGTATCTGAGAGACAACCACATCCCCACTACTTTTGAGAGGGGCTTAATAAATGCTTGTTAAATTGAATTGAGTCCTACCTCCAGCAGTCAGCCAGAGTTCAGTAATTTCTACCCACTACTCCTATTTCTCTCCTGAGCCAGATCTCCTTTTCATCAGGCTAACAAAACTCAACACATCTTCCCCATTCTTCTCTATCTCAAAACCACAGGATTTCCATTTATTTCTTCTCCAGAAGTCCACAGTTAATCAATTAATCTTAGTCACCTCTAATTTTGTCCAACATCGTTGCACTCAACACTAGCCACTGGGTCATTTTCACTGATTTTGTTTCATGCCTAGAACCTGCTCCTTTTTCATCCTCACCTCCTGGCTTTCTTCCCTTCTCATCTCGAATCTCCTTCTGCCTGAGTCTCCTCTCTGATTATCTCCACAAACAACCTTGTGTATATATCTTCTTGTTTGTATATTGTTTCCCCCCATGAGAATGTGTGGGAAACAAGGACTGTGTCTGCTGATCTTTTGCATCACCAGTGCCAGGACAGTAAAGTCCTTAATAACAAAGCTTCTTCACTTTCATCCTTATGGCAGCTGCCCTTACCTCAGGTTCTCTTTACTTCTTGTCCAGATATAAGCAATCAATTTGATAATGGTGTCTTAAACACTAGTCCAGGAGTTCTTAAACATTGTATATTTGGAAGAGGAAATGAATAAACATTACTCAGGATCAGGTACTTTGCTAAGGACATTTACAAATATTATCTTATTGAATTCTCACAACAATCCAAGAAATTATGGGAGGTAGATGTTACTATTATCCTCATTTCCAAATGAGGAAACTGAGGCAAACAGCATCACAAAGCTGGGTCAAATTTGAACTCAAGTCTTTCTGTCACCCAGCATTCTATTCTCCAAGGTGCTACCAGCTGCCTATGAGCTTAAATAGACTGATGAATTCTATGAAAACTTTCTTGAATAATGTTCTAAAATTTAAAAAAAAAACCTAAAAAATGTTTTCATGGATCCCAGTAAAAACCCTAGCTCTAGTCTCTCCCCACCTCCAGTTGAACCTAGGCATGATGCCCAGATGAATCATTATGATGGACAACTCATGTGATATAGACCTGCTCAAAAACTTTTAATAACTTGAGACCCAGTATCAGTCCTGGGTGGAAGAGATCCCTCTTTGCCCCCTTTCCCCCTATCCACAGTGGAAAATACTATGTGGGGTTTTAGTATGGCTGGATCTTTTCTGGCATACCAAACACAAAAGCACTACCTTATAGGATAATATGATGCCTGGAAGAAATATTAAGAATCCATCTAGAACACTCCTTTCATTTTAAAACTGAGGCCCAAAGAGATAAAAGTGTTTGCTATTAGAATGTAAATTCCTTAGGAGTAGAAGTTTCCTTCTGTGTTTTTGTATTCTTCATACCTAGCACACTTTAAGGACTTAATTAAATGTCTGTGGATTGAATTCTCAAGGCCACACAGGAAGTAAATGGAATGACCTGATGTTAAACCCAGATTTTCTATTTTTATTCCAAATCCAATATTCTTTTCACACACCATTCACTTCTGGAAACTGAGGTCAAGAGAGAGGAATTTCGAGGTCAGATCATGGAGTTTATGATCAAGTTGGGACCAGAGCTCAGTCCTAAAGCATGCTTTTTCCTTTATAAGTTACAACATTTCTATCTAGAATATACACCCCTTCTCCCCCCCACACCACTTTCTCTACCTCAGCTGATCAAATAGAAATACTCAGAAATAAATGCAAGGTCCCTTAGCTAGCTTCACTGAGGGCTTGGGAAGATCAGGAAGCAAGCTTCAGTTTGGATCTTGGGTTAACCAAAACTGAGGGAAAATGATACCAATTCCATAAATCATTTCCAGAAGAAGGTATGACACCAAGCCAGATTCTACTAAAACTTGATACCTGACCACTGAGGGGGGAAGCATCTCTTTTTTTAAAGTGTTTTATTTTGGCTTGCAAAATGATACACCTGCTCATTGCTTCCCTTCCTGCAACTTATTCCAAGAGGCTGCCAAATCCCTAAAAGTGAAAGTTGATTTTCCCCGTCCCTACCCTTCTCATTCTTCAAAGGCAGCTTCACCTTGAAGACTCCTTCCTTTTAGCTGAACAGGAACTACCTACCTTAAGCTGGCCTGAAAGTGAAACTCAGGATGGGCATTATATGTCCCTGTCCATTTCACACTGACCTTTTCCTTCCTCTTTGGTGCAAATCACAAATTTTTGGAAACCAAAGGAGATTTTTTTTGGGGGGGGGGTGGAGCAAAGTAGTGATCTCAACACTTATGGGCATTTCTCATAATAAGAGAATTATTTTTCTTAAATTTAGGTAACTGAAGTTCATTCCAGTCTGATTCATTTTTTCCATTTGCCATTTCAATGAAAAGATGAAGTTCACCTCTCACACTCTTCCATCCAGTGTGGTGTTTCACTATATTTCTAACAGGGCCAAAGTTTTCCATCATATAGTCAACTCCACTTTCTATAATGCCTCATCATTCTCAGGGTTTCATTAAGAGGCTCTAAGGAAACTCCAAAAAATGCTTCCCCCCCAAAAAAATGTATCTTATAAGAGACATGCCCTGAATGAATTGCTAGAATTAAAAAGTGAAGGGTTAATGGCTAAGCTGAAGTTCTCTGAAGATGTAAAAAAGTGATATAACAATTACAAAGTTAAAAAGGTAGCCTCTTGAAGTCTTATGTGGGATTGTGTGATGGGTCAAAAAGCAATTTATTTTGGTGAATTTGGTTTCACAATTCGAGTGATACTGAATTTGCTTCAAATCCTTATATAATAGTTTATTTTAAGCTTGCCCTGTGACAGCATAACAGCAAATTAAGTCATTTCATTTTTACCTGACTACAATTCCCTAACTGTAATTTCCCAATGGATTTTCAATTTAAAAGAGGCACTTGTCCTACAAAATAAAAAATACCAAGGGACAAATGACTCCCTAAATGGTCTGTGATGATGCCTGGTTTCTTCACTCCCAACATTCAAAAGTATGAGACTGTTTAAACAAGTTTCTCAGTTTGGGTTCCTTGACAGTAACCTTTCATAGTTGAGTTTCCTAATCTGCAAAACAGGGATAACAGCACCTGTGATTAATTCCTACTTCATTTGACTGTTGGGGGCTCAAAGGAGATACCTTATAGAAAGTGCTTTGCTAATCTGAAAGGTCTAGGTATCACATTTTCTGTTAATTATAATAATGGAAGTTAAAGACCACTAAGGGGTTATATTAGAGTTAATTCTACATCAGTTATATTTTGCTCACAAAGCGTTATAAATCTAATTTCTCCTTTTCCCTGATTGTCTCTTCTTAAAGTTGGAGGAGGGGAGAAATGTGTTAGTAAATGCACCTGATGCTGGGGGAGTTAAAACCGCCCTTAGAAACCATGCACCTATTACTAAGGGGGACTCTCCTGAGAGTCATTGAGCAAGGGAACAGGATATGTTTTCAGGCCTATGATTTGAACTCCAGGTTGAGGGAAAATTAACCAACTCTTGTTAAGCCATAGGATCTGGAACTGACTTTCCTCCATCCTCAGTTTCTTTAGACATCTTCTCAATCAAATTTTTTTTGTATGGGGGGGTCTCCAGACCCCTAGCCAGTATGTATCACCAAGTGAATTCCCCAAAAGAACCCAGAAAAGAAGTGGAGTGAGAGAGCAGAGCGAGGGGAAGAGGAAGTTTGTAAAGTATTTAGTGATGCAAAGAAAAATGAGGTAGGTAAAGGAAACATTGGGGCAATCCCCAAGCCCTGGTTTGGAAGTTAGGGGGAGTGGTACACAAATCTATAGTACAAAACTTTAGTTATGACAAAAAAAAAACCACTACCCATTCTTTTTAAAAGCACTAGAGAGGGGTGGCTAGGTGGTGCAGTGGATAGAGCACCGGCCCTGGAGTCAGGGGTGCCTGAGTTCAAATCCGGCCTCAGACGCTTCATAATGACCTAGCTGTGCGGCCTTGGGCGAGCCACTGAACCCCAGTGATTTGCAAAACAAAACAAAAAAACCCCAACAAAAACAAAAAAAAAAGCACTAGAGAGCATAGGAATAACTGGAGTGCTCCTTAAAACAATAATTAGTATCTATCAACAAGCATTGTATGTAAGCTAGAAGCATTCCTAATAAAAGTGAAACACTGATGTCCCATTCTCATCACCACTACTATTCAATAATGTATTAGAAATGTTATTCTTAGCCATCAGAGAAAAAAAGAAAGAAACTGAAGGAATTAGAACAGACAGTGGAGAGCCAAAACTGTCAATCTGTGCAGATGACAGGATGGTAAACTTAGAGAGCCCTAGGAAATCAACTTCAAAAGCACTTGAGGAGGATGGAGGGAGATTATGTAACTTATAAATATGCATCCGCACGGGGATGGATGCTGAAAAACTTTCATAACATGTAACTGGAAAAATAAAATGAAAATGAAAGTATCAGCCGCTTGAGCCAAGTTGCTGGATCGAAGCTGAATTCACAAAAATCATCGGCGTTTCTGTACAATACTAAGACAGAGCAGCAAGGCGCAGAAAGGGAAGCTGCATTCAAGACACAGGCAGGCAACAGGAGATGCTCGGAGGCTCAGGACCGTGTAAGAGGAGGGCGGAGGGGCCGGGGGCAGAGGTGTGCAACAGGCAGGGGCTGCAGGTCATCAGGCTTTTGTGGCCTGAAATCTGAAAAGGCAACAAAGGGCCAAGTGGCAGAATATAGAATAAATGCACAAACACCATCGGCACTTCCATGCGCTCCTATTGCTATTCGGGCTGCGCGAGGAAGGAAGAGCAGGTCCACTGAGAGGACGGACGGACAGACGGACGGACCACGGAGTCGAGGCGGACCCAAACTCTGCAGAATGGGGGGCTTGAGGGGAAGGAGGGGCCTGAGGGCCCCGTCCGCCGTGGGCAGGGGCTTTGGAGGGCATCGGCTGAAATGCTTTCCTAACATGAAATTTGAAAATAAAATAAAATATCAATTGGAGAACACGACTTGAAACAAGTTTCAGGACCGGAATATACAGTGCACGCGCCGGCCCCGGGGGGCTCCCGTCCGGGGGCTCCAGTCCGGGGGGCTCCGGCCCCGCGGGGGGCACCACCTGGGGGGCTCCCGTCCGGGGGGCTCCGGCCCCGGGGGGCTCCGGCCCCGGGGGGCTCCCGTCCGGGGGGCTCGGGCCCCACCCGGGGGACTCGGGCACCACCCGGGGGGCTCCCGTCCGGGGGGCTCGGGCACCACCCGGGGGGGGCTCCCGTCCGGGGGGCTCCGGCCCCGGGGGGCACCACCCGGGGGGCGCCA